>NC_142182.1:29237500-29561666 GCF_026936395.1 Plectropomus leopardus | reverse complement strand
AAAATATATCTAAAATCCTTGTGATTTGTTCATTCTGTAACTGCATATGAATTTCCCTTGCTCTATCTAACTTGTTACTTTTGCCAAATTGGTTAAATCTGTATGCTATAGCTAACATAATTAAGCATAAATAAACAAGTTTCAGCAATAAAATTTGATCAGATGCTGAACCGTGTCCATTTTTGTGTCAGGATCAACTGTAGACTGACTTGGCAGAGATGGCAGCCATTTTTATTTTACATGATTAGTGTATTTTTAAAATTAAATGTAATGTACAGCAAACCCAAAATGTGATGTCCTTATATGACAGGGGTGTCCAACTTTTTTGAATGGGGGCCATATTAGAAAATGTGAAAGTACCTGGGGGGCAGCTGCTTCTCACATCATGTGGGTTATTAAAAAAAAAAACTGTACAAATAAGACATTGTTTAATTTTTCGGTGTAAAAAAATTGGCTGTCATTTTAATTAAGCTTTTTTTTTCTCCAGAGAAAGTAACTCCCAAGAAGAGAAGGAAAGTCTTCTGCCAGATCACCCAACACCTGCTGGAGAACCACGAGATGTGGAAGAAGGTGATCGCAGAGGAGGCGCAGAAACAGGGCCAAGGAGCAGAGTCTGTCCATTTAAACAATGTAGCTGAGCCAATCCTGGCTATTCACGAGGAGGAAGAGGAGCCAGGCAGCAGAGAGGAGCTAGTAGAAGGAGAGGATCCAGAGGAGGGGGTGGAGGAGCCGGAGTGGCCCGTGTCTCCGCAGGAAGACTCTAAACCTCCAAAGGAGCTAGAGGAGGGGGACCCACAGTGAAACAGCCCATGGGAAATATGGCGTCAGTCAGGGCAAGGATGTGAAGAAGTATTTCTTGTTTTCTTATCCTATCAACTGACTCCTGTCTTTGCCAGCACATCACTTAGACACAACACTGTAGATGTTTGGGAAATGTGTGCCTATACAGAAAAAAAAACAGGGTGGCATAATTTGTGCTTTACACATTTTATCTGAATATCTGATTTCACCAAACATTTAAAGGAGATTTCCATATTGCAATACAGGATTATTTGTGTACTTTGGGATACAGACTCTTTTGCTACTGTCAAGAGAAGAGGAAGACTGACTTGCACAGACCTCAACCCAGCGTGGTAACACAGGACTGCAGAAATTTGCTGCCAATTTATACATAATTATTTTCTGAATGCAATTATATATAGACACCACAGTTACTTGTACTTGTGTTTCAATTTTAGCAAGAGTTTTTGAGGTCTCATGTGGACCATAATATGTTTTTTTTCTATATATGGATTATAAAGGGAGTCAATCAAATGAGGAACATTGGAGTATCTTTTATTCCTTTCTACTTCTGCCAAAATAATTCACTTACCTATAGGCTTTAGCATACGAATCCAATAATTACACATCTTTTGTTTTACATTTGTTGCCAAATTAAGTACTTTATACCATTAGCTGTGGCCATATTACTTTAAGAAGGAGACTGTAAGGCTCCTTACTCTCTGTATGTGTGTGTGTGTGTGTGTGTGTGTGTGTGTGTGTGTGTGTGTGTCTGCCTGCATGTTTAAATTAGTGCACTTAAATGCACACTTCTCCTGTAGAGGACATCCTAGATAGATTCAGCAGCTTTATTCATGCCATCTCCAGCCCCAACGTGAATATAGTGGTTACAGGGTTCACTGTCACAAGTGTTATAGTCTAGAGGCCTTCACTGACAAAGCAGCAGAAAGTAGTTTGAATCTGTGCTGAATACGAGACCAAAAAGGGAATACAGTTCACAGAACATTCACTAATACTACCAAAGTGTTGCAGGGAAATAAAAGGGGAAAACAACAGAACATTGATAAAACATAAAGAAAAAGGGTATTTGAAAACAGCCATAGGTGGGCTAAGGTTTACACTGTCTTTCTTTTTTTCTGTCAGTTTTTGGCTCTCTGACTTTGTGTTTGGACTCAGTGAGCTGTTTTATACTCTATACTCCTCATATAACAACTTGCAAATGATGCTGACCTATGACCCTCAGGAAAACCTCAAATGTTGAAATTCAAAGTAAACATCTGTATCACCTGCGAGGACATGAAGTTACAAATATGCAGGGATATTAAGATAGTAAGCTAGTTTAGGATATGTTCGTAAAAGGTTCAGAGCAAGGCTCAATATCATGTCACAACCTCCCGGCATCTTTGTAGATAAACACAGTGAATCTGTCTGAATTCTCCTCCTAGCACCTCAGGGAGAGGCTCATTCTCTCAGAGTCGAGAGTAGACAGGAAGTCAGCGTGCAGTTCTTCTGCAAAAGAAAGTCCACTCTGATTTTTGAAATTTTGTCCATGGTGATAAAAGAGCATTGGTGCCAGGCTGTGTGTGAGAGCCGAAAGAATAATCTAAGGCTAACTGCTGTATGTAACGCCAGTAGAAAAGTCTTTCTTTAGAGAAGTGGTTCTGCGGTGCAGTAAAAGTTAACTTCTCAGTAATGACTGAGATGATGGTGATGGCAGCAGTATGTTATATATCACTTAATCACTTTTACTCTTTACAAAGCAAATTTGTCATTTGGAATTTCCCATGACCCAATTTTCTGACATATACGCTCAGTCATTTAAATTTTGCCCCAAACTTGTCCTAACATTTTTTTGGCAGATGCTATCTGCCCCCTGGTGTCTATAGCCAACAGTGCTATTTAAAATAGTGTGTAAATAGCCAATGCAGTATTTGCACTCGGGTGTATATACCTGGGCATCCTAGTGACATCAAAATACAACAGGGGTCTATTCAGGACTCAGTGTGCATTCATCTGTTGTATTCATCCTAAAATCTAAAAAATAATGACTATGTCTAAAAAAAAGAAACCAATGGCTTAAACCCCATTCATCCACCACATCTTACTTCCTTTATGGACTGATGTAACCAGACTTTTCTGGCAGCATTTTTGTGATATTTTAGTTGTAAAGTTACCACTTTAATCTCGAAGAATGTCCAAGATTGTCCAGTACTAGCCCTACCCATGACCTCTTTGCCCTAATCCTAACCTATAACAAAAAGCAATGACAAAGTGCTCTCTGAGAGTTTCCAACAGATGACAAAAACCCTTCTTAAACATGACTTTGAATGGAATTTAGTATAATAACATTACTGCACAAGACTTGTAATCACATGATATTCCCTTTCAACTGAGAAAATGCCACGACTTAAACCAGTTACATAACCAGCGGCACAGTAGATGGAGTCAAACGCAAAATGTCTCTGAAGAATGTCCCACTTCCCTTTAATAATTCACATTTACATAGAAAAAGTGTCAGAGAGACCATTAGTGGATCTCAAGTTGGATAAGTGAAGCGTTCTACACTGAGTTGGCAGGTCAGCTTTCTGTCACACATGAGTGCAGTGAGGCAATATGTAATGAATTATCCACTGCTAATCTTTTCGAGTTCTCATGACCCACATGCACATCTGAATCTCTCAAGCACTGATTTCTCATCTCATACTGTACCACTGCTCTTCTCCATAACATCAGTGCTCTCGGACCTTCGTCCCCCACATGATCATGTGTATATCCATAACTCACCCTGTGTTCGGTTGACTTCTGGAAGAAAACGTTGTTTTTCTCGCATGTATCCTCAAGTGAATGAAGAATGCAAAAAAGGTGAATGTTCTTGATGAATCTAAGTAATCGGGGACCACATTTAATTTGTTAATTTAATTTAATTAACAACAGCTAAACTATATGAAAACATCCATTTACAAACTCACACGTCTCATGCATACAAGTCTCATTTATGTAGTTGTGTGCTCAGTGTTTCCCATTTTCACTAAAGCCTTACTATTTAAAACACTTTAGCATAAACAGTGCAGGCATGCTACTCATCCGTGAATGAGACCATGTTGGTACAACTGTTTGAAATAGTAAGGTTTTATTGAAAATGCATGATTTTGGGAAGTGCTGAGCATACAACTGCATAAATGATACTTGCATTTGACCAGCCTGTTCTTGGCTTAGAGTTTGTAAACAGATGTTTTGATATAGTTTTGCTGTCTTTTAACGCCAACCCCTATGACTTCAATTTATCAAGAATGTTTGCTTTATTAGAAAAAAAAAATCCTTCCAAATGCAATGGAAAATAGAGTTAGTAAATGTCACACAAAGAATCATTTGTGGGTGAAGTATTCCTTCAATCTGATCCTCAAAAAGCTGAACAGAACACAAGTCAACCTGGATATGATAGAGCTTCCTGTTATTAAAATAATATCAGGTATAGAACATTGTGTCCTTGTGTTCCTGCAGATCCTGCATTAACATACTCTATTACCACCCAATGTTCCCATCCGTGGTGAACAGCACACTACATCCATAATGGCCTGTTAACTGCTGCCCTGACTCTGCTACAGTGTGGAGGGGGACGGAGGGACTCAAGCTGCAGCGTAGACCACACAAGTCGAAGATAATTGGTCGACCCACTGATTATACATGCATTAGAGAGTCATTATATCAGACCAAACTTGTTAGCAGCCACTGAATCAGAAAATGTTTGTTTTTTCTGGCCTCTAATGATCATTTGTAGCCTCACTTACTGTATTTTTATGACCACCATCAACATGCCTGCTGCTTTCTGTATGTTCAGTTCATCCCTAATGAGCTGTAATCACATTACACACACAAAGGACACATTTTAGTCAGCATTTTTGAAAAACCTGAGTCAGGGTTGGGTCTGATTATTCTGAAATGTAGTCAGTTTCTAAATACAAATTACATGGCAGATTTTGTAATAAGTAACAAAATCCACTTGATTACAAAATAATGTAATCTGAATCTTCTGGGTTAATTCTAAATGGGGCTGTCAGTGTTAATGTATTCATTTGATGCATCAGCATCCGTACATAACAAGTTTTTTCTTTTTTTTATCACATAAATCGCCAGCCAACATTCCTGTCTTTAAAAGCTATACCTGAGTTATGATATGAGTGATGATACTGGTATCACGTGAACCTTTGAAAGCCTGATGAATCCTGTGGTATCAACAATGTCATGCTAGGACAGGGGCTAAAGTACATGTTATTCCTATGCTCTGAGACAGGCCAAAACATTTTAATAGCATCACAGGAAAAAGAAAGGGTTAGGGATCTTAACATGACCACATCAAGTAAAACATTCGCAGGCTTTTGTCAGGAAGTTTCCCTCAAACAAGTGAAAACAAAAATGACAATTTGTGCCAACAGTGCTCCAATATGCATGGGATGATGCAACTTCCACTTCGAGTTTCTATTTCAAGCCTCCAGGTTGTATAATTATAATTATATCAACTTTCCACAGTTTCTGCTTTGTGAATGTGTCAATGCAGTATACAGTGTGTGTGTGTGTGTGTGTGTGTGTGTGTTCGTGTGTGTGAGAGAGAGAGAGAGATAGTGTGCGTTTGGATTTGTTTGAATTCTTCCATCAGCCGCTCTAATGTGACTCTGTCCTGTTATTGGCTGGCGTTTACTTTGGAGTAGAAGCTGCTTTTAGTCATAAGTTGAGGTGATGAAACA
This sequence comes from Plectropomus leopardus, assembly GCF_026936395.1. Taxonomy (NCBI): domain Eukaryota; kingdom Metazoa; phylum Chordata; class Actinopteri; order Perciformes; family Serranidae; genus Plectropomus; species Plectropomus leopardus. The sequence continues at coordinate 29,556,144 of NC_142182.1, read as the reverse complement.
ATGAAGGGTAAAGTGATGCAGTAAGTAGTTCTTTAATTCTTCTCAGATACTCAAATGAAATTGTTATTCGTTGAAGGTCCGATACTTCTTCTTGCGCTTCCTCTTTGATCTGCCAAGTGCTTAGCCGGCAGATCGGAGATCCTCACTGGCAAGTAGAGCATTCATCACACAACGTACCTCATCTGGAAAGGTGATGAGATTCTGTCCACTGTGTTAGTTTGTAAGTGAACTCTTTTTTTTTGTTTTTAGAGTGGACTATGTATGCATTTTGCCCCCAGTCACATCAGTCTTAAGTCAACACTTTTGTATTTGTCTTAATTGTTTTTTATTTGACTGTCATACTTATTCACACATGAAACATAATTGTAATCGTGGGAACCAAACAAGCTTTACAATTATGTAAAAAAATGAGTATTTTTATATAGTTGACACATGATTAAATAATTGCTTTCTTCTCACTAGTACCTTGCACTTACCACATGTACTAATACCTACACAAGAATATGTCCAAATACACAGTATTTGTGAAAGTAAAATAATTTTCTGGCAGGCTGATGCTCCATTTTGTACAATATACATATATGCTGTACAGTAAAGAAATTTTAAAACTACAAAAACTCTTTTAGATATACATTATTTATTTTTACCATTTTGTAATTTAGACACTATACTGTAGCTTCAATATTGCCAGACTTACTGGAAGTGCCTATATTGGTATTATGTATCATACAGTGAATATATTTGAAGATCATTAGAAGTTGTCACAAACTGAACCATGTGGATGTTGTAATGTGAATACAATGAATTACAAGACTATAATTTCTGTGGTATCCTCTGTGTCCTTGTTGTGTTTATTTTTCATATTTTGATTTATGTTGACAATCTGCTTTATATTACACACCGGGCTTTTTTAAACTTTGATCCTAGACACTTTATCCATTTTCTTATCATTTTAAAGTGTTATTTAAGTGCAATTCTCAAATATTAGAAAATGTTGAATTGGTTAGAAACTGACAAAGATGCACCAGTCAAGTCCCCCTCTGGCCACAGATGTCTGTCTTTGTGTTGTAATTAAATGAGTGTGTATAGAACATAAAAAAAAATGCCGAACTGAATTATGACAGTAAAGTTTTGAGATTTGAGAGTGAGTTGAGAGTGAGGCTAAAGGACACATACGCACACATGCACACATACACACATACACACAGACACACACACAGACACACACACATACTGTTGTGTTACAGTAAGTCAGGTGTAGCAGATGGCCGTGGTTGAGAACTCCAGGATAGGATGTAACAGGGAGACAAAGACCTGGAAAAGTTGATGTAAAAAACCAAAACAACATACTTTACATAAACACAGCTTTTGTTTACATACAGTGTTGATCTGTTTACCCTGATGATGAGATTATTTTTAAGCCTCCCTGTCACAAACAACCATGTTGGAGGGTATTATTTTTCATGTTGTCTGTACGTTCATCCATCCCATTTTTGTAAACACGATATCTCAGGAATGACTCCGCTGACTTTTTCCAAATTTGGCACAAATGACCACTTGGACACAACGATGACCTAATGAGATTTTAGTGGTCAAAGGTCAAAGGTCGAGGTCGAGGTCAAAGTGACGTTGTATCCGTCTCATTCCCCTGAGTGCAATTTCTCAGGAGGGCCTTGAGAAAATGTCCTCAAATTTTGTGCACATGCCCTCTCAAGGATGAACTGATTACATGGTGGTGGTCAAAGGTCGAGGTTTTTTTTGTTTTAACTTAAGAATTTTTATGCTAACTGGGACAAAATTTCACACAAACATTTATTAGGATGATATGATGAAGTGATTTTCTATCCAAAAGGTCAAAGGTCAAATTCAATGTGACATCCTAATGTTCTGCGGAACGACTTTTTTGGCCGGTTTTCAACACCATAACTCATGAACAGAAGGGGAGACATTTGGTCAGATACTGAATTGGTGGCACTGATCTTGGGTGCCAATCTTGACACTGCGCTGCTTGTAAAGTTCTGTGCTGCTGGGTTGAGGATGTGTGTGTGAGGCATCCATGCTTTTTTTTAGCATTGTCATCTGCCATGGCTACAAATGAGTCTGTACTGGCATAGATGTAAACTGGCAGAGGCATACAACCCCAAGGTTGTAATTCTAGTTTCCATATTCATAAGCTTTTATTTTTATTAAACTCTTGCTACAGTTGCTGCAATTAACCACAGCAGATGACACTGATGAAACACTTCTGAAGAGAGTAAACAGTCACAAAGTGTTTTCAGTCATTTGTTTATGCTGCTGCTGGAATCTCCTCTCTGTAAAGATCTTCATCAGTGACCAGAGTTCTTTCTAAATAATGCAATAAGGCACTTTAATGTCTATATTTCACATATGCTGAAGTTACATAACAGATTATATTTTAAAACAAGAGAGCGAGCATGTTCTCTTCCTGTTTGAGATTTTGACCACATCAAGTGTATTAACCTTCAGCTGCACTTGTAAACCTGTATATTCACACAAAAGGTTTTCTAATTTGACCCAAAAAAGAATTTGCATAAAGCAGACTATTTCCAATTCAGATATGGGAATATCACATTTAAGGTTAGGTGATATAATAAAATACTGCTGAGGATCAGAAATCAGGACTGCCCTGTACCTTAATTTTTTTGCGTTTGATTCAAATTTTCTGGATTTGACAAAAACATACATGCCTGTCTCTGTCATTTCTGGAAAATCTATTACAATAGGCTACTGATATGTTGATCAGTGACACATGTTACCCATTCCTAATCACACTATAAGAACTACAGCCTTACACAGTGTCACTTTAAGGAAGTGAACCAGTTTTGTACACCTTGGGTATTCAATAGGTAATGTTGGAGAGGGGTATGGACATGCTTATAACAAGCAGGTCTGTTGTATATGTACCAGTTATCCCCATGGCAACAGAGAAACTTGAGAAATGAGGTCTGACTGCCCGGTGTGTCAGCAGGCTCAACAACAGAATTATGACCTTATGTAGCAGCATTAAGCATTAAAGAACCATGCATTGGTACCCATCAGTTTTGTAGGCTTTTTAATGTCTTTCTTTTATGGCTGTCTTTAATGTCTCTCTATTTGGGGTAAGTTGAGGAAACCAACACAACAAAAATACAATTCATGCAAACACCTGAGCTCCATTCTGAAATTTGATTCAAACACTTAGTTTCCTGCATTCTGGTGGATTTTTTTTCACCTATTTGTGCCTTTTCTGTGCCATTTTATAGTTTAAATGTCTTCAGATTTGATCAAATAAGTTATCTGCTTCTTTCATGTTTCTATAGGGTGCAGCAGGGATGATGTGTTTTGTGTAGGCCAACATAAAAGTTGAAATCACCCTGGTTTCCTCAACAAAAAGTCAATGGGATTTTTCCATTGGACTTTGGATTACAGCCGGAAAATAAACTCTGTGGCAAACAAACGTTTATGATGCTAACATTTCGTCTTTTTTCAGGAGGATTTCACAGGGAGCTGAATTATCCTCAGAGGTCTCTTCCTCTCCAAAATTTCACATCACAAATCAATGTTTCTCTGATGCTGTTAGTCGAGTCGCAGGACATGCCTGAGGCTAGCACCTGCTAATGTGTGCTAACCATTATTCTCTGATATCTTAAGATACAGATGTTTAGGGGTTTTTTTTACAGGGAGCCGAATTATTGGCAGGGGTCTCTCCCTCCCCAAAACAAACTGACCAGGCAATTAAAACCAATGTTAACCCTAAAAAAAGCAGTTTCACATTACAAATCAGTGTTTTACCAATGCTGTTTGACAAGTCATGGGACATGTTTGAGGCTAGCACCTGCTAATGTGTGCTCACTTTTTTTCTATAATTTAAGATAGACATGTTTGAGACGTTTTTACCGGGAGCTGATTATTAGTAGAAGTCTCTCCCTCTCTAAAACAAACAGACACTGTAATCTAAACTAGCAAAAATGCAGTTTTGTGTTTAAAAAAAATGAAATAAAAAAATCTGTGTTTTTTCTATCCTCTCGTTGCAGACGGGCTGTCAGCTTCAGCGGACAAAGCGAAAAGGCGAACGGCCCTATCTAAAGACAGTTTTTTTTCCGTACCACGTTACTGTAGAATCAACTAGAAGCCTACATACATGTAAATGGCTCATTTTATGATAACAAAGCACAATGATTCTTATTTTTAGGTGATTTTTTTTACTATATTCCATTTCTGCTAATATATTCCCCTAAATCCTACACACACACACTCCTTTAACGTTTACAATTTACAATTTTACAATCCTCCTAATAATCCTCTCAATCAGGGCCAGCTGTTTTCTCAGGTGAGGTGAACTCATGTGAGCAATCTGTATGATGGTTTCGCTCAGCATATTTTTATTGTTGCAGACATCCTCAAAAGCTGTGAACACTTCCTACTGTGGGAGGCAGTGGGGGGGGGGTTATCATGTTATCTATGCATGTGGTCTTGTCTGAGCCAAATGATACAGCCTCTATGGTAAAATAATGCCTCAACATGCTGCAGGTCTAATAGATTAATTATTCATAGTGGAAATTTGAATTCCTGTTGAGGGTCTGCCGACACACTGCAGATGTTTTCAATATCATTTCACCGCTTAAAGCTTATCGGAGCTGAGTGAAAAGGTCGGATATGTTCTGGCAAGTAGTTTTCGCAGCTCTCTTTATTATCGCGTCACGTGTGCAGCTCTGCGAGCACGCTGCTCAGTATCCACCCTGTCGCTTCCACTGAGACACACTGTTCCCCGCTGCAGACGAGCGTCTGCGCTATGAGCAGGTGATTTTATTACAACCACAGGCTCATTCTGTGAAACAACAGGATTATTCCGCCTCAGTTTTTTTTTATTTTGAAATTAGAAGTTAGAGAGGACGTCAAGAGGACGGGCTGCAGCTTGGAGTTGGGTAAGTATCATGATGTTCTTATTAGTCAACATTTTCTGACAATGAAAATCATGTGCTTAATGTTTCTTGGACATTTAGACTCCTTTCAAGACTAGAATTAAGTGAAGTTGCAGTGATGTGATTTGAGATATATTCAACTGAGAGACAAAAACTGTCTCAGTGTCAGTAGCTAGGTGTGCTCCCATCCACCTGTGGTTGTGTGCATTTGTCTGCCACACGCACAAAAAAAAAGAAAAAATCGGGGAAAAAAACCCAAAAATATTACTAAGAGGTTTTGACACATGGCAGATGTTGGAAAGTTGGTGTCTCGATAACAGAAAAATGCGAAAAGTGCAGTGAAAGAAACCTTGGTGAACAAAGTATGACGTACATGGAGGCACGTGACAAAAACGTTGAGGAAGGTGAAGAGACAAAACATGGCGGCAGACGGAACTCTATGAAACCTTATGAAACAAACAAATGGTAGGCACAAATTTAATTTTTTTTAATCCTTTTTGTTGTTATTCGTTTGACTGAGGCAACTTCAATGACTTTATCTCGGCGCCCTCTTTTTTGCCATGTTTTATTTGGTTTTAATGTTTTTTTGGACAGTTTTGTGTGTATATATAATATTAATGTGGGGCTACTGTTATTTCTTAAATGAAAAAAAGTTTTTAGATGCATAAAAATGATTATTATTCATTTAAAATTATGATACTTTTTGCAAAGGTCTAAATTCATAAATGTTGGCTAGCTTTGCTTTGATAAAACCTCACTTCCATGCTAAATAAATGTATATTCAACTATATTGTAAGACTATAGGTTACCTTTAGCAAAACAAAACAGAAGCAAAAAAGCTGCTAAACCATAAGATTGTGCTCCCAGTTATTTTTTTCCATTGAAGTCTCGACTATTGTTGATCCCTGGCATGCTTTGTGTTATCTTATTTCACTTTTCCATGTTTATCTCTTCATCTGCCATTATGTGTGTGTGTGTGTGAGTGTGTGTGTGTGTTTTGTTTAAAGTTAAATAGTCTGCATATTACACAAAGAAGAAAAAATTCTATTTAAACTTTTTTTTGCATTAAAATATGTTGTAATTAACACCACCAACTGTTTATTTCCCAAGAGCCATCTCCTAATATTCGCACAACAGTAGTAAATGAAACTGTTCTTTTTTTAAAAAAAACAAAAAAAAACAAACAAAGGATTTTATTTGGTCTTTTTTTAAAATATAGACCTACATTGTTAATATTTTTAAAAATTATTTCACTCTGTACATTTGGATCAAAGACTGTATATAAAGATGAACAGCACAATTCAACTTCCTCCCTCTGTACAAAAATAAAGCCAAAACATTCCACATATGGCTGCTGACATTCTGTGCTGGTAAATCTGCACAATGGATGTATGAAGAGACCTGGATACAACATTGGCAGCAGGGTGCCACTCATTTCTTTAAGACTTGTTGAGAAGTGCATTAAGTTAAAATGGCTCAACTGCAGCATATAAAATTTACCTGCATGAGTGGTGCTGCTTCTGCATCATTGGGCCCATAAAGCAATCGCACAAGAGACTCACGGCAGCCGAGCACAGCCGAGCAGCCAACTTCTGGTTTGGCGCTTCACTAGCTTAAATTGGGATCAAATTATTTAAACTTGCGTCTCTTTTGGACTTTCCAAATGTACTAGACTAAATGGATTAAATCCTGATAGTGAAATGAGACTTTTGGTGGGGGTCATAACGTTTAGAAAAATCAACTCATCCATTCATTTCACTCATTTATAGGTGCCTTTTTCCCAATTTAAGTCTATGGGAAAAAGTCTTTTTGGGCCCAGTGGCGGACCATGGAAATTGCAGTACTGCTGTTACCACTACGAATTTTGGCATCAAAGCCTGGCGCACTTCTTGGGGGCCTGATCTGGACAGTAATGATTTCCGTGGTATGGAGGTACCATCTACACACTCGTCTAACTAATGAGCAGCGGCATTAATGGAGAGCACACTGACTGGCACACAGAGCTGTCGATCACAGTGTCAGACCCCCTTTTTTAAAGCATCCAATAACTAATTAAAATCAGTCTTATCAGAAAATGAACACTTCAGCATGCAGCAGCATGAAAAGATCTACCTAAAAATAATTATTTTGAGTGTACTTTGAGATTTTAGTTTGGCTCATGTCCCAGACGCTAACATGGAGGGTGCAGGGTTTTTGACCTTTACTGCAGCCAGCCACCAGTTGGAAATTGAGATGTTTTGCCTTCACTTTTAGGGAACTGCCTTGTTGTCTCCTCTTTATTTATTACACAGTCTGTGTTTTGGATGGAAACCTGGCTGCGAAGCATTAACTCTGCATCAGTGATGTGCAGTGTACGCAGCATCCACAGATGCTTAACTGGTTACTCATTATGCATTGATTAATTTACCTGAGTGCATGGAGTATCACCCATAATTCAACAAGATCACGTGATTATGTTTGAACTCAGGACCAGTTTACCCCCATTTCCTGGTGTATTAAACATCAGAGTTTGTTTGATAGTAACCTTTAGTCTTTATCCATTGGTTTCAAAGGGTTTTGCCATCTAAGAGATACAGATTTGCCTTCGTGCACCTCAGTGATTTGAAGTGCAAAGGCGATTCTCTACAACAGCCAAGCACATATGAAATACTACAGAGACTCTTTATCAGGAAGACAGTCAGTGCCTGTAAACAACAATTATTCACTTAAACAGGGTATTGAAAGTCAGAAATTAAAATGATCAGTCATCGACAGCTTCTTTTTTTTGTGCTATGGAGTGAGTGCTTTTCACTTTTATGCTACTCTTTGGTAATGGCTGCAGCAGACATGCAGGCAGTGGCACAGAGTAAGACACAGTTTGCACTGTGTTTCTCTTTTGCCTATAAGTTGTGAATTTAGAGCCCACAACAACTTAGTACGATACAGTCTCTGGCTTTTGTTTGATATTTAATGTCAGCAAAAAGTTGTTGCGCGTGCCAATCCGCCATTAGCGCTGTCAGCTTGTTTACTAGAATACATGAATGCTGCTGTCACATTGAACATCGAATATTGGTATTTGACGAGCAAATCTGAGTCGACCGATATAATTGATGATGAGTTGGATACAGCTCTAGTATTTTACAGAGGAAGAGAGAGGAGACGGTCTGCTTAGAAGTGGTGAATTTACAGCGCACAGCAACTTAATTCAGTACAGTCTCTGGCTTTTGTTTGATATGTTTTTGTTAGCTACGTTAATGCTGCTGTCATGCTGAACATCCTGTTGAGCCCGTTCAAACTTTAAAATTTTGTATGGAACACAAAACGTATCGTTGAATATTGATACTGAATAGCCAAATCCGATTTGACTGGCATAGTTCAGAGTTAGGTACAGCCCTAAAAATTTAGCACAACTTCTAATAGAATGAAATAATGAAGTGATGACACTTCATTTCCAAACTTTCATAACAATGTTCTGCAAAAACACTTCTTGGCCTATTCTCAACTTCATAACTCAGTAACAGAAGGGGAGATATTTGGTCAGATGGTGACACTGATCTCGGGTGTCTATCTTGAAACTGTGCTGATTGTATAGATCTTCTGTGCTGCCGCGTTTAAGATGTGAAGCATTCTCCTTTTAGAATATGTAGCTCTTCGCAGTAACATCCATATTTAAAGCATTTCCTACTTTGATGGCTACAAGACTGAAGACAGATATGAATGTAAACTGTATCTGCAGTTTGAGGAGAAGTCTGTGGAGGCATAAAACTGTGAGGAGAAAATTCTAATTTTAAACATGAAGTACTATGTATATGGTAACTTCTATAAGTTTAACAACAATTATTTCAAGGCCGTGCCCAAGAGTGCATGATGTTGTGAAGAAAAGAGGAGCTGCTCATTATTTGGTATTCTAGGAATGCATTTTATTCACCTTGAACACTGTGTTGAGATGAGTGGGATTTATATGCACCTTAAACTCCCTCCTGTGTGGACTTGAATAGGTAATATTGTCTGGATCTCATAGTGGCTGAGGAGAGGAGGCAGTTTAATTGTGCATACAGAATGTAGCCCTTTACCAGCCTCTCTTGGAGCAAGCCCCTCAGTCAGATACAAGCTTCAAAACAAACTGATGAAATATTTTGACTGTCTTGTGTGAAATATTTGGCTCACAGTCTTTGCATGTGGGATGCAGGTCATTATTGTATACAGTCTTGTTGTGCCAGAATACCGCTCTACTGAATGTCTTTTGGTTTGATGAGCACGAAAGCCTTCATGTCGTTAGCTGCAGCTACATTTCTTTCTAGTTCAAAGCTGTACTGTGGTTTGGTGTAAGGAGGAGGGGGGATCCATAGGGAGTTTCATGTCACTGAATAAACAGTCTGGTTTTTAAACAGTGTCACAGTTTTGCTCCCGGCACGGCTCTGCTCTCTCCATGTATATCCCTGTTTCTCTCTGTCATTATGTCATCATTCACAACCAGACTAAACAACCTTCATGCAAAACTCAGATATCACTCATGCTGATGCTCATGTTGTATGTTGTTTGCTCTTTATGTTAGGTGTTCGATTTGTCCAAATTATTTTTCAGATTGACACTCAAAAAACTGTGACGTTTTCCATCTGTTTGAATTTTTCCTGTTAGCTGTCACATTATTGGTCACGTCATAAATGGGAACATTACCATGGCATAAAAAAATCCAGTTGCCAAAAGTAGGAGACATTCGCCAGATTTAGTAAAACTTCTGAGGGAAACCTGCCCGACCTGTCTGACTGACACAAAATCCATTCGTTACAGCTCCTCAGCTCTTTGCATATTTTTCTGTCACTCATCAATGAGTTTGATGATTCCTCTTAAAGTTAACCTTCACCATTTGAAAAAAAGCTCTTAAATATCAACAATTCCTTTGAGGGGATTATTATCACAACTAGATGAAAGAACATTTTGTAAAAAAAAATAGAGTTTCCTCTCTGGTATGAAAAAGACCTTTTACTGTATTAACTAAGTTGCCTATTGCCGTCCCTCAGTGTATTGTGTGCTGTACATGTAGGCATAACTGATCCATATGTCGCATGTGGTGTAAAAACAGTCAAAAGTCACGAATTATCATGACATCCATGTAACCTCGAGTAGGAACACTGCACACTTTTAACATCATGGAGTTATCCACAATCATGTCACTGATGTTTAAGAAAATGTAATGTTTCAACTCTTCTGCTTGGCCGTGCTTTAAATTATATATCCATTCTATTTTGAAAGCTAAAACCTTAAAGGTCCAGTGTGTAGGATTTAAATCTAGTGCAATAGAGGAGTGTGTAATCTACAACTAGAACTTTAGCACTCGCACATTAAATTCCAGACGAAGCGGTTGTTGTCAATGACTTGTTGTCATGTTTTTGTTTTTTCTTTTTTGTGCCCTGTCTGTGTTGTTGCCATGGAGCAATTAAGTGTTTGTATGTTACAATGAAGCAACACGTCAGGGACAAATAAAGTATAATCAATAATCAATAGAGTTCTCAATCTAAAACCGTGCTCAGTGGCTCCCAACGTTTCCCATAGCAAAAAAGAAATATGATATTCGTAACTATGATTTCATTAGTTTATAATCCCCTGAATGTTCACGTTTTCACTATCTTAGAATGAGCCGTTTGTGTCTACATAATTAGTGGTTCCTCCTACTAGAACAGACAAACCAAATGTATTTTTGCATTGATGCATCAGCCACTGTAGTTGTCCAACACGCTTGGCACACAGAAAAGTTTCACAGAAAACCTGACCACTAGATGCCACTAAATCCCACTCACTAGACCTTAAAAATGTTAAACAGTTTTCAGAATATATCAGATTTGCCCCACAAGCAGAATTTCAGCAGTGAAGAAAACAGCTAATCCAATCTAATCCTATCCAAATGTATTCATAAAGCACATTCAAAAACAACAGCAGTTGACCAAAGTGCTACACAATCAAAAAATAGCAAAAAACATAAAAACAATAGAGGAAAACACGAAGACCAGACCACAAAAAACAACACAGACACAATAAAGATAATACAGAAAGACAAAGAGCAGTTAAAAAAAACAGAAGGACTATAAAATAGAAAGGCAGTGCTCATAGTGAGTAAAAGCCAGAGAATTAAAATAGGTTTTTAAAGCAGGATTTAAAAACAGGCAGTGAAGGGGCCAGCCTTACATGTAGAGCCAACTCTGGATAATTGCATCGCCTTCTTTTTTAAGACACAGGGTAAAGTGCGGACGTTTGACAGTGCTGGAATCGATTGAAGGCTAGTCATTTATCCTTGCTTTTACTGTTTTATGCTCGACCATACACATCAGGCCTGTAGTATCTGCTGACAATGCACAGATGAGATTGACACTGAAGTTGCCTTTATGTTTTTTGTTGTCCTTTGTTTTGTTTTGTTTTTCAACATTTTAGTTCAAGAAATATGCTATTCCTAACTCACAGAACTATGATAGCTGTAAATAACAGTGCTGTTCAAAATGAGTACAATAATCGATGTTGAGCAAAATTGGCTTGACAGATTTCTAAATCCTGATTCCTCTAAACAGATGTGAGCGAGGACAGCCAGAGTGAATCATCTAAAGAGAAACCTCAGCTCAGGCAAAGTACAGGCAGCCATGAAGAAAATGGACGGCACAGCCACGGGCAGCTGGACTCTAGACAGCAACCCTACCTCCTCCTCCTCCTCAGAGAAGAACTCCTGCCACCCCAGTCTGAAGGTACTGTACTCACTCTTCCCTTCCTTTGAACTGCAAGCCATATATCATTTGTCACAGTTCCCGAACATAATATAGTTTTTACTCAACTGAGATGTCTTGAATCTGGGTCTTTTGCGCACCAGTTTAGTCAAAACTCGGGCGTATGATAATGATGAAAAAATCTGATGAAATTTGAAGAAATGTGAGAGAAAAAGTGGCTGGAAGTGGACAGTACAAAACTCCCAATATTTTAGAAAAATTGCATGGACATATCAAACTGGGAAATACCTTAATATTCAGTCTTGCGATTTTTTACTTTTACCATGCAAAAATCCAGTTTTTCCAGTTACACAGGCCACTGGAGACAGTATTATATACTAAACCAGAAAACAGTCATGAGAACATGTGTGGTGTGGTTCAGTCTGGAAGAGCATAGGGTTCACATGCCTGTCATTTGAGTGGCCTGGAGGAAGGCACACACAAATCTCTGCATTGACTGCAGGATCACATGTTTGTAAGGCAGGCAGAGTGCATTATGTTGGTGAATGTATCCTCTTGTGTGTGTGTGAATATTGTAAAAAGCTATGGCTGTCTGCTTTTCTGCTCCGCTGAGTTATTTCAAAAAAAGATGTTTTACAGATGACTAGCTGAATAAGACCACTTTAGGCGTCCTCTGTGTCTGTTGGTGCAAAACCATGAATGTGTGATCACCTACTGAAAGTTTGAGTTGAGCGAGCTGCATGTTTCTGCCCGGCCCAGTTGACTAGGTATTAAGTCAATGGGAAAAATTCATTAAACAAAGTTTGTGCTTGGGCAAAAGAGGTGAGAATGGATGGTCTGTGCCTCTTTATTGGATTAGGAAGCACACTGGACAGAAATGAAAAAGCTGCTTAGAGAAATACTTGGGCAACTACATGCAGCAATAATAAGGAATTCCAGTCATGCCACCTTTTTGTCCATGTGTGTTTTCCTTCAATGTCGAGTAATCTTACCATGATCCTCTAAGTGACGTGCTTTGATACAACATGCACTTCTAGAAAAAAAGGCTTGTCGACTCCGTGTAGCACGTGCTAAAAAAAACCAGGAAAATTCTGCATGAATAGCCCACGTTTGTATTCTACATATTGCATGACTTCACATGCAAATATTGTGAGATACAGCCTGTGACATGCTGTTTTTATTCTCATTGAACGATCTTTCTGGTTCTGTTTCCAATTGAACCATGTGGAGATTTTAAATACAGAAAGTTAAAGTAAGCAATCAATATATGTTTAATATTATCAGAGAGAATTACATTTTTTCAGAACAAGACTGCTGGTATTTTGCCACAGAGGAAAGCATGATATTTGATTTTAAGAAAAGTTGCAGAACTGTATACTTAAGAGTTATAGGAGCAGTGTGCAGCATGGAGGGTCTATTGATGGAAGTGGAATAAAGTATTCATAAGTGTGTTTTCATTAGTTTAGAATCACCTGAAACAAAGAATCGTGGTGTTTCTGTAACTGTAGAATGAGCCCTTGTTTTTTTTTACCTAAATAGGGTGCCGGTCCATGGCAGGGTCTGCTATGTAGCCCAGAACAGACAAACCAACTTCCTTTAAAGAAGTAAAATATCAGATCAGTGACATTTATATCGTGATATATTAAATTTAATGAATTAGTGACTAGGGTTGCAAAGGAATGACATTTTCACAGAATCTGTCGCAAAAAGTATCATGGTATTGCACAGTTACTATTATCACTTACACTGACCCTTAAAGATGTGAAAACAGGAGTTTTTTGGGGGGAGTTGAACAAAAGCTTTATTGCAATTGAAAGTTACAACCATTTTGTATAAGTAAAAGTCATACAGGCAGTGGAGTGGGAAAGGAGATTTGCATGCTCATGAGATTGTCTTTTTGGTTGCATTTTTTTTCAATACTGTAGACAAGCAACTGTACACAGTATGACACCTGCCTCACAGTTAGTACAAATTCAGTGCAAAACACACACACACACACACACACACACACACACACACACACACACACACACACACACACTAGTGTGTGAAAAAAACAAAAACAGTACTACAATAAAACCAGGAACTGAGGAAACACTACCATAAGTGAGGAAACATCAGAGGCAGTGTAAAACCTATAAATAGAAAGATAAAAAAATAAATAGATAAATAAATAAAATAATAATAGCAATAAAATAAATAGATATGTAGATAAAATTCTCAAATTGCAAATAAAAGGTAAATGAAAGGATAACAGCCCAAAGTAAAATAACAATAAATGTGTTAAAAATAATAAAATGATAGCGAAAGTAGTAAAACTGTGTAACAGACTAGAATATATCAATAAATAGTCAATAGATAAATAAAGTGCAATTAAAAGCCAAAGTAAAGTTAAATTTAAAGCCAAACTAAAGAGGTAGGTCTTGAATTTGCCTTAAAAAATATCAACCCCCTCTGTGATCTAAAATAATATTCCTCACACACTTCACTATCCCATATTTCAAAAAGTTGGGAAGGTTCCTTTGAATTATTGTGTCTGGCATACTGCCAACACCGTGATGCTGGTGAAAGGTTTTTAGATCCTCAAGTCAACATCATTAATGCAGTCATATGAGACCCATCGTGCCTCAGCATTCCAGCGGAAGCATTATATCCACTTATATTCTGTGGTATGAATGGTAATTATGCACTTGACATTAGAGCGAAGCCTGCCCTTACATCGAGAGAATCGGCTGCAGACCACCCATGTTGTTGCCATAGCTCCACTGGTCCTTCGTAGCTCCTCACACACTTGACACTTTCTTCTCATCCCTCCCTGTATTAATGCTGCTGAGAAAGTGAGACATGAGAAAAAATGCTGTGATTGTTTATTAAATTTGGCAGATTTATGTCCATGTATTGCGCACTGCAACGTAATGGACACTGATGCTTCATCATAAACTACTGAGCTGTTGAATTAATGCTGAGAGAGAAAAAACAACACACACTTATTTACCCACTTCCTTCTCTGTTTTTAAGATTCTTGCTCAGCTTAACTCCGATTGGACGAGGTTTGGGTAAACACAAATGGGGTCACAGTTCACATGACCTAAACTTTAAGTTCACTGTAAAATCCAATCTGTGTGCAACGTACACGGTAGCACTGCTGCAGGATTTTGGGTCACTGGGATTTCCATAAGCAGACTGGTTTTTGAGCCACTCTAAAAGACTGATAAGCCAGGCTTTCAGGTTCATTAATCATGTTATTCAGGGTATATTTAGCTATTAATGCATGTGGTATGCCCAGAGGAATAATACTTCACCATTGATTTACTTTGTGTTTACACTTTGAGTGATGACCTGAAAAGATAACAGCTTTTTTCAGTGAATGGCACCAACCACGTATGTCCATTACTGCAGCTGATAATGCCCAATAACTGCTGATGTTTTGAAATTTATTTGTGAATTGTCCTGTAAAGTTTGGTACACATTTTAAGATCTTGTTTGGGGTGATGTATCTTTTAAAATAGGTAAATAATAGTAACACCATTATTGTGAAAAACAGTTATCTATGAAGTCATAGTTGCTTTTCCAATGTCATCATGTCAGGATGATTTTGTCTGGGGAACATTCAGAGTGTTTTGGGCTCCAGCTTGAAATCTGACAAGCTAATTATGCTCATCTTATTTCATGACATTTTTCTATAGACAGAGAATGTGAAAAATAGAGAAATTAAAAAATGATGTGAGAACCAGTGGACAATGGATATGAAATCAGACACATATCAGAACGGTTAGTTGAAGCTGTCAGCCTGTGGTCTTCCTCCACCTCATTACATGTATTCTGAGTGAAAGCCTATTGTCAAAATGAAAGAAAAAATATTTCAGAGTTAAAGATGAATTTGACTGATACAGTGTTTCCAACAGAATAAGAGTCTGTGTTTGCCGGTAGCTGTCATTGTTTTCTGTTGTGTGTGTGTGTGTGTGTTAGTGTGTTTGTGTGTTTGTGTGTGTGTGTGTGTGTCCTTTTTATCGCATGTGTCCCCTCTCAAAATTCAGGCAAAATTCCCCCTGAGCTTTTTTTTCTCTCAGGAGCAGTTTGAGGAGTTTGTGTTGCGGTGTGGATAATTGATCAGTCAATCCGGTCAGAGCTGATCAGATGGACGGATGAAAGGAGCAGCTGCTGCAGAGGCGAGAGAATGCAAACTTTTATGGCCGTGACTCACCGAGGTCGTCTGTAATTGTGACTGCCACTTGGACAGCTAAAGCTAGTATGCCAGTTAGCTCATCAACAACACATTCCAGTATATTTACTGTGAGCCAGTGAACAACAACACGAACCATCAGGAGTTGCTTCTGTTAAGAGCTCATTATATATCAAGTTTGTTTTGGTCCCACTCCTTCTTAACTTTAGCCGTTTGTTTCCATTTTTCACCTCCGTATCTCTTCTCGTGCGCTGAGCTGAATGGCCAATCAGAGTAATTTCACTCTTTAAAGAGCTCTATAGCCTCCACCGCTCTTTTAACATGCTGAGTCCGCTGAAAAAAAAGCCAACAAGGGCCAGTGGTGCAGGACACACTGCAGTGACGAGGACCGTGGGCTTGTGCCGACATTCAGCTTGATGTGTGAAGTCCTTTTAGACCTACAGCATTTAATAATTGTTACTGTCACTGCGCCTGGTATTATTCTGCTGCTCCGTCTGTGCCCAGAGTTAAAGTTCTCAATGGGCCGAAAATTACAACCAGAGTCAAACTAACCCGTGTGAGTTTAAGCCCGGACCTGTCCCAACTGAGATTTTCACATAAATTACCCAACCCGTCAGGCTCAGGTTGGGAATGACAACTCTACTCAGAGTACAGTGCGTAGCAGAATAGCATTTATATTCCAGTAGCTCTACTTATGAACAGTCCAGCTCAAAAATATAAAATCAATACGTGGCAGCAGATGTTTTGATCGTGGCGGGCTGCCACAAATAAATTAATGTGTGGTAAACCCTGTGATAGGATTATTTTAAATAAAAGTGTTCAGGTTTTATAAAGATATTGCGATTATTGTTTTTTTTTTTTTTGGTCACGATAATCGTTCAGTAAAAATCTGATATTGTGCCCTACATTACAAGAATAATACATTTAGTTTAACTGAAAAAAATAGAAAGACATGAGTATACATGTGTGTTTCCCTTCCAAGCTCGGGCTGTTTTCATCTCTAAGAGTGCAGGCTGTGGTTACTCTCACCTGTTTCCAATTATGCTGCATGTCAGCCGCTCTGTCGGCTTACGGCACAGAGGATGAGTCTGTGTCCTGGTGGGTTTGGCTTTTCTAATCCATCTTTTGTTGCTGACTGTTTGTGTCCACAGGTGGCTCAGCTCAATATACTCTCTGGCCCAGGCTTTAATAGCCACCTTTACAAATGTGTGTCTGCACTGCAAATTCATACACTCACTCAGAGAAATACACGCTCAAAGTCACAAGCTAGTGCTCAGTTCTATGTACATTTTATATGTACGTTGTTTTATTTTAGTTATAAAGTCTTTATATTCCCTTTTCAGTCCTGACTTTGGAGTGCGACTCTTACTTTTCACATTTTCTTTCCACTCTTGTTTTGAGATTTTTGCTGTCTCTTTTCTTTCTGTATCTCTGTAGATGTTCCTTGCAGCCTTGTCCTTTGCCTACTTTGCCAAGGCTTTATCTGGCAGCTACATGAAAAGCACAATTACACAACTAGAAAGGCGATTTGACATCCCCAGTTATCTGATCGGCATCATAGACGGGAGCTTTGAAATAGGTGAGTTTTCGATTCCTTCTTTGTCAACGTGTCCCTCTGTTTATTGGCAAAACAGTTCTGAAGCATTTAGATGCTAATGTAAGTAAGCCCTGAATATGTCCTCAGCATGCCAGAGAGCTTGACACTATGGCACTTATGCATCCCCCTTTGAGCTTTGAATACTCACAATGATTGTGTACCTAATTGAATACTAATAAGCAAAAAATCCTTTGAAGGTTACTGCATGTGAGCTTGGAATAGAGGGATTTTGTGATGATTTGTGTGGTTACACAACAGACTGGGGACATGACATATAAGACTCTCAGTTTAGGCCTTAGATGAATTTGAATTTTCACACTCACTTTGATCAAAAGCTACACAGATGTCTGGTAGGCTGTTGGAGCTGTAAATTAAATGCATTTCATGAAAAAGCTGTGGACTGTTTGTCATATAGCCTTGCGGTTAAAGCAAGTCACACTGTATTTGTCTGAATTTGAAGACCTGCCTCCTGTTTTTATATGTCTTAAAGGTAGAGATCCTGCTGCATGTCTGCTTAATTAAACAATAGTATATCCAAAATCAGGGTTACAAGAGATTACATCTTACAACATGTGTAACATGTGTCTTGATTAATTCTGATATTTAAAATATTATTTAGATGTTCTTAGATACCATAAAAACTTAGATAGTGGACAGGGCCTTTATCCGATAGAGGTGGGTTTTTTTCCCCCTAATTCCACCTGTATGATCGGGAATCACTGCGATGTCCCGCGAACAACAACTGGCAATTGATATAAATTACATAGATATATAAAATAGGCAAACTTGTTTGTCATTTTCAGCCTTTATTTTAACATGTAAAGATCTATAGATAAAAACTGGTGGTCCAACCTGTCTGAAACTTCTGCCATGCTCATTTTACGTACTTTGTTGCTTTGCTAGCGTCTTTCATCAACCAAATCTAACAGCATGGAAGCTAAGCAGTGTGCTGCTGTGGACAGGAGGAGCTGCAAAACGTATTTTCACCATTTATGAAGACCAACCTGGGAATCAATTTAAGTTTAACAAGTTCCGAACCCAATTATGTTCCATCATAATGATGGATTTCTTCTCTAAATGCACTCATAAATCACTAGCAAAAAAAAAAAAAAAATTGATAGGATACTTTTTTTCCGGCTATTCCAATGCACAAAGAATCTTAACTCATATAAATGAATAAGTTATGCTTTAAAAGACGTTTCATGTCAATAGATCTTAATTTTGTCATTGTGACTCAATAAATAAAAACAAAAATTGAACATGTCATTAATTTCTGAAGTGTCTCCTGAAAATAGTATGTGGAAAACTTCCAGAGGTGAATATTCTGTCAACAA
This sequence comes from Plectropomus leopardus, assembly GCF_026936395.1. Taxonomy (NCBI): domain Eukaryota; kingdom Metazoa; phylum Chordata; class Actinopteri; order Perciformes; family Serranidae; genus Plectropomus; species Plectropomus leopardus. The sequence continues at coordinate 29,537,419 of NC_142182.1, read as the reverse complement.
TAATGAATAAGATACTAAAGAAGCTTGTTGTATCATTAGAAAATCAAATCTGGACAGTATTTCCTCGTATAAACTTTATTTCTCCTATTCATTTTTGGTGACATTCAGATCCACTTCCCCTTTCCAATGGATGAATATTTTTGAAAAAAAATCCTGAATAAAAGCTGTAAATCATTTATATGATTTTTTAACATAAATAATGTAACATCCAATGTTTACTTTAAAAGCTGTTTCTTTCCACAAATTATGTATTTGAACTACATGAATAATAGACCTCCAAAGTACAATGCGCCTGCTCCTTTCATCACAGTTGGCAATGCTTGTTAAAAAAGGGGGCGTGGCTCCACAGCAGATCACTTTAGGTGACGTGGAACACTGTGATTGGCTTACAGACATCCCATTAAATAAGTCTGTACATTTGGGTGGAGTTGATTGACAGTTATCATGGCTCTAGACATCCTAGAAAAGTTATGTCCACTTGAATGAACAGGGGATTTGAATAGGTTAAGTGTACAAAATATTCAGAATATTTACACCACTTTACCTTACCCACTAACAGATCCAGACAATATTAGACCAGCAACTCTAAACTCCATTTTCTAAAATGACAGTTTTTGTCATTGGAGTCTATTGGCTCTGAGATAACAGCTTCAGTGTCTGACAGCAAGGTAAAGCAGTGCAAATATTCCAAGTAAAGCCTACATTCTAACTGACATTGTAATTTTATAGGTGGGCCTTTTTAAGGTGTCTAAAAACTAACCAGTGGAGGCAGCATTTGCCATTTTATGTACATGAAGCAGGGTTTTCTACCTGGACATTTTTCTAAATAAACATTGGGATTTTGTCTTTACTTAAATACTCTCAACAGCAGTTCCTGTATGTTATGCCTTTGTCTCCGTCTCCTTTTCTGATCATCTCAAATTTGTAGGGAATTTGTTGGTGATTGCCTTTGTGAGCTATTTTGGGGCCAAACTCCACCGACCCAAGATCATAGCAATGGGATGCGTCTTGATGTCTTTTGGGACCTTCTTGATCGCCATGCCTCATTTCATCATTGGCCAGTAGGCAGAGTTTCATGTCTGTATGCATGCATTGCAGTTTGCAAATTCTGTCCATGTGTTTCTTTTTATTTAAGTCTCGAAGCACCATGAACACAAAGTAGAGAGAGTATTCTTTGCACTTTGAAAATGATGTGTCTTTGTGCTTCACATTGTGAGTATCTAACGATACCTGATGCTTTCTCCCTTCCCTTGTTTAACAGTCACATTGGTATTTTGTACGCAGCTATAAGATCGAAACATCAGTTAGATGGTCAGTGAATTCAACCAATAACTTCTCTCCATGTCCAGCAAGCTCACCTGAGTCCACCAGGGCAGGTGACAGACCCTCTATACTGCCCTCTAGAGGTAAGATGAGGAGTAGTGTACCCATAAAAAAAACATTGCGTTGCTTATTTCTTTTTTACAATTTGTGAATATGGTCATTCTTTTTACCAACACTATTTTCTGTATTGTTTGTTCCGTCTTGGAACCAACATGTGTCTGTTTTATATAACATACATACATACAAAAGACATTTACGGACAGCCAGAAAATTTAAACAATTGCAGTAAACTAGTTACTTTGACATAGTCGTAATATAGGACACAGAAATAAAGACAGTGCGTGCAAAGAATTCATTTAATTTTGTCAATTTTGAAGTTCAGTTTGAATAATAAATTATCTCATTTTTCCTATTTTACTTTGAACTGTAGGCTGTGAGCGAGAGTCCAGTGTTTCAATGTGGATCTATGTGTTTCTGGGAAACGTCCTGCGAGGGATCGGAGAGACTCCAGTCCAGCCTCTGGGAATCTCCTATATTGATGACTATGCACAGTCAGAGAATGCTGCCCTCTATATTGGTAATGCACATCACTCACACGCTTTGTTAGTGACTTTGCATTGTCATTGTTTTTCATTTAGGAAGTGGATTCTCTTTACAGTTGTATAGTTGAATAAACAGGTTCTATAGCCAGGCAACCAAGAATTATTATTATTATATTTTTTTTTCATATGTATTGGCAGGTATATGTACTTGGGATTAACGGGGAGTAGGTGATTCTAAAAATGTACTTAAATTGACTATTATTCAGTGGAATAAGGGCTGGGCATTATATCGATAATACATTAATCAGTATTCTGATAATTTAGTTTTTCCCCATATTGCCCAGCCATTAATGGAAATACCAAATAGATTCATCTTAAAAATCAGAACCTTTGCTTAAATTGAGACCTAACATAAAGTTTTATGTTTGTTTAAGGGCTGGGTGAAATGTAGAAAATGAAATGTCACAATATTTTGGTCTAAATACCTCGATATGTATATTGCAATAATATTGTAATGTTGACTATTGGTACTTTGACAAAATATAAACAAAATGAGATTTTTGATAAATAATCAGTAATGTGGATATGATGACTAACTATAAAGGCAAAAGAACGGCTAGAAGAGTCTGGTAAGATTAAAATGATATCGCTGTATGCAGCCTTTAAACCAGGAAGACAGCACTTATGATATTTGGATATCTGAAATCTAAAATGGTATTCAGTTTCATTATTAAACTGATATAATATTGACATATTGCCCAGCCATTGTGTGTATGTCATTAGGTGTTGAATGCAGTTAAACACATTCATTTGTTGTTTATGTTAGGATGTGTTCAAACCATATCAATTATCGGTCCTGTCTTTGGGTACCTGCTGGGGTCTCTTTGTGCTAAGATCTACGTTGACATCGGCTATGTGGACATGGGTGAGTAAGTTTTCATCTGACTCATAAACTATAATTTATTACATAACATGTTTTGCTTTGTAAATTGTTGTTGCAGATTATCACGTATTCACACTTTAGAATTCACACTCCTGTGTGGATAGTTGGATTTATGAATTTGTTGTTGTACACAATGGTGTTGAAGCTGTGCAGCTTCCAACACACCCGCCAAGAGGAAATGAATTAGAGGAGGGTAAATTCTGAGAAACACTTTGAAGTGTGTCGTAAATACAAGTCAGGAGGCATCTCCTCATTTTCTGAAATGTCGCTTTAAACATTTGCCACAGCCCTAAATTGTAAACAGACACTTCAACCCATAATCAAAAATACATACTTTTCCTCTTACTTCTAGTGCCATATTTCTAGATTGTTTTGATGTGTGTGACAGAGTGCTGGAGATATCAGCCATAGAGATGTCTACCTCCTCTCAAATATAATGGAACTAGATGGCACTCAGCCTGGTTATGTTGACTTTGTGGTGAACTAAGAGTCTGTAAAGGTACTTTGAAACTGCCTCTATATATATATATTGTACTCAAAAATTAAATGAAACCTTACCTATAGTAAATGAGAAGCAGATTAGAGAAAAAAAAAGTCCACATACTGTAGCGGTAAGGTTCTTATATCTTCGCAGAGACGGTGACGATTACCCCTGGTGATGCCCGCTGGGTGGGTGCGTGGTGGCTGGGCTACCTTATCGCCGGTACCATCACCCTCATGTCTGCGGTTCCTTTCTGGTTCCTGCCTAAATCGCTGCCCATGCCCGTGGATAAACACGATACCAGCTGCACTCCAGAGCAAACCAGGTTTATCAAAGATTCCCCAACCATGGAGCACAAGTTCAGACCTGAGGAGCCGGCTAATTTACATCGGATGGCCAAAGGTATGATTGCAGTCACTTCAGCATGTTGGAAAGAAAATTTGATTGTTGAGTAATTGTGTCATAATCTTCATGCATTCCAGAGAATCATAAAAACTTTGACTTTTCTCATATGACTACTTCCTTTATTAACCCTCAGTATTCTTACATTTCTACTGCAACTGACCTTTATGCCTCACAGCCCTTTGTTCTTCTGACCACAATATCTCAGGAATGCTTTAAAGGAATTTGGCATAAACTTGGACTCAGTGATGACCTGATTAGATTTTGAGGGTCAAAGGTCAAGGTCACTGTGACCCTGCATCTGTCTCAGTCTCATGAATGCAATACCTCAAGATTTTCCATAAATTTGGCATAAACATCTGCTTGGATTCACAGATGAACTGATAAGAAAATGTTCAAAGGTCTAGGTCACCATGACCTCACAAAACAAGCTTTTGACCGTGGCTCAAGAATTCATACACTAATTACAACAAAAGAAATTCATACAAATGTATTATCGATAAAAATGATAACGTGATGACATTTTATATCTAAAATGTCAAAGGCTAAAGTCTATGTTCCCTCATAATGTTTTTCCAAAACACTCTTGAGTTAATGGGTAAAATACATATCTTTGAAATCATAGCTCATACAGAACAGGTGCAGTGAAGCCTCTGACTCTGGGAAGGACAAATGATGCTGATAAAAGACAGGTGTGACAGAAAACATGCGGGAAACAAACGACAGGAAGAAAAACCAGACATAACACATGAGGAGTGATTGTACAACATGTGCAACATGAAACAAGGAAAAAAATTAACAGAAAACCCTAAAACAAAGTCCACACAATAACAGAATATAAACAAAGACCCAAGGTTGTGTCGTTTGAAACATGTTTGTAGGTCTAGTTTTGAATGCCATATTCTCATTATAAATGCAATAGTAATTTTTAAATTCTGAAAAGATTGAGAGAAACATAATATACACTGGTTTTCGTAAACTTTCCCATGCAGAGTTTCTGCCCACGTTGAAGAGCCTCCTTGGAAATCCTGTGTACATCACTTTTCTATGCGTGACCATCATTCAATTCAACTCTCTCATCGGGATGGTCACCTACAAACCCAAATACATCGAGCAACACTACGGCCAGTCAGCCTCAAAGGCCAACTTTCTTATGGGTAAGCAGACTGTTTTCACAGTTCCCAATGTTTACCTTGTTTGGGTGATTTTTGTCTGGTCATTTTGTCTTTTGTAGATGAGTTATAAGCTTGTTCAAAGCTTGTGCTGCTTCACTGTGAAAGGAAAAGAATTTAAGGATGCAAAGTGATGTGAGCTGGATGGTCATCATAAGAGTTTCCCGAGCCAGCTTTTGATGAATATTTTATGCTCCAACTCCCACATCCCTCTTAAGTAAACGCTGCAGCTTCCAAACGACAGGCAGGTTTACTGAAATTGTTGGACACTGTGAAATGGCAGTTTGGCATATATTCTAAAAAGTACACAGATTAATTAGACTAGTCATGAGGTCAACGTGATTGAATTGGAGACAGCGTAATAACAGCTCCTCCTCCAAATGACAGAATGAGTGAAGAGGTTGTTGTATGAGGCATTTCTTATCCTCTCTACCATAATTTTCATCTCTCTCGACATGTCTTCCGTACACTTTACATGAAATATGGATCAAACTACTTTCATATGAAGAGTGCTCTGGCTTTGATCCACCTCTCAGGGAGCGACGTTGTTGCCTGATGTTGCGCTTTTACGTTGTTTCCTGATCATCTAAATAATCCGTTTGTATTTTGCGGTTCGGCTTAGGAACCATCAACATCCCGGCTGTGGCCCTCGGGATGTTCTCTGGAGGCGTTGTCATGAAGAAGTACAAGCTGGGTATCATGGGAGCAGCTAAATTTGCCTTTGGGACCTCATTGCTGGGATACTTCCTGTCACTCTTTTTCTTAGCCATGGGCTGTGAGAACTCCAAGGTGGCAGGCATCACAGTCTCATACACCGGGTATGTGATGTCTGGATACATCTCTCTGAGGTCTTAGTGGAAGAGGTAACATTCAGTACAAAGGAGCTCGGTTTGGATTCAGAGAAACTCTACAAGTAATCAGTACAGCTACCACACTTTCCAAAGTTCCTTTTGTAGTGTGTTGCCTTTCTTTGTCCCTGTCTTCATATTTCATGCCATGGCTTCTTATTTGATCCATTTTTCATAGGAGCCGTCAATAATATATGCACATTCTTCGTGTTGTCCCACGCAGAGTGGAAGGCTTGTCTTATCAGGAGCAGTCTCTCGCCTCCGACTGTAATTCGGGCTGCTTGTGCTCAAGAAAGGAGTGGGACCCAGTGTGCGGAGAGAACGGGATTACCTATGTGTCCCCCTGCTTGGCTGGATGCACCTCGTCCACTGGCTCTGGTAGAAATATGGTCAGACACCGCTGACTTCATGACACATCCACATTTCTCAGTATAACTGCGTATTAACACACCTTAAAGGAATCCTTCGCCCACAAAATTATTACTTTTGTATCAGTTACTCACCCCGTGTTGTGCAAGATTTGTGGGGGAAAAAAAGGTTTCTCACACACCTTCATGGTGAGCAAACAATCCAAAAAAGGAGAAAATTCTTAAAGTGATTGGCAGTCGCATTTAACAACAGCAAAACTACATCAAAACCTCAGTTAGAAAATTCTTGCACAACTTGCACAGCTATCCAGTGGTATGATCACTACTTCCCAAACACAATTGTTTTTGCAAAAACCTTATTATTGAAAACACTTTTGCATACAAATCGCACCTTACCAAGCACATGCGCTTTAACTCTGCTGGTGCTTTCCGTTAGGTAGAGTTCAAACACACACCTGCTGGGGCCCACAACGTGTCCATGCCCGAGACTGTTTATGTAAAAGTGTTTTAAACTGTTGTTAAATGTTTTAGCAGAAATCATTGTGTTTGGGAAGTACTGAGCATACAACAGGATAAATAATGATAACAGAGGCTTGGTTTGTACTGCAGGAGTTGTGTAAGAGTTTGTAAACGGATATTTTGCTGTTGAACGTAGCCCCCGTTTACTTTAATTCATCAAGAAATTTTTCCTTCTTCGTTCACTCTGGAGACTAGCTAACATGATATGAGTAACTGATATACAAATGGTCGTCATGTGGTTTAGGTGTATGTTTAAAGCTAAATCATATAAAGCCCATTATTGCTGATGCTTGCAGAGTATGGTATTAAAGTTGTAATGGCATGACAATTTACCCACAGGACATGTCATTTATTGACTTTTCGTCTTTGTCAGATGTTTGACAATTGCAGGTGTGTAGCGCTGGCTGACACCCAACCAGGCAACCTGACAGCCACTCTGGGCCAGTGTCCACGCGGAGATAGCTGTGACAAAATCTTCCCTTACTTCCTGGCTCTGTCTGTCCTCAGCTCGTTCATCATCTCTCTGGGGGGAACACCTGGCTTCATGCTGCTTGTCAGGTCAGTCGATAAACCCCCACGAGGAATCACTGGACTCACTCCACATCCAGACGATTGTTGGAGCTCTACATCATCATCTACATGTTTTCATTCTTGGACAGATTAAACTTCCTGCTGTTATCAGAGAATTACATCTGTTACATATGACTCAGTATCAGTTATTTCACGAATAACTAAAACTATCAGAAATTTGAAGTTTGCATTAAAGCGTTTTTTACCTGTCTTACCTTAAAGCATCATGAAATGCTCATTTGTAAAATGAAAAAGTTTGTCTTCTAAAGAAAAAAATGCTAATTATTTTCTTTATGTGTAACATTGTTTAAAAGTTACATCTCCTTTAAAGGGACAGTTCACCCCAAAGTCAAAAATACATATTTTTCTTCTTACCTGTAGTGCTTTTTTATCAGTCTAGATTGTTATGGTGTGAGTAACTGAGTGTTGAAGATATCAGTCATAGAGATGTCTGCCTTCTCTCAAATATAATATATAATATGATACAAATAATATGTGGTGCTTAAAGCGTATTAAAATAAATTTGAAAAACTAAACAGCAAAGACTCTTTCCAGAAATCATGAACCGGTTATTCAAGATAATCCACATGTTCCAGCACCATAAAGAAGAAAGCATCTCCTGCTACCTCATCTAGCACCACTAAGCCTGCTAATGTTACAGCTCAACCGACGTTTACATCTCACACTGTCGCGAGCCTCTCACTCATAGGTAGATGCATGCTCCCTTCTGCGCAGTGATATACTTGCCAGGTGTAGTTTGGAAGAAAGAAAATAGTTCCTTCGTGAATCTGCTCCCACCAAGGTCTGTCTTGAGTATCCGGGTCATGATTTCTGGAGTTTCTGGAGCTTTTCAAATTCATTTTTTGGCACTTTGAGCACCACAAGCTGAGTGCCATCTAGTTACATTATATTGCAGAGAAGGCTGACCGATGTGGCCGATATCTCTAACACTACTACTCCCCACTTGCACCAAAACAGTTTATATTGATAGACAGCCCTACAGATGAGACAAAAAATGTGATCTGTCTCTTTACCACCTTGTTCTTGTCTCTGTAGGTGCATTAAACCTGAGTTAAAATCCCTCGCTCTTGGAATCTACACACTGGCCACTCGCACCCTCGGTGAGAACTAATTTTGGTATTCTGTACATTACTGTCTAGTTGGTGTGAATGTCAAATACACAGAAATCTCCGCAGAGCTGACATTTAGTATGCTTTATGTTAGAGTGAGCAACTAATGTTATATAATCTTAGCAAATAACTAAAATAATGTCTGTTTGCGTGTGTATGGAAACAAATTATGACTTAAAATTAATCATTAGATATTTCTAAGAATGTTCCTCCAATCCTTTTGGAGTATTTTGGGCATATTGTAATGATTATGTGTACAACAATAACAATAAATATATTTTGTCCTCTGATAACATTTTAAAATGATGGATTTCTCATCTCGAAGCAACCCCCAAAGTGATCTTTGTTTGAAGTATCAACTTATTTTAAATTTCACAACAGCTGGGATACCTGCCCCGATATACTTTGGAGCCATTATAGACACAACCTGCCTCAGATGGGGAAACAAGATGTGTGGAGGACGAGGAGCATGCAGAATATATAACACCTCAGCATACAGGTAATTTGATCAGGAGGGCTTTTGTTATATAGCACTGTATTTAATATTTAACACTAGAGTTCACTTTGAAACAAGACAAACAACTACGCTAGCTGCCTTTTGAGGCTGCAGTGCTTATTATCAACATTATGAGATGCATGAATATGAAGGCATATCACTTCGAATGACTGCAAGTAGAATATTTTAGCTTGCTAGAGCAATACTGCAGCCTGAGAGGAGAAAACCCTGTTGTGTGCGTGTGCAGAATCTGAACAACTACTGTCAATTCTCTCCTGCTCTCGAGTTTCACCTGCTCGCTCACCGTTTTTTTTTTTCTTCTTTTTGACAGTAAGCAGGCGGATCCAGTCGCCATAGTATCCCTAAATAAATGAGGTTAGCTCTTATGTGAGGTGTTTCCACTGCCATTTCTCAGGAAGCATAGGGCAAAGTGTTGGTTTCAGGTTTCTCCTACTGTCTTTGATGGTTATCTTGCGTCTTTCTTGTCACAGTCTGCCGTCTAAAGCAAAACGACATGGACTAAACTAAAAACAAGTAAAAGGGATTTTTTTTATTTTTCAAGTTAATTCTTGCAAAGCTTCTAAGATAACAAAAATTAAGAAATATTTAAAGACCTCTAAAATGCATGGGTAAATTATGTCTAATAAGAATAAATCAGGCATTGCTTTTATATTATATTATATATTTTTTGTTATTCTTTTTTTGGCCCTGTTTGTTTCATGCTTATGTATGAGTTCTTAAACAGCCACTTTTTAAATGTGATTCTTTGTGTTAGCCTATATGTTTCTCTAGAAAATGAATGTAACACTTAAGATCAAAAAGGATGAAAACCAGCAGACAGCAGTGTGTAGTTGCCTCTTTTAGTGTGGCTTTTTTTTAAAATTCCATTCAAGTCAAAAGAGGTTAAACAAGCATAAAACTGGCTATTATTTATCAGAATATTCGAACAGTCCACAATAACAGCAGTATATGAATAATTGAAAAAATGCCATGCTATGACAGGGGTTTGTTTTTTTCCACCAAAATATTCATTATTAGCGAGTGTAAACATAATCTTAATCAAAAGTAACAAATTTTCATTTTTACTGTAGTACTGTATGTGGTTTGTCTCTATCATGTTGCCGTAGATGGCAGGCGCCATTGCACATGTGCTTTCAGGCAGTTCCTTCTGTTCTTGCCCAGATACAAAGCAGATGGCCAATCAAAAAAGATGGCAAGCTAACCAATTATTTAGGGATACTATGGTGACTGGGTTCCCCCACCTACTGTCAAAAAACCCCCCAAAAAAACACGCATAAGCCAGCAGGTGAAACATCACTGCAGGTAGGGGTTAGGTAGATTTCTTGGTCATTGACAGTAGTTGTTCAGATTCTTAGTGCGCTCAAAACATGGTTTTCTCCCCTCAGGCTACAATATTGCTATTATTGGTAGTGACATGCCTTTATGGATTACAAATAGAGACAGTATTTCTATTATTAGACCCTAACCATTACAATAATATGGTATTATGCATAAGTTTACCACTTTGTAGTTTGACTCTTTACCAGTTAGTCTCCTAACAGCGTTTCTTTCTTTTCTGTGCAGGATGGTGTACCTGGGCCTGACACTGGGCTTGAGGACATTCTCCTTCTTCCTTTGTATTTCAGGCTTTGCTCTACTTAAAAGACATATTAAGAGGGAGGAGAAAAATGCTCTGACCAATGGGAGTGCAGAGTTGGAGTCACTAAAGAAAGAGGAGAACAGCTCCATACACTGTGAACAGTTTATACTGGCCTTGGACTGCAATCCTGACAGAGAGACTCGCTTGTGAGCTTCAGCAAAACCTCCTCTGACTCGGCTCCATGGAGCTCCTCACATTGGTATAGAGGAGCCCACACAGTGGACACTTTCTCATAGCGCACAGAGTACATATTTGTACAGGATTCGTGTAGATGATGAGTCTTTTTGAAAAGAAAACATGCTTTTTCTTAAATGTATAAAATGTATGTGTTTGTGTTTTTCATGAGTGGAAGACTTTTGTAGAAAAAAAGAATGCAATTGTGCTGTATTTTCTATGTTGGTCTTCATTTTTATGATTAAACTTGATAAAATAATTTTTTGGATTAAGGTGCCTGTATAAGATGGTTAACAGGGTTCCTGCGAATCCTTAAAAAGACTTTAAAGTCATTGAATTTCTTAATCTAAAAATAATGCCTTAATTGTTATGAAAATATTTAAATCAATCTGTCAAAAGTCTTAAAAATGCTTTAAAATTTGTTTTTTTTCTGTTGTTGCTTTGCAAAATCACAAAATAATTTGTAAAAACTAATTGTTTAATAATTTACAGAATATTTCTCACATTACCATCATGCAAATAAGGGGGAATCAACAACACATGTATCACATCAAATAAATGTTTGGGTTTTTTTGCTTTGTTTTTCCCGAGGCAAACCAAATAGATACTTTTAGGATAATATATATTTTCCATGTGTTCCACTCTTAAAGGTTTTTAAAAAACAGCAACAGTATTTGTAAGAAGATCATCCAACATTTTAACTTCAAAAACATCACGTTGATTTTGCCTTCAACATTTTGACAAAATTGTTCCTAACCCTAAGTGATTAATTTGTGTTTGTGTTTTTGTTTTCTTAAATTTACATCATGTAACAATTGGTCTTAAATTTCATTCAGAGTGGCACTTCAAAGTCTTAAAATTAACTTATCTTAAGCTGTAGAAACCCTGATTAAAACCAGTTATGTAAGTCATGTCATTTCATTTTAGTTAAAAAAGAGAAATGGCCATAAAGAAGCTCTGTGGCCTGCTTTTGTACGTGCAGGAGTTGTGAATGTGTCTTCTTCACACTGAGGAAAAGTGTTTTCTGCGTAAGAAAAAATAAGATTAACAAGCAGAACAAAGCTGGAGGCCACACAGGAGCAGCTGCCTGTAGGCACACAGAGGGGAAACTACTTCTTCCTGTCCAGAAAAAGTCAAGAATAGCTGGGAATTCAAAATGGTTTGTTGAATTTTATGTATTAAAGAAACAGTTCACTTACATCTAAATTGAATTTGTTAAGAAAACTTTCTCACATGTGAGCATACCCCTATGTGGATGCTGACTGAATTTTCGTTTAAAGGTGCAATTCAGTCTTAAACCTGAGAGGCAGTAATCTGTAGCAGAGCTGCAGAGCTTTATTTTACATTTGTGTGGTGTCACTTGGTTACGCTGTAATTGGTAAGACTATTTATCTTTTAAACTAAACTATAAACAGGGCTGTAAGTCGTTGAAATGTCAGTATTTAAAGTGGGCATGGGAAGTGGAGACTAAATGGTAAATTAAACCTATGCCGGCTTGTGTACCTGCAGCAGCGACATAAATCAGTGTCCCACTTGGGCGAACCTTGACTAGTCTGGACACACCACTGACCACCACGTGACTGCATGTATAGCAAAAGTGCCAACTGCACGTTCCAATTACAAAATATAATCTCTTGTTGCACACTCAAATCCAGCCAAAAAAGCTGTGGTTAAGTCAACTACTATACTGCAGTTAAGCCAGTTTTTAGATTTTTGACAGACATTCACTCTGGACCGAGCAGCTTCTTGTTAGTTTCAATTTCACCTAATGTTGGCAGTAGGGGGACAGTCAGTTCACCTCTCAGCCCTCCTATTAACTGCTTGGGGCTGACATGGACCCTCAGTTACATTATGAATGGAACCATGTGTTTACAGCTGTCCAATGCAGAAAGGATGTTCAAGCCTTCAAGGTATAGTGTGTATGCATTACTCATTATGGAGGAGGACTCTATTGTGGTGGAAATCTTTGAGTAAAGTGTTGCATAATATCTGCAGTGACATTACATTCAGCATAATTCATTTCTGGGATGTTGTCAGGTATTAATCACTATTAAATGTTAGCATTAGCAAAAAGTGTGAGCCTCCTGGGACAAAATTTACATTCATTTATACCCTTTTAATTCTTACAGGTAACAGGCAAAAACACAAGTATTGCATTGGTGATAAAGACTTTGGTGAGAAGAGGTTTACAGCATTTCAAAACTTGGCATGCTGTTGTTTATCCGATACACTGTTGTCTACCTCTTGTTTGATCCCGTCAAATAAAAAAAGTGCCTCGGTTCAAACTTCAAAGAAAAATGAAAGTTGTAAAAGATAATTCAAACATTGCCTCTGGTGGCTCACTGCATGCAGCACTCAGTTCTTGTGTAATGAGAAGAAAAGGTATCCATTTGCAGAGGAGAAACCTGGAAACAAAAGTTTCTGTGTTCATGCAGTTACTGATTCTTTTTGTCTGCAGGACTCTGGAGATTCTGTGGATTAAAAACACAATTTCCAGTATAATACACAGTCTGTATTTGTGATTTGCATGCACAGAAACAGTACATCTCTGTTTGTGAACGTGTCTGCTTTACCTGTAGTTGATGATGTTCTGTCAATAGTCTGTCGTATTCTTGTGCCAGACCTTTGGCCTGCCTCCTCATGGCCTCCACCTCAGCATGAGACTTGCGCACAGCTTCACATGCAAACAAAACTACATATGTAAAATGCTTTATACATCATCAGTGCCCCTTAAAATTAACTTAGTATAAGAATGTTCCTTTGGTATAACTGCAGATCATCCTGCATGAAGGAGGTGATGATTACTCACCATCCTCAGCAGCCTTCACTTGATCTGCCAGTTTCTCAGCCTCCAGCTTCAGTTGCTGGTTTTTTGCTGACATGGATTTTTCCTCGTCCAGGAGAGCCTGTGCACAAAGGATTCGCCTTAAAGTCCAACAGCAGACAATAGAGCACATGCAAAGTACAAAACACAGAGACAGTACTCTCTGTAGAATATATAGTGTGTTGATGCCTACATGCTTTCAAAGTTGGAGATGAGTCACAAATGTTTTGAAAGTTGACTATAAACTGCAGTAAGATAGTACATGTTGGGGAAAAAAAGAAAAGGAAAAGCGTTAAGACTTTAAGACAAAAGTTAGTTTTGACTCCAGTCACCAGACTGATTCAGTCTCACTTGTTTGAGCATCAGGTTGTCCTCTTGGTGCTGCTTGGCTGCTTTGACAGCACTGTCCATCTGTGCCTGAAGACCTGCACTGTTCTCCATGGTTACAGCAACCTCATTTAGCAAGGTCACAACCCGACGCATTATACTGTGAGGGAGGACAGGAAAAAATGAGAACAGCAACAAAAAAACCCCAAAAGAAAACAGGACGTTAAAAAAAGTGTAGTAGACTGAGCCAGTAATTATAATACATATTTAAACATGCTAAAAATGTAGTTTGTCCAAGTGATGTTGCCATACAACATCAGAACACAGCTCACAGGTAGCCTATATCCAGCCAACATTAATGTCTTTTTTAATGTTACATTTGTCAAACAGCCCACAAGAAGTCTGAGTTTAGTGTCAATGATTTATCTTGAGCTGTATGAATAATCTATGTAGACAGTACAGCTTCCTTTAATGGCATATGTGCATGACTTACTGTGTCGCTGTACTTGGTTATGGTCAATAATATAAACAGTTTTGGACAGTAACAAAGTACATTTACTTCAGTACTGTAACTTAAGTACAGGTTTTGAGAAGTGATCAGCAGGCGGTTGCATTTGGTTATGCGGTGTTAGTAATGGCTACAAGATTCCCAGCCAGATCACCCATGGCTATACCTCAAGTCCATGGTTGCAGTTTTTGAGATGGAGAATGATTCGTATCATTTTAAATATTTGCTCTGTTTGTCATGCACAAACTTAATCATGGCTTAAGATAATTGCGATCCAATGAATGCATGAGGTATAAATTTTTCCCCTTCAAAAAGTGAAAAGGACAATGGTGGTCCTTTTGACAATTTGTGTTTCCATGTTTCCATTAATATATACTGTATATAAGCTTTTCATTCACGGCAAGTCAGTACATTCAGTGGGTTGTTTTCAAGTCATTAGGTTCTGTAAATGTATTGTGGCAATGTACAACAATGCATTGAGATTTTTTTTTAAGTACTTACTATTTTTTTAAGCAAGTACTCCAGTATTATAATTTTTGACTTGGCAACTTTCACCTGTACTAGAGTAATATTTGACCTGAAGTATCTTTTACTCAAGAAATAGAGTTGTGTACTTTGTCCACCACTGTATATAAAGTAGCAGGAAATGACTTTTCAAATTTTGAAATTTCTTCTGGGGGTTGGGAGTTACCCTGACAGATCTGGTACCCCCCAGTGTTGACTCCATGGCCTAGGCCTTGATGTGGACAGTAGTGTGGAATGGTAGTGTTCGTCTTTGACTGATGTCCCAAACACATGCTGTTATACTTTGAAATAAATGTGGTAAGAAGTGACACTAACAGCCAGAGGAAGAGAGAGAAGCCTGATATGTAGAGGTTCCTCTGGGCTCTGAACAGCTTCATGTGGACGTTGTCGTACAAATTCGGGTTCACCTTGGCGTCGTGCATGGGCTCAGGACCCGAGTACTTCTGCACCTCACGGACAGCATCTGAAGGTGGACAGGGGACAGAAGCATGTCTGATGCTGACCGGGGGAGACTGACTACATGCAGTCAGTCAGTCAGTGTTAATCACAGTCTGTCACTCAGTTTGCTCACCGAGGAAAAGAACTATAAGAACCATGATCATTGTAAAGAAGCATTTGTTCCAGTATGGAGATAACCAGTTCCATATTCTCCAGCTGAAAACTGAACGCCATCTGCAAAGTGGGTAAAAAGAGCACAGTGACTGTAACATAATATACAGGAGATCTCCCCAGAAAGGACATGCATGCTCTCTGCTGGTGACATGTGTGAAGTGTCGCTTTCATTTTGCTTATTTACATTTGAAAGTCGTGCACAGAACTTATTTTATTGGTTCAAGCCACTGCACAGGAAACTGAATACGAGTTGCTGAATGAACTTTTGATCATTTTGTGTGTGTATGTTAAATTTGCAGTACCTCCGTGCTGATATGAAGGGTATACACAAGATGAGATTGACTGCTATCTCTGTATAGAGGAAGAAAGCCACAAATGTCCACTGGAGAGTCATGGTGACGAGGATTCCCTGAAATAAACCGGTTTTATTAGCTGTATAATATATAGAATATATAACAAAGCAGAACTGAAATATTATAAAGCTTTACACTTGGGGTATATCCTTCCATATCCTCCTCTTTCTTCAGTAAATAATAGCATTTACTTCAAATTATTTTAAAATGAATTGGATATGGAAGTCAATAAACAAGCAAAAATACTTCTTTCATCATGTTTATTTTTTACAGTATATACTACTGAGCAATGCTATTCTTTAATGTTGTAGAGAGGCTTTTTGAGCATTTACACAAATGATTCTGCAGGCCCACAAGATAAAACAGACACTCTGTAGCAGGCACTCAAAGCTTATTTCTATTTATAGCCTTTTACCTCTAAATCTATTCTTACTCCTCAGCAATAGTATCATCGTCTTGTTTTGTTTAAGAGCTTAAGGTGCTCGATCTATACCAAGCAATAAATAGAATTGTTGGCTTACCAGACAAAGTGGTACGATCAGAAGAATGGGAAAGTCCAGACACGCATGCGCTCACACACACTCACAACAGCTGCTGGTGAGCATTTGAGCAGCCACAGCCCTAAATAAAACTCTGCCGGCTGATTGACATCATTAGTCAGCCACTTTGGATTTGTTAAAGTTTCACAACCTAACTGGACTAAACTGAACTAAAGCATTGTTTTCAGTCTACTGAATGACTGTAAGATCTGTCTTTTTAAAGTCTTTCTGCACCGGTTCTTATTCCTGGTGTGTGAGCGTGTTTGCTTCTCACATTTCATGTCATGGTACAAAAATAGGCGTGTGAGGGAGGGACACCCAGTCTCTTTATTGAAATAATAAATAAAACTTGTTATTTAGCCCCAAACCTCTAAATTAAACAAGCCAACTCAGTGTTCCCTTTATCTTTCTGTTTGTTTGTTTATTCATTTATTCATTTATTTATTTATTTATTTATTACAGTTTTTCTTGTATTTATCATTACTTAAAAGCATTATTCACATGGATATCTTTAGTTAGGTACCTATACAGAGTGAACTACTTTTTCAATAATAATAATAATAATAATAATAATAATAATAATAATAATAATAATAAATTAATTATTGATTATTTATCAAAATAATTTGATAATAAGAATTTAATCACAACAATTTTAATAATAATTTTAAACAAAAGAGAGATGTTTTGGGGAAATATGCTACAAACAGCTACACTCAGTATTCCAAGACAGTATTTTGTTTTTATTTTTTATTTTTTTTGCAGATGTTGGAAGTAGAAGCCCAAAAAGAAGTTTAGCCCACTTAAATATGATTTTGTCCTATGATATAGACACTAATTCTGTGTAAATCTCACATCAAAAAGCATTTACTTTTGGAGAGGCCCAAAACTAGTGGTAGTGGTTGGCCTCTTGTAACAGCAGCTGAAAGAGCCTTGGTAGAAAGACTTATGAGCAGGTGTAACAACAGAAATCCACTAAGACTTCCTGTCAAACACTTACCATGTGGTTGAGCAGACTCAGTATTTTTATGTAAATTTGGATATACCGATTTTTCTGTGTGCGCATTTAATGCACAGGATAGACCAAACAAAGGTCCACAAGGGGGCGATCTTATCTAATATCATAATATAGCTTTTGCACAGAGACAGGAAGCAGGAAGTCTTGTATGTTTTGCTGTTATTGCTGTGACTATAATCCAAATATTCTCTGTGTGTGTGTGTCAAGGAGATACAGCCAGCTGACAGTGTGGATAAAGGGCTCAGTTTACACACCAGCTGATTATAAATAGTTGTCACAGAAATAGCAGATACAGGCTTATTCCAAAAGCTCATTCATTATGGAAAATACTCAAAAGGACTGCTCTTTTTGCTTCTTTGTGTGCCTTTTAAAAGGGAACACAAACAGCTATTGGCTCCCTCATAAACACATAAATTGCATGGGTGTCGCACATCAGCAGCAGAGGCTCAGGGAATTCTGGAGCGTAATGTTCAGTGTGCTCTTCCTCCTTTTGAATGATGAGGTTTTTTTGGACCAAATTCAGCTCTAAGGACTATTCTGTGTATTTTTTCCCCCCTCCACCGTATTCAGTTTGCAGAGTACATTCACATGGGTTTCTTCCGTGAAAGAGACTGATAGCTGCTCTCCTCTTTGACTGCATGTCTCAGTAGTGTTGAGGAGCAAAATGTTTACAGCTGCACCCTGTGATAGCTTTTTGAGAGTGGCCAAATGACTGTAGCAGAACTGAATGTGCTTTGATTGCTCCCCTCTCCTCGCCATCTCAGAGGTCGCGGCTCCTGAGACTGAAGAGCCATTACAGCAAAATGCCTGCAATAAGCAGATGGCCAGGCTACGGTGATAGTGCGCCTGGTGGAGTGTTGTAACCTGAGAGCTCCATTCATTTTATTTATTGTCTGCATACACATTTGACAGGTACACCAGTCAATGTGACAATGTATTCATGAAGGCTTTCTCAAACATTAGTAATGATTGTTTTCATAGAATTTCGGGTTTTTGGTTTTTTTTCTTTTGATCCAGGGACGTTTGCAAAAACTCCTGCCCTGCTGAGTATTTTTAGGTATAAAATGGGGTCTACACCCATGGGCAGACTACAAAACACTGGAGCCCTGGGCACAGATACACAATAGGCCCAACCACCTCCCTTATGTAGGAGCAAAACACACTGACTTTGTGGTAGTTTTTCCCCTTTTTTGTTTTCTCTTTGTAGTCATTATGTGTCCATCTGTGGTTGTTTTACCTGTTTTTATAATTAGCGTGTGTCTCTTTATAGTCGTAATGGGGTTTTTTTTGTTTGTGGTATTATGTCTCTTTTTGTCTTTTTTTGTTGTTTATTTCCTCTTGTAGTCATTTTGTGTCTCTTTGTGTTTGTTTGTTTTTTCGCATTTTTATAGTTGTTTTGCATCAATTTTCAGTTGCCTGGCATTTCTCTGTGGTCTTTTTGTGTCTCTCTGTGGTCATTTTGAGTCTCTTCCTAGTCAGTACACGTTAATTTGAGTGCCATTTTGCAGATGTAGGCAAAAGGGGCTCCTGATACTTTTGGCCCCCGGGCCTGTGCTCATTGCAATACCCAGCACATTTAGCAACCTAGGAAATGCCTCCCAAAATAATCATTGTCTTTTATATTTATTGTAACTATTATCAACAAGAACAGAGGTGATCAACACAAAAAAACTACTTAGCTATCAAACAATACTACAATACTAATAAATTGCAAACAATTAGAATATATTGTACGTGGAAATTTGCAAATTTTGACATTTTTTTTACTGCGCCCTGGACAGACCTTTCCTTTTATCTTATTTATTTCCCTTTTATGTGTGTGTCTTTATAAAATTTTGCATCAGAGTGGCACCCCAGAGGGCTGCCTATGTCACCTAAGGGAAGATCCACCTGAGAGGTCCATTAAGTAATCCATCCATCCATATCTATGGTTTGCTGTTTGTGCCTAAAATGCCTCCTAAGAGAGGCATCCATAAACTTTTCTCACGTACTTCGGAGCTCCTAGCCCTGTCCCAGAGGGGAAGCACAGATACCATGGAAGGGAAACTCATTTCAGCTGCTTGTATCCTTCGATCTTATCATTTCAGTCACAACCCAAACTTGTGACCATAGCTGAAGGTCGGAACACAAATCGACTTGTAAATTGAGAGCTTTGCCTTCAGGCTTAGGTGCTTTTGTCATTGTAATGACTTGGCATCCAGCACCTTTATGCAATCAGGTGCACCTACTTGTCTGTTTTGGCCTCCATGTTGCCCTCATTTGTGAACAGCTTAGACAACATAGCCATGTGGGCCCTGATGGGTAAGGACCATCATGAGCTCCATATTGGTTATGAACAGTGCCAAAAGCAGATGACCTGCAGGGCACATATGAGCAGACATCCCATGGGTGTCACAAAGGTGTCTTGTTCTGTTTACTTGCAAAAAGCTCATTTAAAGTGTACTTTCCTGCAAAATCAAATATTTTACCACCTTTATGGAAAAATGGTTGATCAAAGCCCAGTTCCCCACCTCTGACATCAAGTCCATGGCCGCACCAAGAGCTTTTGTTTCTGCAGATTTTATAGTTTTTGGTATGTGGGCTTCCATCTTTTTTCTTGATGGTCCATTGGGCTACAGGAAAAGTGTCTGCACACATAGAAGAGCTAACAGTGTGATAATGAAGCACTACTGAGATTCAGATTAGCTAGGCTATTCCTCCAAATCACTCCCCACCATGGTTTTCCAGCATTAGTCTCCAATGATCCCAAATCTCACCTATAGTTTCTGTTAAGTCCGGATACTCCAAGCTACATTTTCATAGCCAACTCACCGTCGAAAATGTCTGTAATGGGGCACCAGCAGCGATGGATGGATTACTGAATGGCTGTTCTGGTCACAGGCCCAGGGCCCAAAGTGTCAGGGGGCCCCTAGCCTTCACTTGCAAACTGTCACTCAGATTTACTTGAACCAAACCAGGATGAGACTAAAAATGACCACAAAAAGATGCAAATGAACTGTAGAGAGACACAAAATACCTACAAAAAAGGGAAAACAACCATGAAGAGACAAAAAAAACTTAAAGGAGACACAAAACAGAATCTGTGGGTGCGTCCTCTGGTTACTGGGACACAACCTAAAATCTGGCATATTGTTACAGCTAGGAATCATGGTGCTGATTGTTCACTTTACATGGCAAACCTGAAGGCAGCTTTATAATGACTGAACTAATTTTTTTCTTTTTTGCACATTAGCTTTTTATAGATATAGATCGATCTTTTTTTGCACTTCAGACCATTTTTTTACTTCAAATAAATCACTTGTATTAAATTAAATTTTAAAATTGGAATACTACACATGTTGAAGTACTGTATTTTTTTATGGGAGACGTTCATGTAAGCCACCTACTTTGTCCTTTGTGATGTAAAATGTTTTTTTTTATTCATATTGCAGTATTCTCAGATGTATCTGGAGTTTGATTAAACACAGTTTCCAAGCAAACAATAAAAAAGATTTAAAAAAAAAAAGAGAGAGACACAAAATGAACAAAAATACCATCAAATTATCTTAAAGACACACAGGGTTATTTCAATATTTCAATGAGACACAACATGAATATCAAGGAGAAACAACTACAAAAAACCCACACACACAAAGAAAGCACAAAGAGAAACAAAATGACTAAAGTAGGAACTAAATTACCTCACAGAGACACAAAAACCACAAGGTCTTTGTGCCTTGCTCCTATGAAAATGTTGGGGCCCTTTGAATACCTAACTTAGCTACATCATGGGGGCCCTTTTCCACCTGGATAAAGCCTTTTTGCTGACTTTATATCTGGTCTCTCTGCAGGATTTATCTTTGACTTTCTCCTTTGCATGATATTCATTTATGAAACCTCACCGGAGCTAAATGACACAGAAACGTTTTTACTGTTTCTTTATAATGAAAGAATAAAAATAAAAAAACAGCAGTATTTGTAGTTTTAAGTCTAAACGAGCGCTGTAACTCCTTTCCCTGACTGTGGGTGGCGCATGCGTGGAGGTGCAGGTCAGAGGTCACAGGCTGCTGCAGTGACAGGTACTCCAAGATGGACGCAGTCAACCTGTCGGACTTTCGCTGTATCTGCGCCCTGAGGACAGTCGCGGATTTCGGGACTTTAATAACTCGTGTAACGCTCTAACAGCGCTCTCTGCTCTGGGAGGACCGAGGTCACGAGTGTGGCTTACAGATTGTGGACTGAAAAGACTCTGAGACTCTGAGACTCTGAGGACTTGGAGCTACAGTCAGCCGGAGGACGTCCTCACAGGTCAGTGTCTGAGCTGTTTGGTTTCGGTGCTTCTTTACTTCGTCACGTGTTTCAGCATATTATTTAGGTTCATTTACTGTTGAGTAAGTGACTTTAGTAATTGATTTACTGAACTTAATGTGTAGTTTTGAGGTAACTAAAGAATAAGACTAGTTAGCTGGGTGGACGGTTTAACATGTGCTAATGTTGGCCAACTTCCGCTGCTGACAGAAATATTCTGCAATTTATACTCAAACAAAATTTCAAGACCTTTTTTTTTTTTTTAACATATAACGAGTTTAAAACATGTAAGTATCGTTTAGACGCTAACTGCTTTCATCACATCACGCTACAACATGTTATTTTGTTGCCCTTGTTGCCTTTTGATGGATTCAGTTTTCTTTTAATGTCGTGAACTCAGCCGTAAAGTCGTGTCGGTTAGTTCGCTGCAGTGCATTAGTTCATTGTTAACCCTTTGAAACCGGAGCGATTCGGCTTGATTTCATTGAAAAAAAAAACCTGGGGCGAAGGAATTGAACAGTTTAACAAGACATGGCCCCAAATCAACAAAATAGTGGAGAAAAAAACCAACCAAGTAGTGACGTAGTAAAATCACCTGAAATTTCGCAAAAAAAGGAAAAAACAAACATACAAACAAGTAAATGACCAGAAAAAAGTACTACATGTCATTTTTAAAAAATAAATATTACATATATATATATATATATTACATATTTTGAATAAGCCTATGTAATTATGATAATCACAAATATAATATATTTTTTACCAATTTCTTGCTATTTACTTTCTGCTTTTCCCCATGTTTTTTTTAAAAACATGTCCATCCAGCTTTTTAAGTGTAAGACATTTCTAGGAGCAACCATATTTTCCTAAAGTTTGAAGTGGAGCTGGGGCTGGGCGCTAGTGGAGAAAATCCAATTTTTGACCAAATACCTATGTGACATTTTATTGTAAGGTGGACAAATTATGCTTTCACAAAATGTTTACACAGTGAGATTTTTGATAAATAATCATTTATTCAATCAGTAATGTGGATATAATGACCAGCAAAAAGACAAATAATTGAACAGCGACAAAAGTCTGGTTAATTCAGAAAATGACATTACTTTACTGTAATGCAGCCTTTAAAAGGACAACACTTATAACATCCAAAATCTAAGTTCATAGTTCATTTTGTCTTATATATCGATTTATTTTTCAGCCTTAACAAAGAGCACATCTGATATTGGATTTTTGAGGCTGATCATGATATCGACATTTGAGAGTGAAAAAGGGGAATGGAAATATATTGTCTGACACTCCTTTTTAAAATATGTTGTGACCAACATATGTGTATTACTCACATGTAATTTATTGGTAACAGCAGTGTTAAAAGTAGGAGAGGTTAACAAATAGGCTTAGCCGATCCTTACAGGATGGTAAACAGCGCTCAGTTGTGATTGGTCCATAGCACATGCAGAGAGACTGTCTGTTCTGCACAGTGTCAGTTTGTGAAGTTGATCTTCACAAGACAGGTAACCTGTACGTCCCCACTACTGAAAATAAATACTTCAAGTTATAGCCTAATTATATAATATTATACCATATTATACTTGATATGTGTGCATATTGTACAAAACAAGACAATATGGACAGAGTTGATATTTTTTTACAGTTGAAAAGCAAAACTCTCATGGTTTTCTTTAGGGCAAAGTATGTTAGACCCGATACATTACCATCTCTTTTATCCTTTTGAACTGTAAGAACTAAGAGTTTTCCACATTTTATTTATCTAGGTGGCAACAATTGCAATATTACATCATTTTTTTTACAAACTGTATCCAGTCAGCTCTTGAACAGTGTCTAAACTCTTTAAACCCTTGTTGCAAACTTAAGTTACAGCTAAATACACTCGTGCTTGCCATTAAGTATGTGCATGTTACAATTTGTTCCTTTTGTGTGTTTGTGTAAAAACCTCCTTAGATGTGGAGGATGTGAGCGATTCTGGTTGCATCTGAGTCCAAACTCAAAAGCAGCCCACTTGCAGTGGGTGTTTCAGTTTAAACAATGTGGCTTATTTGGATCATGATATATAGACTGTGCTTGTTGTGTAATGAAATAAGGCCAGATGATGAATTCATAGTATATTGCACTGCCCTTGCTGTACAGTATAGACTGTTTCCCAGCAACGCTATTTCAAGATGTGCGTAGTGCGTGCAGATAGGGGCCAGAAAACAGAGTTTCACAGAGACATACGGTAGAGAGGAGTTGAGTGGGAGTTGTTGTGCGGTTAACTGAGCAAATCACAAAAATGATGGGTGGGAAATGATCAGTATCAAGGAGGAGGTTAACGTTCCTTTCACTGTAATTATATGTGTCCAGGGATATGGTGGGGTCCCTGAGGATGCTTTTTTCCCCTGAGGAAGTGATGTGGGAACAGCACCTGATTTAAAGGAACATTTCACCCGGATGATGACCATGTTTAAATCAATTAGTCATGCTGTGTTACTTTGAATTTGTAAAGAAAAAAATGATAATAGCCCATATATTGATTGATGAGAAACCACTTTTAAGAAAAGCAAAATCCTGTCAAAACATTGTTTTACAAACTCTCATACAACTCGTGTAATTGAATCTAAGTCTCATTTATTCAGTTGAATGCTCAGTACTTCCCAAACACATGCATTGTTGCTAAAAAAAACCCTTAGTATTGGAGTCTGGCTCTCAAGAATAACTTTCAGTTTCAGCTCAGTTTCAAACAGTAAGGGGAAGTACTGAGCATACCACTGAGACCTTTATTATACTGCACGAGTTGCACGTTTAATTACATGAGCACATCTGATCTATATACAGCAAGAGTTCAAGTGTGCCGCATGGTGATATCTGCTATTTTAGGTTTTATAGAGGAGGAGGCAGACTGAGAACTTTGGATAGAGGATGAATCACTTCATCACATGCTAGTTAGAACTGCAGTCTCAGCCGTCTATACTGTATTCAGCATGCAGTATGAATAATTTAAAAGTGAAGGTAACTATCCAATAAAAAGCCTTTAAAAGAAGAATGTTTTCCCACCAGTGCTCTAATATCAACAAGAGATGCAGCTAATTATTATTTTCATTTGAACCTAATCTGCCAGTTATTTTCTTGTATAATCACTTGATCCATGAAATATTAGAAAACAGTAAAAAAATAAAAAAAAAATAAAAAAAATATATATATATATATAAAATTAAATAAAGCCAATTATTCAAGCAATTATTTGACTATCATAATTGCTAATTGTTTTTAGTCAATAAATGTATTATTTCATCTCTATTTCCAACTACTGAAAATGCCCATCAATAAGCTACCATGAAGCACCAGTGTTTTTAATCCTCCTTCTTTTTTTTAATAAGATAATTAAAATATCCTTTAATGATACTCACAACGTCCCCAACACAAAAGCAGGGACGTATCTTAGGTATATAATATATCCATCAATATTAATTATTTCAACTAAATGTCAGAGAAATCATGTTTAATGAATTAATACAATTAATTTTCCAGCCATAAAGAAGCAGTCTTTGGTGGGTAACTCATGAAAAATAATAGGTTACAGTCTGCTAGTTAAACTACTAAAAATGTAATAAGTTATATAAGTATTTTAGTTACTTCATCAAAGCAATGTAAGTGGCTGCATTTAATTACTTTTCAATTACTTTTTAAACAAATACATTGGGCAGTAAAGTTGAAAAGATGCAGAGCAGCTGAATGAATGTTCAATTCTACGTATAAGCTTTTTATGGATAAAAACATGTTTAGATGTAACCCCTTTGTAATCACCAACACTTAAAGCAGCAACTGTAATTTAATTACCCATGTTTTTTCAGCAACTGTAGTGGATTACAGTGACATTAACTTGTCAATTTAACTGTATAACTTTTTAACATGTAACCAGTTTGTAGGAGCCGACAGATTATCAGACCAATATTTCATTTGGCATTTTGCTAATTATCCGTATCAGCATTTTATTATAATAATTGCCTATAAAATGAATTACAACGTGCAAAGAAAGTGTCAGCATGGGAGGAACTTTTACTTTGAAAAGTCCCAGGGAGCTACTTTTATTTATTCATTTTTTCATTTAAATTCTAACTTGACTTCATACCAAAGTTGCTGGGAACTTACTGCATATGATGTTGAAAGTCTCAGTTTTAATTACATTTGCTAAAGGCATTTTAACTAAAGTTTTGCGTTTGAGTTTGTTATATTCTAAATATTGACAAAGACATTTTTATTTCTGATGTAAATGCATATTGGTTCCAAATATTGGTTATCAGTCTCATAGACTTCCAATAATCAGTATTGTCCCTGAAGAACCAATACTGGTCAACCTCTACTAGTTAGTCCCCAATACTGACAGGAAGCCAGTCAGAGCCAGTCTCCAAAACAGAGACTGAAATTGAAGTGAGTCAAACTGCTGAATATTTTATTATGTTTCTGCTGATATAAATTTTATCTTCAGCTTGACGTCTGCAGCACAGCAGAGTTCAAAGTATGGCGCTTGCTTGGCCTCTTAACTTTTTCTATACACGTGTTAGTAACTTTGACTTTTTATTAAAGAACCGGCAAGAGCTCATTTTTTTGTACTAGTGATTCAAACAACAGGAGTTTTGAGTCCGTCCTAGCCCGACATTGTCTATGCAGAGAGAATAAATAGGACCTTCACTTCAGGAGCCTGGATGCTCGGATGACTTCTGCCACTTTACAGTTCTTTTGTGACCCAAGGACACTTGGAGGAGAATGCAATCTGTTTAAAATACAAGCATCTCTTTTGGCTTTAATCAATACAAATCTTCACCGTGTAGTGTCAAGCTGCCAGGCCGTGGTAGTGAGCTCTGTTGTGGTGGTCCCATTCATATATTTCCATGTGGGGAGAAGAGCGGCGGTATAATCCCCAGACAGTCGTCATCACTGCGAGCAGAGCTGGAGGGCAGCAATCTCCTCTCTGCTGTCTCCCCTCTCACACACAGTGGTTGACACTCTGTCACTGCCTGATAAAACAATTGGACTGACACATAACTGCGTGCACATACTATATGGGCATAGCTGCACATGCTGGAGTATACACACACATTGCTGAATAGATGTAGGCACACACACACACACACAATCGGCAGGTGCATACACACAGGGACTGGGCATCCAGCCATGTCGGCACTTCTGACTTCTTTTTGTCCTTCACATTTTTGGTTTAGTGCGATAAGCTAGTCGGTCCCTTTGTTCTTGGTCCCCTAGCCACATTTCCAAAAGGAGGATTTTGCAATATAATGGCGTATTTCATCAAACACCAAATTTGTTCAACACCAGCTATTCTTCATAACGTAAGCATTTCTTGTGCAGCCTAGTGGCTAGAAGAAAATGTTGGCATGGAAGTTTTCTGCAAACTGTGGCTATGTTGCATTCTTACATTTCACATTTATCGTATTAATGTCTCTAAAGTGACGTAGTGCATGGAACTGACATGTCATTGGGACGGGGAAGGGATGGTGGATGGGTTGACACCCAGGCTGCAGACCATTGTTCAAGACCAACAAACAACAAACCTGGTTGTTTTTTAGCAAGTCATTGCTGTTTTTAGCCACCCATTGCTGTGTTTCTGGGTTGGAACAAAAGAACTAAACTTTACTGAGACATCCCTGCATTTCCAGCTGGGACAGTGCCAGATAAAGCAGTTGGCCAGAATATTGCCACCAAAAGATTTTAATTTTTTTTTTTTTTTTACCAAGAAACGGCTGCCCTTCGAGCTGGGTTTTGCCACCAAATTCTATTATTTTAGAAATTTAATGCTATTGTTTTTTAGATTATATACTATATGCTTTGTTATTCTGTTTTGTCTACTTATGCATAAATGTGATGTTGCTTGTCCTGGTTTGCCCCCCACCCCCACCCCCCAGGATTCATTTGTTCTCTAATGTAGATAATAAAAGAGAGCAGCTCATGTGTCTTTAAACATCTGCTCTCCACTGATACCGACAGTAATCTACACAGCATTGATCTAAAGGCAGACTGGTGTGTTATTTTTCTCCCACAATGATACTGTTACGGTCACAGCAGGTAGAGGTCACACTGCGTCGTCTACCTTTGATTTCTGCTCTCTATCTTAGCCATAGATTTTCTCGTACAGAAATTATGGGTTTGTATATCAGAGTCATATATCTTCCAGCTCTATAAAGTGTCCTTCCATCTCTCTAAATGTGGCTTGGTGAGAGTAGCATTTGGAAAATGACCACAAGCAACAATTTGTCAAGCTGTGCTGGCTGATGTTCTCAATTCACTTTCTTCTTCTCTACGATAGCAGAATTACAGTTGAGTGTTCGCTGACTTAATGCAATAGAGGCTCCATACGGACAGAGTAATATGATTTCCCAGGCTTTTATTCTGTGTCTGCGGCTAGATTGAGAGGAGCCCTGAAGAGATGGCATCTGAATTGGGGATGGCTGCCTAAGAGAGGCGGCCGTCGAGCGAGCGCGAGAGGGAGGGCCATAATGTATGTGACAGGGACAGCAGCAAGTACCAGCCTTGATGTGCGAGTTTATGGGAGAAGGAAAAGGACACATCAGGGTCAAGTGATTGTACTAAGGCTCACAGTGAAGCATCATTAAACCTCTGCTGTTGAATGTGGTCGTGTGTTGGCCTATTTTTTTTTGTCTTCAGGTTAAAGATGCGATGTCGGCCTGTTAACTTGTCCTATATACTAACCAGCAGCGCTGACCTTGAGATGGCAGCCGTTTGTAAATGTTAATGAAAGTGGTCCCATGTGGGCCAAAAACATCAAACTATGTACAGTCAATATAGTAACAATCATAACAATAAGGGTAGATGATACTGTTTTCAACTGAAGTCAGAGTTTAAACATATATGCAAAGGCTATAAATGCTTACCCCTCACAATATAAGATTATTTGTAATTACAGAGGAAAAAAAACATGCAAGATGACGCTATACTAAGAATATTTTCACTTCTTCACCCTGCTGCAGACAACCTCTTTCCATCTGAGAAGCCATTATTGGCTTAAGTTCTCCAACTTTGTTGTTGTCAAAGCCACCAGACTCCATTGAGAAAAACAGGAATTCAGGCACACTGAACAGTTGCTGGTCTACCGCTGCCACAGTCTGTTAGTTATTTTTTGGTGTTTCACTGGGACCCTTTACTAACTAACCTTTGATCTGTGACTTATCGATTGAGATCGTCAATCTGGAAATAGAAAAAATACTAAAAAAATTAATTTGACGAGTAGCTATATGATCAGAAATGCCAGTTTGTGTTTTTACTGATGATTAAGATGTGGGCACAAAGCATGAGATGTATATTTGTATGCCGCAATTAAAAACAAAAAAATTGATCACACACAAAAAACTGAGAAGCTGTTTTTGGCTGAAGTTTTCCATCTGTCCTCTTGTCAAAGCCACCAGATTCCACTGAGAAAAGCAGGAATTTAGGCGCACTGAACACAAGAGCTGCTGGTCTATTGCTGCCGCAGTCCATTAGTTATTTGGGGTTATTGCGTGGCTTTGGTGAATCTGAACTAACCCATTTAAACTTAAAGTCCAAAATAACACAAACAAAACAACTTATCAAGGCAGTGGTGGACCAGCAGCTCCTGTGTTGAGCAATGTAAAATCGCTGTTTTTCTCAATGGAGTTTGGCTTTGAAGAGAATGATATAGCGGCTGTAGTTCCCTGACAGACAGTGCAGTCTGATGGCAAGGTAAAGCGTTGAAAATATTCTAAATATAGCATCCTGTTAAACTGATATCGGTGGCTAAAATACATGTTGTTGCTGCCCCTTTCCACAGAAGTTCATTGCTTTGCTTTTGTGGTGGTACTCTTGCCAACTTCTCCAAACTGGAGGCGCGCCAACTGACATTTACTGTAATGTAATACACTAACTATGGATAAGTACCTCATATAACCCCACCTGTAAAGATCAGGACTATTTCTTTAAACTTGATTAAACTTTACTTTTAATATTTATTTTGTAACATTTTAAGACCTGAATAAGCTGAGTAGCATGATAAGCAAGGGCATACCCAGGCTCAGTTGCTTTTCTTTTGCCCTGGGTGGTCAATAAATGCTTAATTCAGCTTTAAATGAAATCATATTTCATCATGATGATAAGACTGAGACAAAATTGAGGTCACCGGTCATCGCTTAATGTCCACCACATCATTTTACAATATGCCCCAAAGCAGGATAGCTTTGGGGCATTTTGTTGAGGTTTATTTAAGGTAAATATATTAAGAGCATACTGGAGTGCATTTTGTTGCTATTTCAAGTGAAAGTACATCCACGCTGATCTTGAATCAGCGTTATTTGTGGCGTCAGAGTTTCAGAGTTCTGCTGTTGCTCTCATGAGTGGCTTTTACCCCAGTTGGAACAGCTACTTAGATAGTCGGTGCCTTTATAGGTTAGACCAAGATTGGGAACGTCATCTCACTGTGCCAGAGCCAGAATCCGAACAAATATAGCAACAAGCGCGACAGAAAAGGGGAAGCTTCTTTAGCCTGTAAATGTAACTGACTCAAAACGGCTTTCAAGTGAGAACATTGAATGCATTTCTTTAACAAAAGGAGTTTTTGCTTCTTTTCTCCCCAAGAGGGTTGAGAACAGGTTTAATACTATAAAGATTCAATATTTATTGTTTGTCCCTTCATGGTCTTAATGAGGATCAGCCTGGATTGATATCGGTTTTCTGGCATTGCGCTCTAATGCTTTTTGCAAGCACTTAAGAGCTTTGACACTTGAGCAAATTGGTTTAATTTCTATTGAAAACATGGGCAAGATGGCATTAAGCAACTTGGCAAAAGATGTTCTGCAAATTACAAAAACAAACAAACAAAAAGGAAATTAGTAAAAGACTACAAGAAAAAAAAACTTGAGAGATTATTACTAGACAATTAACAAAAAAAAGGACAAAAAATGTCCAGAAAACTAATTATAATTATATAATGATTTAATTATTTATGTTAATGTCCTTTTTTTCTTTTTTAATTATTATTATTATTATTATTATTATTAGATTTTTATCATTATTATTGTGTGGTAATTTTCAGGATAATTTCCCTTCACTTCTACCAATTTCATACTAATTTTGGGGGTATTTCTTTTAAAGTTGCTCAATCCCTTTTTCTTATGTTCTTGAAAGAAATCAGGCAAAGCAGTGAAGGCATGGTTCGACAGCCATAAATCTTGGTGTGAACAGTGGCGATACAATGGTTAATAGGTGAATGCACATTGCTTTATATGTTACAAAAACATCATCTTACATCAATGAACATGAGCTAACTGCTCCTACCCAACACTCGCACAGCTTCTGTTTCGGCTGAAAATGACATCAAGAGAACAGATACATCAGTCTCAGTGATTAGTGAGAGCAAAATATCCCCCTCCCAAACAGAAAATGACAACAACAAGAAAGCGGGTGTCAGAGTGAATACCGCAGTGTTGAAAAATGGCAGTTCAGTAAGAACATCAGGCTGTGTTGGTTGTGCTTGAAAGGCCTTCTTGGCTCAGCTGGTCTCTGCTGCACCTCAGGATGGAAAACAAATCGTGACCTCAGTCAAGTCAAGTTAGTGTAAATAGTATTGGTCCTTGAGGGGTAATTTTAGAAAGCAATCAATACAAATGATTTTTTCAGTAGCACTGATGAAGTTTGGAGTAGTATCTGACATTTGAGCAGAGGTGTGAATTATGTATTCAGGAGTGGAACATAACCGATAGTAGTATATCAACAACTGCATTTACATGCACACTGATATTCCGCTATTTTTCAGAATGTGACTGTATTCTGCATTGATACAGGTGATGGAAACGGCATATTTTCCGATTGGATATTCCAGACTAGGCCTTTTTTTTTTTTTTTTTTTTTTTTTGGAGATAAAGGATTTTGCAATTAAGACAATTGTAATGTCCTGGTATTATTCGCAGTGTTTTTTCCACACATTTCTTTATGTATGGATTTTCTATTTTTGGAGTTGTGAAACTAAAAATGAACAGTTGATTGCGCTCGGTCTAAAAGTATGCTTTCTCTCACCTCTGCAGCAGCTGCTTCTTTCATCCACCGTGCTGATATGATCAGCTGCGATGGGATCGACTGATCAATTATCGACCACAAGACTCAACACCACAAACTGCTGGTGAAGAAAATAAAAGGTCTCAAGAAATAGGGCTGTGCGATATGATGAAATATATCGTCTGGCAATAAAACAATGTTCATCGTTTCATGTTATGCTATATAGTTTACTTCGTTTGCACCATCTGATAATGTTCATCCGCGTGGCCAATGGGGCGTCTTCACAATGCACGGCACAAAAACAAACAGACATCGATGAGCTACAAAGCGACACTGAACATGGGGATTTCGCAATATATGAACTAGAGAGCTGTTGGTTTGTGTCCAGCTCGCAGTGGATGCTGCAGTTACAGTTAAAATATTGCCAACGCTAACATTTAGCTGTTGGCCGGAAGCTTTCAGTCCACAGCAAAAACATCAACACTTCCAGCCCGAGATGAGCCGGATCCTTCAAAATAAAAGCACCATGGGTTATGCTTTGATTTATTTTATTATAACAATACTTTACTTAACTTTATTTAACACTAACTAACATTATTTTATTAAACTTTTTTTTTTTTTTACAACAGTAGCTTATGTAAGTAGTTACTTTTTGTATTGTAATTGTAATTTTGTATTTTTGTAGTTTACATTATTTCAGAGGAGATTTCAAAATATTGAGATATATATTGTCTCTTGTGTTGTAGCCTGAAAATATTGTGATGTTATTTTAAAGCTATATTGCCTCTGCCTGCGCTGTGTTCCTTAACAAGTCGGCCAACATTGGTAAACTATGAAAAAATCCTGTTTTGATGCAAAGGAGCAAAATGGCTCAAGCAGCACTAGCCATTCTACTTTACAAATGTTGACCTTATAAACAACATGTTAGGGCACGTCAATCTGAGTATGCACGAGTGCATGTAAGCCGAAATATTAGTGGAATATTCTCTTTTGTGAGTCATGTAAACAGCTTACTAGGAATGTTGTCTCTTTCAGAATAAGAGCAAAATACTGGAATATTTTGTGCATGTAAATATACTCATTGTTATGTTGGCAACAGGAGTACATCTATACATTTATATACTGATACCCCACCTTTTAAAGTTTGACTCTTAAAAGATGGATTCATATACATATTTTCATTAAATGTATCCTCTGGTTCAGTGCTTCATCTCGCAGGTCATTCTCCCTCCCCTGTCGGCTAATCTGTCACTGGCTGCGATCCCATCTCCTCTCTCAATCACAGACATGCCCTCAAGGTACCATGACATCCGCACTGCCTGTTTACAGCAGGGTCATAAAGAACCTCGCCTGCATCAATATTCCCATATCAGCCCTCTCTGTTGTGCTACAAACCACACACTGGCAGCCAGAGGAGCATCTGATCGAGGTTGTGTAATCACTCTGGTAGCCAGAAGCCCCGTGCTCTCAGGATCTAGAGGGCCCTTCAATTTTCTACTGTACCTGAGACAGCAGGGGCGTAATACGCTCATAACTGAGTTGTTGAGTACAGTGTGGATATGCATTTGTGTGTGTTGTGCATGCATGTGAAGGCGCTGTACAGTATATATCCACGTCTTAGACCGGATGTAATCCTTGACCCATGGATTGTAATGAAGAGAGCTGCCAGGCTAGCTGAGGATGGCTTTATATGCTAATGGATATTGTAGCGCTGCATCTAAATTCGGTATTAGAGCGCAGACTGAATGTAATAAGCTGACAGTTTTTAGGCCTTGTAGATTATTACTACTGAAATTCTTCTGAAGCTGTATGAATAAATTATTCCCTCTTATTTAGGGCAAACTTGGTTCATATTCAAGTTCAGCCAAAAATACAAGGCTGGCTGAATTATAATCTAACAGCAGCAGCCACCTGGGAAATACAATTTCACCGTCTTATTCCTTGATAAACAAAGGAGGACACGCACTATTGGTAGACATACACAGACAGGGAAGAAGAACTTCATTATCTGTTATTGTGGATTGTAAACAGAATCTTTTATTAGGCTTTAAGATTTTTGCAGTTCTTTATTGCAGTTATGGATTTGCTTATTTGGAGAGCATTGTAGTTCGGCTTGTGTTATTAAAAAACAGACAATTTGATAATACAGCCATTTTCAACATTTCCCTTTAGTTTGATTAAATAACTCCTTTATGAAAAACATAACATTTGAGGATTGTATTCACGTCGGGAGTTTAAACATTATTTGTTTTAATTTTTTTATATTTTGTTCAATATGTGCTCTCCCTTTCACAGCCCCAGTCCCACCAAATAGTCAATTCATCAAACCAAAATAAGGCAACTGTAGATTTTCCATTTGGCTCAAAGACGTGACTGTTAAAGTGAAACAGGCCAGGCTTTGATTACATCTGGTTTATGTCAGACGAGGTGATGAGTACCACGGTCCTCTGTTGTGTCTGTGGAATGCGAGTGTTCCTCTTAAACTCTAAAAGCAGTGATTGTGAACAGTACCCCTGCAGCTTTTCAGCTATAGCAACAGAACATACACTACTTCTGCTACTTCCTTTCCCTCCCTTTCTCTCCACGTCTGTCTCGTCGCATCCTCATACCTATAGTCTCATTTCAGTGGAGGGCCTTCCCTTAGAGGGCTCCGAGGCAATAAGGTCAGTGGTCACTGGGGATTGCGGGTCTGGTGTCAGAGCAATTGGCATGGTGATGAATGGGAGTAATCTCACAGTTGTTACAGAATCACAAACACTTTACTTGGGGAAGGGGAGAACAGGAAGCCTTTTGCTGCATTAGGTGAGTGAACACGAAATTTATTATAAATATACATATACATAATAATCCCTACTTCTCTGTCTATTCATATACCTTGTTCGCCCTATGCTGTACATGTATTATGCATGTACACAAAGCACTGTTTGTTGCTACCATTACAAAAAGCCATGCAGTATCTACAGTACTGTATATGGTGTATCTATGAAACCTACTTTTGTTCTCAATAAATAGTAATAAATTATCCACCTCTTGTTTTTGTACATTGTATTGCACATATTATTTACAGTACTGCTTTGGATTAACATTTTCCCTTTTTCATCACGACCTGATATCAGTTTTAGCTGCTTTTGTTGACTGTCTACCCCAAAGAGTTCCTTCACTCCACGTCCTCAGAAGACAGACATTTCTGTTGGGCGTCTTTGTCCTCAAAAGTCACCTTTTTGTTCCTCTTTGGGTCGATCCAAGAGTTGTGGATAATGGCGTTATTAGGGGTAGGGTCTGCCTCAATGATCGACACCACTCGCTTCTTCATCTTGCTTTTCAAGACTTTCTGGAACTTCTGCCTGGTGAAGGCGTAGAGTAGAGGGTGAAAGATAGTGGTCCCATAAGCCATGACCAGGAAGCCCAGTCTCAACTTGACCATTAGGTCACTGGGGCCCACGCTCAGGATGACTGTGTTGAGCACTGTGATGGGCGTCCAGCAGAGCAGGAAGGTAGACACAATCAGGAGGGACATCCTGAAAACCCTCTTTTGGCGCTCTCGCCTTTCTCTGTGGCGCTTCACAGCCCTGCGCAAGGCGATGATGACAGAGACAGAGGTACGCATGCCCAGTGTGGGGTTGCGGCTGCCGCTGCTCTGGGATGCATCTGTGGCCTCTTGCTGCGTTGTCATGGCTGTCATGGATGGACGCTTTTTCCTCCGAGCCTTCTTCTTCTGTGAAGCGTGGAAACGTGTGCCGATGCGAATATTGAGTGCCTGCAGGATCTTTGAGTAGGTGATGAGCATGACAACAGCAGTAAAGAAGAAAATAGGGATCTGAGCAAGCAGGTGGTAATAGAGGCCGAGTTCTGTGTAGTACTGGTTAGTGTGGACCACATTCTCCACCGCTGTCTGGTTCAGATCAGCGTGGCCCTGGGCGAAGAAGCCCACCTCAATAAAGGGTACAAGGAAACTAACAAAGGATAGCACCCAAATGGCAGCCAGCAGGGCCAGGGCACGGCCCATGGTCAGCACCCGGTTGGCTGGTTTGACCGAGATGTCGTAGCGATCAAGGGTGATAGCGAGCACATTAGCAGCAGTGGCAACGCTGGCGAAGGAGACGCAGGCTTCATGGAAGCAGCAGACGAGGGCGGTGTCTCCCTCCAGGGAGAGCAGCACCACCACGATTGTGAGAGGGATACAGCACACACAAACCAACACGTCCAGCACATGGAGGTTCATAGTGACAATGTTACTGACAGAGCTAATGAGGTTGGACTTCATGCAGTAGAGGGCAAGCACAGTGAGGTTAGAGCTCATTCCCAGGAGGATTTCCAGCATGAGGAAGCCGGTCAGGGAGACCTGGAAACTAACAGGATAGGGATACGGGCTGGGGGTTGCCGGACTCATGGTGCGGCTGATGGGCTCAGTGTTGTCGGTGACCGTGACGTTGCTCATGGTGGCTTCTTGTTCCGGGCAGGGAAGGATATGCATTATCCTGTGTGTAGAGAGAAGAGAATTCATGAAAAGAATTGAAAAGGTTGCTGTTTGTGCATTTCTAGAAAGTTACAACTATCACTCATTTGAGCAATCTTGTCAAACGTAATGCTGCCAGTTATCAAATGATAAGAAAGCCTTTTGAGTTTTAAATGAGAAATTCTGAGACTTTAATGGTGCTGGAATTTTTTAAATTCTGCCATGCCCTGCAGATTAGATTGTTTCATACGCGCATGGCATGACTAACTACTAACTATCTCGCCTCAATCAGCTCCTACTTTTGTTATCGCCATCCTCGATCAGACAGTTGCGTCCACAGCGGAGGCACATAACAGAAACACTTTAGAACAAATTAAATTCTAATAACCTCATAGCCTTAATGGCTTTAGTATGTTGAGGCTTTGTAGTGGCTTAGTTGTGGCTTAGTGTTCTTTTTAGCCTCTGCTGAACAGCACGTTCAAGCTGACATAGTTTTAATGTATTAGCATTTACTGTAGACATCGTGAATATAGATCAGAGGTCATGAGGGTGACGGTGGAGAAAATTTTAGCCCCGTTTGGATGGGATTGAGGAAGGTTGTGAGATACTTGCTACGGGCCATCGTAACTTAACTCGTCATTTCTGACAGCTTTTCAGTCAATGCCAAATTACAGGAGGTGGTTCATTACTGACAAGAATATTCTGCCAAAAGATTATGTTTATGTCACCACCAGCTTCCAGCTCACTTGAAAATACAAGATGTTTGTTCAGACAGGACGTCAATGATCAAAGGACTAACAAGTGCACCAAAAAATAGCTGGTATTTGAAAACACATGCACTCCAGGGTAAAATAAGTGATTAGTACATGCAATATTCAAATAATCCAACCTCCATTAAAGAAATAAATCAGAATTGGGTCCTTGATGAGATGAAGAAATACATTTTGAAATATATATTTACCCTTCCCTCCAGCACTATCTGAATATCAGGGCTGTGTAATCAGGCCATAGATTCCATGTTGCATCCACAGAGACAAGCATCACATCCAAACATAGCCAGTGGAAAAGTGTTTTCACTCCAGCAGAGCCCCCCAGCGAGGCTTTTCCTTTCACTGCTTGTCCCTCCCAGAGAGTCCGACAGCCAGAAAAGCACCTGTCCGTCTCGCCAGAGACTCTCTATGGGCTGCCAGCCTTTTTTTTCCTGGCTTCTGTGGTGAGAAACAAATCAACCACTAGTGGATTTAAAAAAATGTAGGCTAATGTTCTCTACAGACTTTTTCTCATATCTCTGCTTCGTTTGCTTTGGTGATGGTGGGAGCGCTGACGGATGAGTGGAACATGGATAAGATGTCGGAGCCACCTCCTGTTTATAATCTCATGATATTCCCAGGCAGGAGAGACACAGCCAACCAAGAAAACAAAGAAACACAGACTCTTTCCCCTGCGCAGGGCTGGAATGTGCTGCTCATAGTATGATGATCCAAATGTTTTCTTTTTTTATCCTCAGCAACAAGATAGTAGTCAGATCTGTGAAGGCAAATAAACAGTTACATCCATTAGCTTGTACTCCAAGAGGCAGAGTTTGTCAGTCGACCGTGTAGATTCCCCAGCGTACAGCATAGTAATGTCCAGAATCTGTCCAGGAGAGGTCAGTGTGTCCGGGCAGCATCCGGGCCCCGTGTCCCCCCTCGGGAGCGCTAATGGAACAGGCCTTCACTCTCCACCTTTCTCATCAGTCTCTGTGTGCCTGGCTCCAGCTGCCATTGACATGTAAATCGAGCACAGGTCTCCAGTTTGCCCCTCGACATACTGAACCCTCAATCACTGGAGATGGTGCGCGTGGAGCAGATTATGCCAGCGCATGTGTGTCCAATCACTATGACACGTGTGATCACTGTGACATTTGTGAGTTTTTATACGTGCTCAGGAGGGGGGTCGATTCAGCGATTCAGGAGAAGGTCACGAGGTAGTGGGAGCGAGTTCATCAGACTGAGAGCCTTGCCGTGCAGATTTGCAAACAGATCCCAGACAAGAGCCGGACTTTAGGTAGCTGCGTGCAACATCATCTGTCTGTCCTTCAGTGCCACATCTTTCCCTCACCGTGACCTGGAGAACGAGAGAGGGAGAGAGAGGGAGAGAGAGAGAGAGAGAGAGAGAGAGAGAGAGAGGGAAAGGATAGGGTAATGGATGATGGAGCGAGAGAGAGATTGGGAGAGAGTAGGAGGAGTAGGAGGAGTAGGAGAGGGAAGTGTGGGGGATGCATTAGTGAAAATAAACATATCCTCAGCAGAGAGGCAACAAGGAAACTCTCATTAGCATAGCAACAAGCCTCTGATGTCTTATCATGTTCCTGTGCATCGCCTGATGCACTTTACATCTCTGTTATTGCATTAACATAACAGTAGCACTAATAATGAGCTCGCACACAAGCAACTGGTATTTAACATCCCAGCCTCCTGTTTTCAGATTAAAGATTAACTGAAATAATATTTTGCTGTTCTTGTTGGTTTTTGTTGTAAAATGTCACAGGAGAATGGGAAGGATAAACTGTTGTATGTCGCTAGTTCAGTACAGCCACAGTGATGCTAAAATGGTCATGCAATTTTCATGATAGGCCAGACTTCCTTAGAGCTTTAGCGCTGTGCGATTCCTCGGGGAACTTGTCATAAAGACATGGATGGCCCCCTCCTAGTCTGTTACTATATATGTGATCTTATAATCTCTTCAGAGGAACATGTCGGTCATTCTTCAAGGTTGTTTCAGTGAGAGATGCCATACTTTATTGTGCCACAATGTCAGCAGAAATGATTAGTGAGTGCCACACTTTTTAATAGCAGGCGAGAGAGAGAGGATCATGCATGTTATAAAGTGAGCCGTTGCATGTCAAGTTTCTTGCATCATTCAGCCTGACAGTTTTTTAAATATGATGCAAGTGCAGCAGTGAGAAAAAGCAGATGTGCTCACAGTATGCAAAGCGTCTTTATGCATAAACAAACGATCAAAAGCCTGTTAGAGAGTGTTTACAGTTGCAGCTAGTTGGGATTAAAGGTTTAAGGCTGACCGTATTTTAATCAGTCCCAAAAAGCTTCACTTTAACCATAATCATATGTTTGTAAATAAGTCAACAATACATTATAACTGAAGGAAATTATATCGATGGTTTCTAATCTCATGCATTTGTGATGATGTGTCTTTGTTGTCACAGACTCGGCTTAGTGCTGTACATCAAACCACTAAGTAGAGTGCCCCATCAAGGCACAGCAGAGCTCACCATGCAGGGTAAACACAGATGCTTCGGAGCTGGTCCATACACCACACTGACTGTCCCCTCTCCTCCCAGCTCTGCAACAGTCTGGGTCGACTGATTAAAACTGCCGCTTTATCTCCTGCTCCTTCTCAGCAGTAATCCAAGAATTGTGATTGAATATTGATGAACATACAAGGGGTCACTCAACTGACAGATGTTCTTCCCCTCCTGAGTCCTAGACAGAGAGAAAAAAAAGTCCACAGAGATTAGTCCTGACAGGGATGTTGGTGGGATTCTTCTCCTCCCTTTGTCCCCATTTTTTCTCTTATCCGTCCATATGGACAGGTTTGCGAGGACTCATCTCACCAACTCTGTGTTGCGCTCCCTCCCTGCCGAAGTGTCTGGATTGGAGTGCAAACCATCACACTCCTGGTATCTCTCTATCTCCCGCTCTGCTCTCCTCTCTCTCCCTCACTCCCTTGTTCCCTCTCTCTCTCTCTCTCTTACTGCGGAGGTTTGCAGTGCTCCCCCAGCCCTGATTGGTCTTCTGTAATAGGCTTAACCCCTTCCTCCCCAGCGAAGGGAGGTATTTCCTTTTGTTCTGACTCTATTCCTCTCTTCCCTGACTGACTGTGACATCCCGTGTGGGGCTGTAGTGATTTGGAGGGGGAGGAAAAAAGCTTCTACTACGCTTTTTGCACAGGGACTTGAGATGACACTGCGCTAAACACGCAACCTGCTGCAGAGTTGGATAGGCAGACTGTTGAAGGAAAAACAGCAGAAAATGCCGGGATGATGTATTAATTAGCTCTGTCATGTTGTAATGAACAAGTAATGTGTTTGTGCACCGTAGGGGGAGTGATGAGGATGGAGAGCCAGCAGAGAGAAGCAGGTTTTTTTTTTTTTGTATTGATTTTGCGCACATGCATAAGTCTTAATATGCGTGTGCAAGTGAGCATGAGAGGCGGCGAGACTGACAGAGAGGAGATAAATTCTTGCAGCTGCGAGTGGGAGAAATGGATTATGCAGGAAAGAATGAAAGTCAAAAAAAGAAGAGATAGAGGATAGTGGCTCTCTGATTGATAGTTTCAATTAAGTTGCTCTGTCAGATCAGTAAGAGGTTGACCACCCTCCATTCTTTTGTCAAGGCTCATTTGTCAGGTGCAATTATTGCCACAGGGCACCCTGGTGCCTGACAGCCTCCAGTATGGAAGAGGGGGGCATCTGTCGCACTGGCATAGCTGATAAACTAACGATTAAAGCCCAAAGAAGATCCATGAGGTGTTGTTATTCTGATGGTGACAGCTTAATAATTACACTTTGCCAGGCAGATGTTTCAGTTCGTTTTTAAGGCATTTAAATGTGATTTGCTGCGCTGAACACTGATCAAAGATATAGAGGAGGTTATGAGCTTTTACTATGGTAGGGAGGAAACGACGTGTCAATTAATTTCTTGACTGAGAGAAAAATACAAGTGTACAAGTGTTAATGTACAAGTTTTATAATTAATATGATTTAAAAAAAAAAATTCAAGTGAAAATGTCAAATATACTAGTTCCAACATCTCAGGTTTTAGGATTTGATGTCATTTTGGGCTCTTAGGAATTGTGAAAAACTGGGTTTTTTTTTTTTTTTTGTTTTGTTTTTTTAAATTTTGTACCCCCCCAAAAAAAACAAATTAGGTACAATGTTCAAAGTTTCTTTCCTGGTACCTAACGGTAAATTTGTTGTGCAGTCGGGAATGTCAGCATTCCAAAACATCAAAGCCATACATATTTAAAGGACTTCAAAATAAAATACATGAAACAAGTATTGTCAAGTATCAAGATCGTATCAAAGTATAAGAACCCCTATGAATGTCATGATAACGCGCTTCTAACTACACCTATACACTCACTCTAAAGCTAAAGAGCCAAGCGCATCGTATGGTGCTAGCTTTGTTCAGTAATGCAGTAAAAAAGTGTTTATATATCATAGTTGACAATAACAATTGCAGTCCTACATCTTGTTGCTGAATGTTGACAATTTAATGTGTCCACACTACCCACATATACACGAGGTTCACATTACAGGGCTTAATGCTTGATTCCAATTATCTCCCTAAATCTGATCTTTCTACCCAGACGCGTCACAGTCATGTTTGAAGTGACTCATATTTGACTTCACTGTGAATGGATCACTGCCATGAAAATGCCTCACATGCAACCACACACATCACACACACGCATTGCAACAACAAAAAATATCACATTTGGAAAACAGGCATTTGAGAAATAAAAAAAAAATCAAATTTCAAAATATATAACTAATTCAACATTTTAAAACACAAAAAACAAAAAAATAAAATTACAACAGGGAATGACTAAAAAGTATGTTAATATATGCTATTAGTAAACCATAAAAACAATTAAACAATTAAAAGACCAGCTGAAATACACCCTGGCATTGACATGTAGGAGATGACAGACAAAGTCCTGCAGCAGAGCTTTTAAACAGCCTTGAGGAACCAAAGAGTGCAGCTTTGAGTCTCACTGCAGAAGATTCCACATACACGGAGCTGCATACATAAGACTCTTTTGCCAACTCCGTACAAACGCTAATTATAGACAATAAAAGCATAACCATTTTCAATTTTTTGCTTAATGTAGACACGCAAATACGCTGGAAATAGGCCAAGAACAGCTTTGTAAATAAGAGAATGCCAATAAAAAAAATCTAAGCAGTTTTTAAGATAGCCACCCAGCCCGAGCATGCAGGATACAGTGATGAGTAAGGGTCCTGCAATTAGTAATGAATCTCAATGCACCATTAAGCACAGAGTCCAGAACATAGAAACACTGGGAGGGTGCATTCATATATAATGCATCCCTATAATTAAGCACAGTCAAAAATGTCACAGAGACCAGTCTTTTTTTTTGGCCAAGAAAGTTCCTGTTTATAAAATAAAAACCCAGTTTCATCTTAAGCCTTTTCACAAGTAGTTCAATGTGTGGCTTAAAAGAAAGACAATCGTCCAACAGAATGTGCAGGTATTTATAAGCTGAAAAACTCAGTGCTCTTGTTCTGATGTGTAACAATAGTTGGGGGA
This sequence comes from Plectropomus leopardus, assembly GCF_026936395.1. Lineage (NCBI taxonomy): Eukaryota > Metazoa > Chordata > Actinopteri > Perciformes > Serranidae > Plectropomus > Plectropomus leopardus. The sequence continues at coordinate 29,494,975 of NC_142182.1, read as the reverse complement.
TTTGAGGGCCTCACCTTGGCTTTTGTTGCATTTTGAATGAATGAATGACATGCAAACTTCATCTCCTGAATGATCGCTAATATTAGGCAGATGTGATCAGGTCATTCTGAATATTAGTTGGTTCTGATTGGGAGAGTGTGAAGTGTCTTTTCAGAGCAATGGGTGTTTGTTTTCAGTATAATGGCCTGTCTTACATGAGCCTTGGGTCCAATAGCTCTTTTAGCAGATATTGCTCATAGTTTTGTGGACAGAGAGGTGTGGCTATGACTGGGAGAGGAGTCAGGAGTGGTGAGGCTGCGAGTTGACGGGTTTCATGGACAGTTCATACCAGGGTTGTCCTTAATCGATTATTGGTAAATGAATGATTGATATATGTGAAAAAAAAAAAAAATGATTGATATATTTGAAAAAAAACCCAAAAACATTAAAACTTTGCTTATGTCAAGCAATATCAAGCACATTTTTTCCTCAGTCAAAGCTCACAGCATTATTTCACATATACTTTGACGCATTGCATAGCCTGTCGATTGAACGATTAAATTTTATGTTAAATTCTTAAGAACCAATTAATCGATTGTCAATTAGTTGTTATCATCCCTAGTTTATACAAACCTTGTAACCAGAGCTACATTTCAACATCTCTGTCGGGTCCGCATGACAACACTGTAAGCAAGCTATTCCTGCCAAAAAGCATGGTAGTGGGGCTCTGTTGGGTGCTGACCGGTGCAGCCACCGCAGCAGCAGCGGTACATCTACAGCAGCCTTGCTCCGGCACTGTGTGGTGAGTGATCTGCGCCTGCAGTGAAGTATAAAGTGGAAAATCACACTTAATTATGATCTGACCGGTCTCACGGCGGTTGCATGGCCAGTGACAAGATACCTGTCAAATTTAGGACCACATATGAAAGTGGCGCAGATCAGATTGGAGAAAAGTCCGATATCTGTGTCCACACTACTCTGAAAAAATCAGATCTGTGTCACATCAGTGCAGAAATACATTTTTGCCCTGCGTCTGCTTGTAATGTGAAAAGAGACATGATGTTGCCTTTGGATCATGCCTGTTGGAAGCGGCATGATAAGCTCTGCAGCTTACGTCCCTGATACTGCGCCGATGTAGAACAAGTCGAAGGTCAAGGGGAAAACCTCAATAACAATCTGGTATTATTGAGGACATCCGATGCCCCTGATCATACAGAGATACGCGTTTCTCTTCCAGTTTACACACGAAGGCCACCACTTATTGGAGGATTAAGACAAGCAAATACTGTTAATACTGTTTTTAAGCCCGTCATTAACTCTAATTCTCACTGGATCTTAACATTGCATGATACCGAGCTTGGCACGTGTGTCAAGAGATATTATGTGTGTGAATGTAGGAAAGATGTGAAGTTTGACAGATGGAGGGAAGGAAAAGAGCTTTTCTCCGTGGTGCTTGGCTTGTACTTGTTGGGTGGTGTGTGCAGGTCTCCTGTGAAAATCTATTTGTCAGGAAGGTTGGGTGCACATGTGTCCTGAGGGTTGCATGTTTGTGTATCTCGATGTATCGTGTACCTGCTTCCTACACAGGATCCATCTGCACGCCTCTGGCTGTCAGGCTATAATTACACAGCACATCAGTGCAAAGAAGCTTCTGCGTCACCGCCTGCAACTCAAGGCGCTGCTGTTCGTTTCATAAGAAGCATCCTGAAGAGAGTGGACATGTATATGAAAAGACAGGGCTGACCACTTGACAGCCTTCTCACGGCTCTTCAGGAATCCTCCTAGTTTAAAGAGGGGTAAACATGCTGCTGCAAAAACACTGCATTCCCAAAACTTCAGAGTTCAATAGAAGAATGACGTAAATATTTCATTCCCATTAATATTTCATCCAGCTTTTTCTCTCCGTCCCCAGACTCCACTGTCTGATTTTCACTACAGTTTTTATTCTTTTTCACTCTGAGTGCCTGTGGATGCTGTATGCATGTAACTATCAACACCCAAGTGTGTGCATTTGTCTTATACCACACGTATTGCATGCGCACACCCTCCTTGGTGCTGTGTGTGTGGTGTGTTTGTGAAGAGGACCCTTGCTGGCCTCAGCTCATCAGATAAAGACGATGCAGATGTGCCGTCAGTGGCCGTCTTATTTCAGGCCCATGCTTTGCATGCCAAACATCAGCAGGCAATCGTGCAATATTGGGATGAGGGCCGCCAGGCCCAGAGGATGCAGCACACAGACTTTTATCTCCTCCCTGCAGCAGGCATCCTACACTTCCATTTGGTGCCACTGTGATTTGCTCCAGATTGCGCCAAAACAGAGCTAGCCCACTTCTACCCACTTCTCATGGTGGCTGGTTTCAAATTTTGAAGGGCTCCGCTGTCATTTGATCTATTTAAATTTTGCAAACTCTGAGAAAGCCCTGCTCCAAACTCACATGAACCTAGTTGATCATACAGGAATAGAGAAGAAAAAAAATCAGGTCTTATTTAGAGTTGGGTTGATTTCAGGTTTTGTTGGTTTGGAATACTGCACCAGTTTGATTTCTGCAAACAGGTTGATCCAGCATTTGTCATTATGACATCAGCAACCTGTGCTGATGACATCACAACGCTAAAGCCAGCCTGTATTCCATTAGTAACAAGCATTATGACAACATTCATTCATTCATTCATTGTCCGTAACCGCTTGTCCTCGCATGGGTTGCGGGGGGGGCTGGAGCCAATCCCAGCTGTCATCGACAGGTCGCCAGACTATTGCAGAGCCGACACATATAGACAGACAACCTTTCACATTCACACACCTAAAGGTAATTTAGAGTCACCAATCAACCTGTCCTGCATGTTTGTTCCCCAGTTTTTTGAGGTAATTGTACCCCCTCTAATATTTAGCATTGTCATCCAGTTCTTGAAGCAAAGAGCTCCACAGTGAATTTTGCTCCTTAGAGGATGTTGGAGATTAAGACAACTGAGTGGAACATGGAGAGAAAAGGGAGGACCAGATTCTAGGGTCCTCTGGTTTTTGGCCTGGTGTTTGACTACAGGGCAGTCCGCTTTCGCCTCAGTCCCTGAGTCCCTTTGGATCCATGTTCAGTTGGGCAGAGATGAAAGTGCCTGGATCAAGTAAAAAGAATAGAAGAAAAGCAGCCCATCCTCATTTCCTCCTGTGTTAAAAGCTTGAGATCGATGAGCAGCTGCTGAAGATAAAATGTAACTTCATTTCTGGAGGAACTGCTAACGTATCCTCTTCCAACCATACAGGTGTATTAGTACTGAAGTGGCTTAATCTCTGTGTTATTAAGTGCAGTATCGTGCAAGTTTATTTATTTATTTTTTGTTGTTGGTATCATCAATATTCTGCAAAAAAAATGAATGTGGTTATATAGATTTCAGCACTTAACTTATTGTGTAATTATTTTTTAATAAAATTTTAATTATCGTGCACTTGTAGATAGGGCTGCAACTAATAATTATTTTAATAATCGATTCACTGGTAGATTATTTTTTTGATTAATAGAAATAATGATAAAATAAGCATTTTTTTCCTCTACCACTTTGTTCAAAAACAGATTATCATTGACAACAGTGCAAAAAGTGCAGTGCACAAAGAGGCGGTTGCTTGAACATCCCTGAGCTGTGAAAATAATATTAAATTATGAATAATAAATAACTACAAAATCAAAGATGAAACAATTCAAAAACTACATGTTGACAGCTTTTACAACATACCGTTACATTTCCGTTCTGCCTCCGCCATGCCCCTTCAAAACACTGACCTCTCCCATCTGCATGTGATATAAACAGTCCTGTGACACAGCAATGTGACATAATAATCACATGACACAACGAATAGATAATTTTATTCTTTGCCAACACATTTAATAATCGATTAGAATCAATTTTATCAATTCGTTGTTGCATCCCTACTTGTAGAATAATTATGTGGTACAGTGTAATTAAAAAGGGAAAAAAAACAGGAAAAATATAGGAGTAAAGGTGTAAGTTTATGACGAGCATATAGGGAAATCATCATCATCATCATCATGAAAGACCAGAGAGGCCATTGGTGTAATTATTTTTACATTTTGTTATCCTCTGATCATGAACTCTGCATCACAAAATTTGTTTTCTAATGAAATGACTTATTTGCTGTCTCAACAATCCAAATGTAATCCAGAATTGTCTGCTTGTAAGCAAAAGATAACATGCATAAAAATTCTGACATCGTAATCATCTCATTATTATGATGATTTATCCTCTTAATGTCACGGCTCACTTTTGACATCAGCATGTCATTATTGCCTAATGCAGCTGCAACGTCTAAGCTCTTTTTAATGCAGGTATTAAGTTATTGTACAATATCGGCTTGATAATTATTTGACCAGACAAAGGCAGGTTGTTGGGTGGGAAGGGAGCATTAGAGGAGACCATTGCTGGTTTTATCCTGTGTCAAAATGTAGCGCAGCATCTGGGGTGCTTTGCAACAAAAGCTACTTTCATTTACTTTGACAATTATGTTTGGTTTTGTGACACTGACCCCAATAGTAAGCAGAACTGTGAGAGTAATTATGTTGGTGCCGTTAGGTAGCATGCCCTTTCTGATCACCGATGTACAGCTGTGATTGGTTTGGGTCCATGTACTTCACGTCTGCCGCTCAGAGGCGAAAGTATTGTGTCATCTGTTCCGGGAGTTACAATAGTATTCCTATAGGGACTGATTTGTGTGCCTGTGGTCAGCAGTTTTCAAGTTCCCTATAGTGGTCAATTTTTTTAAGGGTCAATCTGGGAAATATTCACCAGAAAATGAGAATACATTGTATTTCTCATTTTAAAGACTTTCTTTACTTAGTCCTGCTTTGCCAACGAATGGTGACCGCGTGTTTTTCCACAGCCTAAGCACCAGTGATGTACCGTGGCACTACATTTCCAACCTACTTCACAGTTGGATGTGGTTACAAGTACAACAGAGCACATAATAAAACACCCATACGTGATTTCGGGTGTGATCAGAAGTACAGCAGACTTATACATTTTCAAGATCAACCTTTTTTTGGGCTCGTAAAAAATGTATTTTTGATATATGAATTTTATTATTATGACATATAGATTAAAAATGCTGCAGCTCACTGTATTGGCGTTGCCGTCTTTTAAAAAAAGCGAATCTCTCAACACCCCCCTTATCTGTGAAGCACCACTTCTCAGCAAATTTTTTTTTTAACTGTACTTCCTCTGTGCTCTTCACTTTCCCTTTTAGGTTAATCTACTGTGGAAATGTGCTGCCACATACTTGCAGACTTTATTTGTTGTTAGCACAAAATTCTTCTCTATGGTACCTGCACAGTACCACTGATAAGCTTAGGCCCGTCTCGAAAATTACATTATTGACTTATTTTATGATATATGGTCATGACCTTAATTCATTTTGGCTGACCTTTATATTGCCTGTTGTGTTTATGTGTTTGTTTGCATAGTTAGATCACCAACATTTAAGCCAGCATGATGCCAGAATAAGCATTTTTCTGACCCTTATAAGACTTCAGCTCAGCGGTTCAGCTGAATGAACAGATAAAAACTATGCAGCGATCTTTTATTTTATTTATGGTTTATTATTTTATGACCTTTTTTTAAATTCCCAATGCCTGAATATTCTTCAGAAGTTAAAGGCCACTGGTCTTTGAAAGGCTGTATTCGCATTATTATGCAGTTATTGTATCATGTTATCAGTGGTGTAAAATGGTCTTAAAATAACATTAAAATAGTTTATTGCAATTATCAATGTTAAAAAATAATACAACAATATTTCAACCACTGAAAATAGTTATCATGATAGGCCTGGGAAAGCTAGATAAAGTAAGCATAACTTCAGCAATGTTGGATGGTTAGGTGCAATCAAATGAAATTGCTATCCATTATTGATGGTCTGTCACCAGTGTGCAGAGTCGATGCAGACCCCCCCCCTCCCACAAAAAAAAAAAAACGGGTTCAGTCAAATGCTGTGTTGTAGTGATGACAGTAGTGGAGTAGGGCGATTTCAGCAAACCACCAGTGGCAGCTGACCTCATTTATTTTATTCACCAGTGCAGATTTTCACTTGGATTTGGCGAGTGGCAGGTGCTAATTTTGGACCCTGCGTGGAGACTGGTGCTGCTATATTTCTCCTCCTCCTTCCAAAATCTAGTGTGGAGTTTCTCTTCAAAAATAATACAGTTACTGAATTGCTCCGCTGAAGTGCACTCTAAATGAAGCTTGTAATTTGCTACAGCATTGTTTGTTTGTGTCATTTAAGTATTTTTGTCATTGCCGTAGTCCTACAGCTGTTACTCAAATGTTGACTAGAGTAGGTGCCAGAGTGTGTAATCTCTCTCTCTGTCTCCCTCTCTCTCGTATTCAATCACTCGTCCTTCTCTCTGCTTTACTTAGATATGAGCTCTGTGTTCTGCCATTGATTTACAGTCCTGGTGGTACTGCGGGTCAGGAAGGTTAGAGCCATAAAGTCAGACTAGGTGTAGTCAGCTGTTTAACCCTGACCATGGGGTTAGAGATTGTAAATGTAGCATTTTCAATCCCCAGCACCCCGCCTGGGACTCATCGCTGTTTCCTGCTGTACTGTGACCTCCTCGCTGTTCTCTGTCACGGAGACCCAACAGCTTCTTTTCCATCAGCCCCTCAGAAGTCGGCCACTTCCTGTCACGGCGCAACATCTGTTTACGTTAGTCATGTCAAAGAGCAGCGACAAAGGCGTGGGAACGCAAGGCAGTGCATGGGGGACCCCACACTCCCCCACAGGGAGGTGCGAGTGCACTGGGGGGCTGAATCTTGAGGGGGAAGCACGTCGTAGAGGGACAACCACGGACACGCTGCAGATAAACACACATTCATGCTCCTCCCCACAGGCCATCAGAGCACTTAGTGTTTGTCATCTCATTTCATCTGGTCATGTTGCTCCTCCTGGGAATTCATGTCACTGGAAAATGCACACTTCTCTTAAAACAGCCGCTATCCTTCAACAGCTTGTTTAAGGACTGCAGTAACAAGTTTGTGTCATTGGCTAACTTGAGGGTAACTGGGTCAGTGGATTTTGAATTGAATTTTTGCGTTTTAATGCATATCAGGAAAAATTGATTATACATGCTTTGTGCAGAGGACATTTCCTCCCGTGAGGCTGTATATCTGTGTGTGTGGACGTGTGTGTATGTCTGTCTTAGCGCGTTTTTTGTTATTAAGAGCTGAGACCGCCATGCTGTCTGTGGTCTAAGCCTGTTAGGTCTTGTTTGCTTTCCTGATGGACTGTCCGTGGAAACAAGGCCTTCGCCCTGTGTTTGGTACCCATAGGGGACCCAATAGAGAGGGAATTCCCTTTTTGAAAGAAATTACTTGCCGAGGTACACAAAGACCATTAAGCTCTGAAGGCCACGGCAACACAGACAAAGGACTTCTTAATGGAGCACAATGACATTTAAAGCCTATTGGTGCTGTTGTCACAGAGTAGTACGCCATTATGAAGTCATGGTTGGCATTTCCTTCAAGGAATTTGTCCATGTTTGGTTACTCCGTTATTAAAAAGGTGGCAATAGAGCTAACTCTGAAGTTAGATCTGCACTCTTAAGTTAATAAACACATTGTTATCTCTATTCTGGTATGGGTTTTATTCCAGGGCTTTTCTTGGCTCAAAATGAGGCGGAGGTGGTACCATCCTGATCATTTAGCACACGCGTGCCTTCAGTTGGCTCAAAGAAACACTTTTTACAAACAACTTATTTTAGGAGTTCTTGTAATTATATGATTGGAAAAAATTGCAATTATAAATAAATTGGGGCAAAATTAATACATGGATAATCAGTGATGTCTATAATGTGAATCCCTGGATATTAAATGTTCAATATTTCTATATTGATCCTAGTTAATATTTGTTTATGTACTGAAGCAGCATATAACATGACCTGGTTAAGCTATATTTTAGACTGAAAACATAACCACAAATACTGATGCACTGAATGTTGTGTAAAACAGTTTTATACTAAAATATTATTTACTCCAAGGTATATCACCTATTTTAAAGAATTTAAATAATTATTTTCTTAAAAAAAGGATTTTATTTATTCCCTTCTCGCACCTTTAACAGACACTTTTATAAGACAGCCAATATTTTATATAATTTATTTTGAATATTTTACTACTTTTAGTACTGAAATTATTGCTTTTAACCATGTATGTGGCAGTCATGTCCTCATATAATGAACTTTAAAGATGTCTGTTTGAACTTTTGTATTTGTATTTGTATAAAGTGGGGAAAAAAAGACTGATTAGAAAAATGACTTTTTAGCATTTTAGTCTCATTACAAGACAATGAACAGAAACCCTTACAGTATAAAGGCACATGGAGTAGCATTCCTGAATGTCAAGTCCAACTGCTGTTTGCAACAACTTTTCTGAACTCCAACTGCCGATGTAAAACTATCATCGAATGGCAAGAAAGGGAGTTTTGATTTCTTTTTTTTGTTGTTGTTGTTGGTTTGGTAGCAAAGACGTCAAAGCAGAACACAATGGCGCATCAAAACCGATGGCTCTTTTCTTCCTCTTTGGCAGCGCCTTTCCCAGTGACAGTGCTGATTATGATAGCACCTCCCCATCGGCGTAATGCTGCAACTGCAGTTACAAATGACAGAAATCCAACAAGTGAAAGTGAATTGTAAGAAAACAGTGTTACCATGATGACAGCCATCAGAGTTTTGTCAAGAGGTGCAGGTGGGACTGAATTTAACAGAAACAGGACACTAAAATATGTTTATGAAAATATTTAAAATAGACAATGAATCTTGATTCATACATGATCAGCACTGCCTAGCCATGAGTGACATGATTGACAGCTGTGTTAGAGACTCCTCGGTCTGATTGCCTGTTTTCGTTCATGTGCAGTATGGCTGTTAGATAATCTGTGTAAAATAAAAACATATTTTTCTGTCAACCTGTGCCTTGTAGCATTTCTGTTTTATTCAGAGAATATCGTGACAGTTTCAAGTACATCTTGAAGGCCCTATAAGACGACCATGTGTGTGAGTAGTTTGTAGTGGAGGGAGAAGATACTAACAGCATGTACATTACATGCAGTGCATGTGCTGCCGATGAGTCCTCACACTAATGTAAAGAAGACTTTGTAGCTGGAACACTGTGGCCTTGTGGTTGCCGGCACTAAACAATGCTTGTTTTTCTTCTCTCTGTCTCCTTTTATTTGTGGTCTTAGGGATCAACCTTAAATACAACGGCCAGTAAACACCAACGGGAGGCCAGCTAATAAGCTGAGCTACTCTTCCTTGCACACGTACGCATATACTCACACACAGGCCCAAACAAACACACAGAACATTGTACTCTTGACATAGTCACAAGTTGCTCTCATCAAAACTTACATTATGCTATATATTTCAGCGAAAAGGGAAAAAAGCTAATGAGGGGGATTCCTGCTATCTTATTTTCACACAAGAGCTGCGTCTCTGTACAGCGATTAACTTGGCTCTTGACAACTGCCTTATTTAAAATTAAATTCAATGGCTCCGCGGAAGAGTTCCAATAATGCACCTTGTAGATGTAAACAACATGACACAAGCCTTTTGCTGTTGTTTCCTCTATCAAAATGCCAGTATTTTCCTGTCCCCTGTCTTGGTGCCTTCGCCTGGTTCTCTTCTGTCTCATTTTTCTCGCTAGCACCTTACAATAATTAGCCAGTGCTAGCCGTCGACTTGTGCCTGTCCCTAGTCACACCTTGTCAGCAAGGCTTCTCCTGTCCGCCGTCCACCACTAATGGGCGACTGCCTTGGCTCTGACAGGCAGGATGACCCTTTCTTTCTCAGCTGCTACCTCTTCATTAAAGCCTGCCTCAAGCTACCACGGCACAAAGATCAGCAACTTTGTCCCCCGTGTCTGTCACAGCAGCTGGGGATCCTCACAGCACCTCAGCTCCTCCTCCCACCCAGGTCAATATCCACGTCCCGATCTATACAACACCTCAACACTCACGCTGGTGGCTGTGTGGATGCACGTCTCCTGTCCTGTTCACGCTGTGAACTGAATGGATCTGATGCTGATTGTTCTTAGTGGTAAAAAAGCAAGACCCTTGGCCTCATGCAAGAAACAATATACAAACAGATTTTCTCTTATTTTTGCCTGAATCAGTTTTTTGTCTTTGGGAATTTACCAGTGTTTTTTTATTTATGATCTTTCTTTTAGATAAGAGAAAATTTTAGGAGAACTCTTATCAAGAGAAGAGAAAACCACCTAGGCTACAAATTGTTGCTCAGCATTGGAAAAATAAGTTTTACATTTGAAAACTGTATGAATATCATTTAATCAAATTTAGATGATGTTTTAGAGTAGTTATGATTACTGGATTATTAAATTTCAGGACTAAAGAGATACTACTATACTAGATGCATTGATCCCAATTACTGTAATTTCTGTTCTTTTGCCTCCACCAGTGCTGGAATGTAACTAAGTACATTTACTAATTACTGTACTTAAATACAAATCTGAGGAGCTTTTATGTTACTTTAGTGTTTTAATCTCATGTCTTTTTTTTACTTCTACTCTACCACACCTAAAAGAGAAATATTGTACTTTTTGCTTCAATACTAATATTTGGCAACTACTTCAAAAATTAATATTTCTGTCGTCTGTCTTATTTCTGTCTTCTACTTCTATAAAAGTGCGGCTAAAACAATTAGTCTATTAATTAGAGAATGAATTAGCAACTATTTTTATAATTGTCATTTTTCATCCAGAAAAACATTTCATGGTGTCAGCTTCTCATATTGTATATATGAGGACTTGCTGCTTTTTCATTTAATTATTTTGATTTATTAAATTTATTTAAAACTTTTTTTGTGTACTTTTACTTTTAACACTTAAATACATTTCCTGGAAATCAGACTATTTTCAGTACTGCAGAGGTTCTTCTTGCAGCATTTCTGGTGCCATCTCTCCAGTCTTGGGCATGTGTCAGTGTCATTGCACACGGCACAAAACCTGCCCTTAATATAGTGTTTAGGGGGCATCACTTTGTGATCAAGTTGGATTCAGTATTAAAAACACCTAGGTGAAAGCAGATTTGGATGGTTTAGAACGTTTGGTGCATCTGGAGTTGATTTCTCTTATCACAAAATAAAGAGAAAATATAAGAAAAATGTAAGAGAATGTTGCTGTATAAGGCTCCTTGATAGCAGCCTGACTTTTTATCCGTGCAGCAAAATGTGAAGCCGATATCTTTTTCCTGTTACTTCTCTACTGTTTGAATTGAAGGAAATAGATGCCAATTAGATGTAATTAAGAGTTAAATACTGCACTAAGCTGCTCATTCTTGTTCTGTAATCTGTAGTGAGGATGTGTGGCATTTATTATGCGTACGGGCACATAACTCAACCTTTGACTGGTGTGGAATGAGAGATAATTTATCTTGCCATTTTCAGAATCAGTGTGATGTCCTTAAATCACTGCAGAATATTTAGCCTTTCAGAGCATCACAGACACCAGGTGCAGTTTAGTCCGGTCTCCCATGCGTCAGTGGGATGACTGTTGCTCAGGAGTGTGACAGCCTGTGTGGGTGGCAGCAGTAGGGTGTTGGCCCTGCCTATAGGCGGACCAGGCTGTTGCCCTTGATTGTCTGGCACAGGGTCAAGGTAACACAGGGCCGGTAACTACCGTCAGCACTTCTCACTGTTGAGGCACACACTTAAACACCACTGGGTGACTGGAAGTGTGTGTGTTTGTGCAGATGCACATACAACGGAAGATGCTGTTCGAATGTTAATGCTATTAGTGCTTTCTGTGTGTCACTATGAGTCATGTCAAAGGAGATTGCCAAACTATTTCTATATAATCAATGCATCCTCTCTGATGCCACAGTGGCTGACTCATACTCAGGATGTGTACATCCTGTGACGCGCACATAGTCGTACCCTATGATCAGACACTTCCATACGGTGTAAGAGATCAAGCACTTGTTCATTTGAAAGTAGGAAAGAACATAATTCAGATCTCTCTGTGGTGTTTAGTTATTTAGTGATCATTTTCCATTAAGAAATGTTTGCCTCCACTGTGAAATAGTCTCTCTATGAGCACGGAGGATGCTGATGCACTCAGGCTCTTACTCATCTCGGCAGAATATGAATTGATCGTACTTTATCCAGGCAAAAATCCAGGAAGAGTGTCTTGGAATTTAATTTGAGAGGGGGTCAATGTAAAAGAGAGGTGTGTGAAAGTGCTGAAATTCAAACTGATGTTCAAACATGAATATTATTTAATAATCCATCTGTTTAATCTGAACCTCAAATCTACAGTGTTAATCACAACAGGTTGTGGCTTGTACTCCAGCACAGTGTTTTTAAAATGCACTGTAATGCACTCTAATCCATTGCATTCATTGCATCTCTTGCCCTACCAGTGAACTCGGCTATTATTATTCAGTTTGTAAACACAATATGAAGGAAACTAGCAAACTTCCTGAGTGTCACACCAAACCGTTATAGAAAGTAATGTCCAGCATATTTTGAATTCTATATAAAGATTTTGGCTCTCATTGTAAAATGCAGCTACCTTTGAGTGATGTTAGCACTCACTCAAAGCCAGTGAACAGGGTGTTAATTCTACAGCGTAGTGGGACCAGGCTATGAGTTTCATTCAAATTAACAATATTGTTGGGTATTGCACTCTTATACTTATACTTTTAGGGGTATCAACCAAGTTGCATGGGTACTACAGGATACCCATTCAAAATCAGTGCCAAATTTTCTGTACCTAGAAGGGCATCTAGGTGAGGTTGGCGCGAAATAAAGACACTGAATAAATATAATTTGCAACCCAGGTGGAGCAGATCACACTGTCTCCATGCAGAGCCAGAGCCCAGAACACTCTGCTTCTGTTTGCAATCCCATAGGCCAGGGATACCCACCTTGCTGATTGATTTAAGGACATTTCTACAACATAAGGACAATTCTAAGATTTTTGGATGTTTCTAGGATTTTAGGACATTTCTAGGTTTTTGGGACATTTCTAGACTTTTAGGATGTTTTATAGGATAGGATATTTCTAGGATTTTAGGACATCGGGGGATTAGCTAGGACCACAAAAGGGGGGTGTAGGGGATCCTTCACTGGTCCTTTAAAAAAAAGAAAAGAAAACAAGCTCTATTTTGATGCTATTTTGTGCAAACCTGTGTGAAAGATGTAGAAAATGTATCTTTGGGCACCGGTACAATTGGGTACCAAATTCTAGGTACCAGTAGCTTATTCTGTTTTTGGACAGTTTGTTAGGAGTGCTATTGCGATATACATGCAGGTTGGTTATGTATTGCACGAGACTGTCGGAGCACAGAATTTACTCTGGGCAGAGATGGGGCAGCAGAACAGCAGGGGCAGTAAAAGTGAAACTTAATCATTAATTGCCTTGGGTCTACAAGTCTGCATTCACTCCCTCTGCAACAGCTGCCTTCTTCTGATCTGATCAGCTCTGACCAAATCAATATATCAATTATCCACCCCCCACTTGAACTCCTCAAATTGCTGCTGATTAAAAAATAAAACTCATGGAGAGCTCCATCTGCGCTGCACTCATGGACCTGCAAAAAACATCTGAATTTAGAGAGTGGACAAAAAAACTGATACAAAAACGACACACACAGCATCAGCAACCACCACACATAGACTCTGATTCTTTGGGAAACACTGCATATCATCATATTGCCCTCTCTTATTGTGAAATCATATGGGACATCTTAATAAATATGCTGCATAGGTCCTGGCTTTAACATATAAATAATATACACTGATGCTATAACTTTGATACTCAGTCCATGTTTATGACAGCTGTGAATGTGATAGATATGTTCTTGGGGGTATATAAATGTTGGCTGTGGTAAACAATGAAGGTACAGGGACTAAACAGGCGGGTTAGTGGGCCCTGCACAAAGGAGCCTCGTATCATTAAACAAACAGATTAGATTTTGGTTCCACTTGACAAATTGACTATAATTTCTTTTGCTGGCTGGATGATCGGTGGAGATTGGATTTCTGCTGGGCTCTGTAAGAAATTCACAGGGAGGCATTAGCAAAACAAACATCTAACAACTGCTCAGTCTGTATTCAAACACTCTTTTTGCACTACCCAGAGACTGAGAATCACTTCTGCAAGAAATAAAACTGTTTTGGGGGGGAACTCTTGAATGAAACGATTGACTTACAGAGTTGTTTTTCTTTGCAATTTAAAAATGTCAACACTGATTTACTCAAGAAGTAAGAATATATAACTGCAAGAGATGTGAATAAGTTGTTTAACTGATCACAGCAATGGAGTGATAAGCTGTCTTAATGACGGGAGAGTCAGAGTGAGTAATCAATGGTGTCCCCAACAGGAGAGAATCTCAAACCGAAAAATGCAAGCTCTAGTGCCAAACATGGCAAGCAGATGGCAAGCAACAGGGCCCTGTCAGTTCAGTGTTGTGTTGTGTGTTTGGAAGAACATACAGGGGGGAAAAAAATGGTCAGGATGGATGATATCACGCCATCTGTCTGCATTACGACAAGGTGTCATTTTCAAGAGGGTGGAAGGCGTGCTCTCACTTTTTCTTCAGATCTGATCTTTCCAGCAGATAGCACATAACAACGGTGCTTTCGCCTCCTCTTTCTTTGACTTTTTATGCAACCAAATCCCACAGTGGCAGTTGCATAATGTTTGTTCAAACATTTCTCAATTTGTGGAAGGATAGTGTAGTGGCACTGATGTTCTTTCAGTCTTCTGCCTTTACTCGTCCCTACCTTGAGATCTCTGTTTTTTTTCATCCCCCACATTGTTGTATTTCTTCCTCTCCACCTGTGATCTTGCTCTGTATCAGGTTGTGTTGTGGTTTATGGAGGGGAGGCATGAAGTGTTGCCGTTGAATTCCCCTCTGGACTGTGACATACATAGGAAGGAAGCTGCCTGGTGAAGGAAGCACTGAAGTTCACAAACACATGCAGGGAGACATGCAGGCTGTTACCAAGTGGAAAGGAGTTTGTCCGCCTACACACTTCAGGATGAGAAGACCAGGAGATGTGTGTGTCTGGGCCTGGCTTAGAGGCTGCTGGCTTGCTCTACTGTAGCAGGTGGTGCACATTTTTCCATTACAAGAAAACTCTAAGTGTAGGCAGCAAAGAGGAGGTGCTGTCATCTATTCCTGCTTCGCACACAGCCGATCTGAACCACTTTGTGGCAGCAAGGATGGTCACGTTGTATGAATGTTGATTCTGGCACAGTGTTTGCACTCAGCTATGTTTCCAAAATTACACAATATAAAGTAGGGAAAAATGATTCACATTGAAACACAATCAATATCTACTAAAATTCTGAGTCATTTTCAAAAATATAGTTTGTACATTTATAAATGACTAAACAAAGGTGGCACTCAACCATGGGAGCACACTGCAACACCTGAGCTCAGTGATTAGCTTTTCAAGATGAAGGTGAAGTATTTTTTTTTAATATGAAGTACACTAGAGAATAACCTTAGAAAAATGGAGCACTAAACTTCATCACTAGCAAATGAGACCACCAGCAAAGACGACAAACAGAGTGTAACAGCGCAGTGAGTAGTTTCACTCAGTGATATTGAATCAAATTGTGATACCAAGAATCTGAATGGAATTGAGATTCCCAAAGATTACCATCGCTAAAATCAAATACTATGTGTATATGCAAATAAGGCTGGGCGACATGGCCTGTAAATAATATTTCAGTGTTTTGTTTTTTTTAATATATTGTGATATGAGACATGTATTTTGATAGTGGTCAGAAGGAGAAATGCACCTACTGTTTAACCTTATGAAAGACTTAACGGGTATTTTGATATGCACAAAAATATTGCGACACCAACCTTTTCAAGAGGGCGATGGAAGGAATGAAAGGGAGGCTGTGTTTGCACAGACGATTAAGTCTGCCACTGGAGAAAAACTGGGAAAAAAAAACCAACTATGTCGATACCAAGCAGCTCCAGTCATTTCACTTTTTCATGTTTTAAGGAGTTAAACAACGTTACAGCACATTAGTCTGAGTATGCACGACTGCATGTTAATGGTAGTATTTGTAGTGTCCATTCATGATGTATTTAACTTAGAAGGAATGTAGTCTTTTTTGGAAAAAGGACAAAACACTGAATATTTTGTGCGATTAAATGTAGTCCTGAAGTGATTGTCTGAGCTCGTGCTCAGCCAGTCACTGCAGGTACCTTTTATGTTGTCATCAATGGAAGACCTTTTCAGTTAATGATGTTGTCATGGGATAACAAACTTGGCTGAGGTGCAGATAGATCCATTTTTTGGAATCATTACAAAGCAATTTTTCGCTGTATTCCACCCAGAGCCGTGTGGATCATTGTTATATGTGAGTGTTTTCAGGCCAATGCAAGATGAAGTTCTTTGTGCTTTAGAATTTCTTGTGGTTGAGAACAGGCTGAGACCTTTAATACATGTACATGTGCACCTTTTGTATGAGTGACAGTCAATGAAAGCCAAAATGTCACACAAGATGTTTTCAACTCTAGATAAGAAACACTGCCTCAGCATTGTCTCTTATCATCGTAACCCAGAAAAGTCAAGAAGAACTCAGGGGGGCATTGTCCTGATTTAGATGTATTCCACATAAAGAACCAACTGAAGCATGAACTGGGAGCAAAAATGAGGAAGGAAAAAATGCATGGAGATGATCCTTGCATTCATCCAGGAACCGCAGAATTGGAGATATGCAAATTATGGAGATTATTTAACCAACCATTGGGATTAAGGTGGGGCTGCTTGGGATTCATAGTCTCTGAGCTCTGCTCTCATGGGTCCCTGATTGGTTGAACAGTTGACAGAAGTAATCCAAAGTTGAAACCTTGGTTGATTTTGACGGTTGCACGTTCTGTAGTGGTATTATCAATGCTCTGAGCCATACCGTATGTGACAAACCCCAGCTAGCCTTGCAATGCAAAGTAGAGATGAGTTCTGCATTGCATGGAAATATGCCTATATGTGCTAACTGTATGTATTCCCTTTGTGCAGCTCAAACATAAAAATACAGCTAATCCACCAGAGGCATGCAGTATGTTCTAACACATGAGCTGAATGCTTTCTTAATACTGAATTCAAAGGCTTAACCATCCAACCAAGGCACACTGTTCACAAGTATACTTAGGACTTCATGGTACTCCAAATGATTGACTAAGTTGCGAGTCAGAATTTCCTTGTAGGGTTCACTTGTAAACTTGCAGAGAAACTTCCATAACTCCATCTACAACCATCTTTGCCATCATCAACACTGTCACAGTCATATTTCAGTGTTACATTGTATAAATGCAAATGAAGCAGCA
The DNA here is from genome assembly GCF_026936395.1 of Plectropomus leopardus. NCBI lineage: Eukaryota > Metazoa > Chordata > Actinopteri > Perciformes > Serranidae > Plectropomus > Plectropomus leopardus. The sequence continues at coordinate 29,477,631 of NC_142182.1, read as the reverse complement.
CTAGAAGGATGACACAGGCTTTTCTGTGTGCCCCCGCGCTTGATATTTACACTAAACTGAACACTGATGCTGAGTAATGTTTGATGATGGGCCAAGCTTGTCCAATTTCCAAAATGTGACACGCTCCAGTGGCTCAGGTCATTATAGTCAGAGCCAGCATGCTTTAGAAAGCACTTTTAATGATAGGAGTCCTGTAATAAACAGCTAGACATTGCATTATAGTCACGCGGAGTTGTTACCATTGAATTTCTCTCTTGAAATATTATTTAGTTGTCAGTATCACCACTGCATAGCTTTGCTGATTTAAGCCAAAGGCATACTGATCATACAGCATTGGACACGATTCAAATGCAACAGCCCCTCCAGGAGGTAACAATGTCACGATCATACCAATTAATACAACTTCAAGGAGTCCCAGTGAATTCTACGTGACCTTGCAGTTTTGTCCAATCAACGCAAATTTGACCAATTATCATAGTTTGCTTTAAGTTTGCTAATCATGGCAGTCCTCGCAAAACAACCAAACTCACTTTCTTGTTTCTAGTTGTGAAGATGCAGACATCTGTGACATCAACATCTCACATTTACAGCCCTATAAATGACCTGCTTTTATCTCGTTGTCTTTCCCTCAATGCTTACATCTCTCTCGCTCTCTCTGTGTATGTGTGGCTACACTTTGTTAGTGGTTGGGCGAAGATTGAAAAATTTGTATTTCTTTCATTAACATTACTATAACTTTTTTCTTTTCTCTCCTCCTCTGTATGTATATTTAAATATGCATTCACACCCTGTTTTACTCTATTTTGTATGAAATATATATATGACTTGACTGCACTGTGGAGGTAAACTGTTATGCACAGTGTGCAACATTGTGGTAGAACATAAGTGACATTTATTGACACACTTTTTTGCCGCAGAACATTCCTTGAAATTGCCTGAATCAACAGACCACAACAGATGCTTTTGCATCCAGACCTATGTCACGTGCTGAAAGAATCAAGGTGAGTTAAATAAAAAAATAGCCATGATTAGTGGTAAGGTTAGTGTGGTATAAATCCCAAAACTTAGAACAGTGTGGTTTTATTCCCACTGGAACAAGTTGCATTTGATTTTAAAATACTATTGCAGTATGCTTTGCAAATGCTGAGATGAAATCTGGCATTTCAGGCCACAACAACCCCTTCGCAAAAAAACCCTGCAAAATCCTGAAAATACTGATACATTTGCATTCAAAAGTCTTAAAACCCTATTCACGAAATTAGCTCTGGCTCTAGAAACAGTTCCATTCAGGTTTCTTGGACCCTTAGTGCTGCATTGCAAACCAGTTCATGTTTCCACCAGTTTTAGGTGGTAATCAAGGATGTATCTGCAACGCAGGGCTTTGCACTATGCACAGTGGAAGTAAACAGTAGTAGCATGATGGTGATTGCATTGTTGTCTGCAAGCTTTTGTTCTGTTATTACACTTTTTTTTTTTATCCAAAATACAAATATGGAGGAACCATTAATGAGACCACTACGGGCTCTTTTTAAATACATCCTCAACCCAAACTTTAGATTGACGTGCCTACTGATGTCATCACGATATACACTTCAGGTCAAGAAAACCAGCTATTTTTTGGCTCCAGCTGGGAACCAACTTTTTAGATTCTGACATGATTTATTTTTGGTGAAAATGTTTCAAACGGTTTAAAATTAGGCGCGTGAACCAGAATGGAACCCGTTCTGTGTTGTTGGTGGAAAAGGTTTATCTTTGTTGCAGAATGACAGTTCTTCAGAGATGAAGGAGACAATATGTCAGCTGAAACCTCTTTATTCCCAGGAGCAGTTGGGTAGTGATATTCTCTGTGTTTTACAGTGCGATGCAGGAAATGGATACATCTTTGATCCAGAAATAATTTGCCTCACAATTTCTTCTGACCCTGAAACACTGTTTGATGAAGACATTTGATGTCTTGCTATTTCTGGAGCCTCTCCTTCCTGTTGATGTTAATGTGTTAAATGCGGATTACCCAGGCCTCGCACATTGCTCAACTGACAGATTTTTCTGTTTTGTGTTTTTTTTTCTTTTTTCTTACCTCTAACACCCCCACCCGCTTTCCGTTCATCCCCACTCCCACCCCCACCCCGACCCCCAATGGGCAATGAGAGCTAAGATGGAGGGAGAGATGGATGATGTTGTTTTGCACTGTGACATGTCTCCATGCAAGTCATTCCATTATTATTCATAAATAATTGGCCAGAACCGTCTGTGGGAGCTATTTATAGAGCTGATTGCCGTTTTGCCAAGGAGTGCAAACTCTTTATTTTTTTTCCCTTTCTAGTTTACCCAACTGAAAACCAATCAGAAGGTTTCGTTTTCACAAAGATTCTTATGAAGTGCTTGACCTCTGGTTGAGTTTGTTCGCCCCAAAAGTCTGCTCAGATGCATTTAAAAAGTGACATTAATACAGATGGATGTGCAAAGTATTTATTCAAACTCAGTCATCTCACCTCTTCCAGCTGAAGTCTCTCCAATAGTGTGGAGCTGGCATTTAAGTATGTGTAATTCTCTTCCACTGGCAGCCAGAGATATTAACTCCATCTCTCTTCTGAGGATCTATCTTCCACTTAAGTTGGAAATCGATACAGACCGGTGAGGCCGGTCAGTTATACTGGATTAGACAGGAGCACTGACCCTGCTCAGACAAATAGCTTGCAAACACATGAAGAACACCACTGTTCTTTTCCTCTTCCTGACCACAACATTTTAAGCTCCATTAGTTATATCTGTGCATGTGTGCGTGTGTCTGGAGGTACCTGTAGTGTTTAGCACGCACTGTTGAATCTTGAACACTGCCCTTGACAGTTGAAAGTGTGAATGACAAAAAGAGGGAATCTAAGCAGAGAGGGAAAAAATGAGGGAGTAATCAGATTGGGAACAAAAGAGTGGATTATTTAGCCCTCATGGTTCATTATGATAAGCCCAGAGCCTTCTGGTGAATATTACATGAGAGTGTTAGATTAGAACAGATGAGAGGGGGAACGCTCGCCCAGCCAAGTTTCGCATAAACATATTGAAGATTTAATTGCACTTTGTTTGAAAGATGCTTTTTAAATTGGAATATGCAGTCAGGAAGAGAGCAGAAGGTGAAGTTAGTTTTTTTTTTTTTCTTTTAGAGAGCACCTTGTGGTAATGCACCTTTCTCATGCATGTGGGATTAAGCAGGTAGAAGTGCTGGCAGTGCCAAAGCCTTTCACAATCATCAGCCTCTGTCAGGTTACTGTTTTTGCTGAGTCAGGATATTGGAGTGTGGAATGTTGAACTTCCTGTTAAAAAAAAAAAAATGACGCAGGTTAGGTCTGAGCCTATCTGCATGACAACAAAGAATTCAATTTCAAACACAAGTCGGAGCTTCGCACGTGCTGTAGCAAAGCATCGCCTCATAAAGCGCTCCATCTCCACCGCAGCGTGACAGCATGGGAACATGGCTGGAATGCAGGATGTGACAGGGCTGTGTGGTAGAAACAAGTCGGCTGTCATTAGTATGCAGCACAGAGCCGTCTTGTCTAGCTGGACCTTTGCAGAAACTCTCTTCCCCAGAACAGCAGATAAATTGTCTGTGGTGAATAGAGCAGCTGAGGCAAATCTGTGGCCTTTTCTACGCAAGGAGATTTCTCTTGTGACATTGGATTTGCTCCACACACAGCGGCCACAATAGTCTAAAATACAGCCATTGTATGAACAAAAGGGTCAAAGTTTAACTTCACTGTAATATCGCCATGAGAAGAGAGAAGCAGAGAGACAGAGAGAGGACCTTATTAAGACCTGTGCTCCAGCGGCTTAGCTCTCAACTCCTGAGTGAGTTTTATCAGAGAAGGCCCTTCAAGCATGACCACAGTAATGAACCTATTAGCCATGAAATTGACTTTTCTGATAAATAAGGAACAGATGAGAGTTTAGGGGACCAATTCGGCATTTCAGCCCTTTTGTTTGAAATTCATAATTACATTTGAGCATTAGTGCTTTTTTTTCCCCCCAACAACTGGATTTGCACATGTGCACACCAGTTCTTCGTCATCAAGTTTTCTACTTAGCCTCTATATGCTGCAGAATATTAATTGGAGTAATTTTCTGTGTTAAAAGTGTTAACCCCCTACACCACAGCCAGGTTTTAGAAAAAAGTCCAAACTGCATCAATAATGAATGCTAATATTCAAGGCAGTGTATCAGCAAATGACTCAATCAGCAAATGCAAACTTCCCTGCCTCTTGAAATAGCATTTTAATCAACTGCTGTGATGACGCTCAGAGTGCAAACTTTGGGACCTCATAGTGCAAATGTCTTCTGTCTGCCTTTAATGACTGCTGGAAGATGAATGTGATTTGTCTGCTAACACATGACTCAATCAGGGGGTGTACTTAAAAGTCAGACAAGATGCAAAAACCACTTGTACACATCATTTAAAAGACCTTCAGTTTTCTTGTACTTGGAATTTTCTCTGGATTGCAAATTAAATTGTCGAGTGGTCCAAGAGTGCAGTACTTAACCTCCTGTATTGTTTTAGTGAGACACTTTTTTAGCGTCTAACTTCACATTAATCGTTTAGGTTGTGATTTTGTGACAGTACATGCAGTGCTGGCCTGATGAGTCTGATGACATGTCATTGGCAGTTGTATAACTATTAAAGGTCCAGTGTGTAGGATTTTGGGGAATATATTGGCAGAAATTGAATTTAAAATACTTAGTTTAAAACCACCTGAAAAAAAAGGAATCCTCGTGTTTTCCTTACTTAGCCCAGAAGCCCAGAATGGACAAATCAAACACTGACTGAAAACACAATAGAGCTATTATATTTTTACATCAGCCACCGTAGTAAGCAGCCCCCCTGCGTGAAAGTACAGGAGTAAATGCACCCATAACACAATGAAGAGGTGTTGTGATGCATAGCCAAATCACCTCTGAGGTTGCTCAGGGACACATTGTGATCACATTGAACACATGTCTAAGTGCCTTTATGTCTTAAATCCATAACATCTACGTGGGCGGAAGAGTGTAATCTTGCACGCCTGTTCCAAATCAGCAAGGTAGCAGCCAGTTAAGGAGCTGCACTTGTAGCAAGAAAATAGCAAGAAACCTTATGGATATATACTGTGTATAGGTTTGACCAGAGGCATAGACTCGACTCGCATGACTTGAACCCAACTCAGACTTGAGTCACAAATGAGAAAAATTTAGATGTGACTCAGCAGAATCAAAAAAAAGACTTGCACATAGACTTCAAAATTTCAAAAGTATTGTGAATTTTGAAAATGTTTGAAAATTATTACTTAGTTGTTAAAATGGCATTGCATTTTGTGAATAGTGCATCATGGCTTGTTTGTGACTCCATACGGCAGATTGGGATTTGGGACTTGACTTGCACTTGTAAGTCTTGACTTTGGACTTAAGTACAGACTTACTTGTGACTTACAGAACAATGACTTGGTCCCACCTCTGGGTTTGACACTCAGACTTCAGCCTTGCCATCACAGGTCCTCTCCTCTTCCAGTCTTCACTTTGTTCATCCAGTTTGTCCTCTGGACAATGGTGTCACTGACCACAGGTGAAATTCAAGGAGCTGCATGATAAAACTGTATTCTCCTCTGCTTTCCCCTTGCCCATACAATAGTGAAGCTCACAGATGGCTACTATAATTTTTTTTTGTGCTGTTTTGGGTTTTTTGGACCAACACCAAAAAGAGGAGTGATGTTCAGGTGTTTGAGCTGATCTCCCTGTGGACACTGCAGATACAAAAAAAATGAGATCTAAATGTTATCAAGTGAAATTAGAGCTAAATGCAATCTGCGTACGAAATGCATTATACTGCAAAGTGTAAAAGGGGTCATATGCTTGTCATATCTCATGAACGCGGACCTACTTATTAACAGTTGGTTGTCATCAAGTTAAAAGAGTGACTTCCGAGTTGATGCTGTTAAGAGACTCAGATCGCTTTTATGAGCGAGTCTCACATAAAAGTTTTTAGGATGACAGAAGAAAAATGATCTTGCATGACCATCATTAACCATTAATAATTTGCATTTACATCAACATGATAAACTTTTCTAGTGCCTCACATAGTGACAATATTTTGACCAAATCCATGCCGTCACTGGCAAGCGGTTGGGTCTTTTCTGAAACAGGTGGTTTGGATATTTCACCGGCTAGGGAGTAGAATACCAATGAATCTCAACTGTTGCTTGTGCAAAAAGGGGCCAGACAATCTCAGTGTGTACAGAATGGCCCACTACACTTTTCTATTTGCATGGATATCTTGTGACATCCAATCAACATATCCCATTGTGTCGAGTGTCAGACCCTGGTTGATTGATTGTAGTCCTGCTTCGCACCCCTCTGCTCAGAGCTCAGCTCTGCAATGACAGAAAGGACACACAGATGAATAATGCATGCCTATATCAACCCATCTTGCAAGCACAATGCTAGCAGAGGAAGAGATGGGTAGATAGAGAGAGGAACAGATGGACAAAGAAAGTGAGATATATTCTAGAGCTGATCGAGATGGACACTGTACTTGAAATTAGAAGTTATGACATAATCTCACACAGAGTCCAACACAACAATGCAATAACAATGCAATGTAGTGCAATAAAATCACACAACCAGTGACTTTCATTAAGTTAGCTGTGCTCATATGAGATGACTGCTCTTGGTTTGAAATTCACTGTGAGGCCTTGAAATTAAAAAGAGCTTTCAGAGGATAAGTCCCCTCACTAGCTAATCTAATTAAATGTCTATTTGATTACTTGAAGGTCTTGCTGTTGCTCTCAGAATTTACAAATTGTAGGTCAAAGCAGTTTCTTCCAGAGAGGAAACGGAATCACTCAACACCTGCCACAATAAAGTATTAACTCTTGGAACAGAACTCAACGTTGCCGTGGAGTGAGCGATACATTGGAAAGGGTTCATCACAGTTACAGCAGAAAAAATGTCTTATTTATTAAGTTTGGTGAGGAGCCATCCATGGTCTAAGGGTCTAAGGCCAGCATATTGAATTTGCATCAGTAGCTCAGCGGCTCTTTTTTTGGAAGGTGCTTAATCAATCTGCGGCAAAATTGTATTACCCTCATACAGAGTAGAAAAACAAGACTATACCAGCCTGCTTCCTTCTGTTACACACCATTAGACAATACTGTTATTTTTGACCATTATTGTTCCTCAATGCCATCAGGGTGATTCTCTCTGAATGCAAAAGTGGTTTCATGTGATGTGTACAAGATGGGCATATAAAGAATAATAAGGAGCGAGGGCTGATGCTTAATCATGTGATCTATCTTGTGTGAGTGTTCTTCGTAATTAAGGCTAATTAAGATGCATGATTCTCAGTGAATGGAGTGTCACATTAGGTAAGCACGTCCACAAGCTTAGTAGTGATTAACAATAGGGCAATTTTAACATGTCGGTTGAAAATAAATAATACGTTTACATTCCTGCTTTTGTCTAAAGTGGCATACAAATGAGATACACACAACAGTAGATCAAGGAGAAGCCATCGAGAATACGCGCCTCAACTCTCAGTCCCATGCTGAACCTGACACAAGTGCCACAGGACTACATTTTAAATATAGGTTCTTCAAAAATGATTTGGATCCATACTATAGTATTAATACAGGTACTGAAAAGCCTCTTTTTTTGTCGGCATCGACAGGCACTTGAGAGGAAGGTGAGGAGAAGCTCAATGCATAAAAATCAAAAGGGATAGTTTGGATTTTTTGAAGTAGGGATGTCCATAATTACCTACAGTAGATGAAGGTCAGTGCTCCCCCAGTCTGGAGCAGCAGGCAGGTGTGCCACGATGCAAGCTAAGAAATGTACTATTGTGGATGGAGGCAGCAGGAAAATGTATTTTAGATTCCTGTAAAAAGGTCCACCTAAAAAAAAAATCATTATCAGTTTAAGTCTTTGTTATATTTAGAATATTTTCACCACTTAACACTGCTGTTGAACAGCAGTTTCTGACAGGAAAACACCATCATGAGGCTCAGTTCAAAGCCACCAGAATCCATTGGTCCATCCAAAGGTAATTTTACCTTGCTGAACACAGTAGTTGCTAGCCTACCTCTGCCTTGATTGGTAGTTTATTTGTGTTATTGTGTGACTTTGGTGAATCCAAACTAAACCTTTCATTGAATTTTAATCTATTTATCTATTGCTATTTTTTTAATGCTGCCGTGACCCTTCCTTTGGTTGTGCTTGTGCTGTGCCTGTACTGATACTGTACCCCCTGCTCACCCTGATCGTGGGTTGGTCCTGGTTGCGCCGATGCTGTGATCTTGCCTTTGGACACCTCTCTATCAACATGTGCATGAGACTCTTCTCATCACCCTCAACATCATCATAGAGTGCAATTAAAAATTTCACACCTATCGTTATTGTAATATGACATGCATCTGTTTTTTACGATTGCTGTGCCTCTCTCCCCTCTCTCCTCCCCTCTCTTTTTCTCTTTCCTTTTTGCCATGATTGTATTTCATTTGTTATTTACGACATCTATTGCACGTCTGTCCATCCTGGAGGAGGGATCCCTCATCATCCTCTACCGCTCTTCCTGAGGTTTCTTCCTTTTTGTTCCCCCCTGTTACAGGGGTTCTTTTTCGGGAGTTTTTCCTTGGGTGATGTGAGGGTCTAAGGGCAGAGGGATGCCGTACACTGTAAAGCCCTCTGAGGCAAACCATGTTTTGTGATAATGGACTCTATAAATAAGATTGACTGGACTTGACTTAATATATTTCACTGCTTTACTACTTGGTGTATCATTTTATTATTTTAAATATTGCATATATTATTTTACTTTGTGCTTTTTTCCTTTCATTTACCTCTTATTTACAGATTATTATAGTATTTTATATATTTATTTATATTCATCTTTCTATGTATAAGTTTTATCCTGCATCTGTTTTTTCCTCACTGCATTTTCTCAGTTCCTGGTTTTAATGAGTACTCTTAATTTAGTGCTTTACTTAATCACAAAATCTTGTTTTTATTCATGTGCTCTTGTGTGTGTGCGTCTGTGCGCTATCCAAATAAAGAGTGATTTTTTTGTTTGATTTAAAAACCCAAAGTCACACAATAACACAAACTAACTGATCGAGGCAGCGGTAGACAAGGTAAATTTACTGTTTTATCAGTGGAAGCTGGCTTTCAGGAGAGCAAAGATAAATTTCACTTTCAGTTCAACAGCCCATCACAAAGGGTTGTCTGATAGCCGGGTAAAGTGGTGAAAATGTTCTACACTTAAAGTGATATTGATTTTTTTTTCAAGATGTTAAAATACCTTTTGCTGCAGCGTCTATCCATAGCAGTACTTGGTTTTGGTGTCAGTATTCCTGCCTCCTTCTCCAAACTCAGGGTGTGATGACCGTCATTTCCTGTAGGTAAAACACTGACTATAGATACTCACCTTATACAACCCCACTGCAAAAAATCCAAACTATCTTTTAAAGGGTTTCACTCTGTTTTGTTGAGAGAGAGAAAGAGAGAGAGAGAGAGTGGCATGGCCATGCTGGATGAATACATAAATATGCACGATTAACCCTTCACACCGTCACCATTTACTGTTTAGTTTAACTACTTAACACACTTACACAGGCCTTAGATTCAACAGGAGTAAACTGTATTTCCTTATCCTGGACCAGAGAGGACTAAGTAAAAATTAAAATAATTCTAAATATTATGTATCTGCCTTGATGCTCAACAAAGATCATGTAAGCAAAAATACAAAATGCATATATATTCCAGAAAATGTCCCACACAGACAGCCCGCCCACTCACACATGGCGTCATGCAGTGCCCTGTGTGGGTCTACACTGTTTGCATGCCAACAACAGAGTCTGAGCATCTTTCCATATTGTACGTCTGCATCACAGGGAAAAAAGTGTGAAGATAGAGAAGCACATGACGGACTTGACTGTTGAATTTCTTCATGTACTTTTATTATTTTCTAGTGCTATATTACCATAATAGTCTGTCTTAATCACTTAAAAAATATAGATTTCAGAGTTTGATTGCATTGTATCTTAAGGTCCTGGGTGTTACAGGTACATCAGAGTTTCAAATTGGGTTTTTAAATTGTTAGTTTTTGAATAAAAAGAGGTTTTTTATTCGTCAGACGTAAGACTAATCAGAGCATCCAGTTTCGCCAATGCACACACAGAAGGAAGTTTAATGATGGCCAACAGATTTAAGTGTTATGTTAAGTGAATGTGTTTTTAATTCAGTTTTGTTGGTAAGTGGGAGCTCATGTTTTGAGACACATTTCAAAAGTTGATTTTAGCTTAGTTGCATTTCGTCTTAAAGAGTTTATCTTGTCGGTAAGCCACAAGAGTTTTATAATGCAGTGGGTATGTTCTCTCTCTAGCACTAACAAACAATACCGACATGAAAAGAAATCCTTTATAGTTCCTAAATGCAGATCCTTTATAATGCCGAAATATATACTCTGTGAATCTCATATTGAGCTGAAACAGATTGACCACTGCAGAAAATAATTACTTTAAATCCTGATTTTTTTGCCAATTGCAGAGAAAGATTTGAATATGACCCAGTTTTAGGAGATTTACTTGCGTTTTGCTGACGTCAGTGTCTGAAAGGCTGGAGGCCTGACAACTTCAGCATGAAGGGAAGATGTCTGTTAAAATTTTAGGAATCCAATGCAGAATACAGAACTGCGGGAACATGCTGTTTGAAGTCTAAAGCCTCCCCGACCTCAACAGCATAATACATTTAGAGTTACTGATTTCAGTGGACTCTCAGCTTTGGTAATGCTTTCTCAAAAACATTTCAGTCCATCCAACTTCCTATGTTAAAAGATCAGTGAAGGGGAATCGTCAAGTTTCTACATCACATGTAATATGATCCTGCATCCTGTAGATTTGATAGGATGTCATATCAAGAGTTACATTGTCCTTTCTGCTCACAAGCACTTGCAGTCTTTTACAGTCTATAACAAAGATACGGCAATATTCAAATTAGTCAATAAATATTCTAAGAGGATCATTGAAATATCAAGTCATCTACTAGCAACAGCAGCCCAGTAACATACTGTAATAAACTTAATTTCCAATTAATGCTCATAAGCCGTTAACCAGGTTTTATTTCATCACAATGTGGAGATTAACTTTGTTTACACACGCCTAATCTAATAACCTTTTATGTATGGACTTTTAAATAAGAACACAGTGGATTCAGTCTCTTGAGGATCTTGCAGAGTTTTGTTCTAATTATTGTGGCCCTCAATGGCTGAATTGCAGCTGGCTTTCCTTAACAAGCCACATTGCTTGTTGCTATGATTTATAGCCTTGGGGGCAAACACTGCTTTGGCAGACTAGTTTTTGGAAAAAAATGAAAAAATAAAATTCTTCCCAACTACAGTTACAAGATGAAAGTTGGATTGTTTAAACTGAGTCTTGAGTTTTATGTGGCTTTTTCAAATTTAATTCATTTCAATGCAGAATATTTTGATTGGGTAAATTAGCAAGTATTCTTTTAGCAGGGATGCACATGACTGTACATCATCAGGGCAGCTACTGACCTTGCAAGGGGAATCAGGTATTTGCCATGACCTTACCGATCCACAGTAGATACTACTACTTTGTCAGTATAGTTATAAGAATTCGGTTTCCACTATCAGTTCTATCTACTCAGTCATGGCAGGCTGCCACAGCAGTCTCTGGCCTCATGTCACCTCACATAAACTGATTCCAATGAGTGCAGATTTTTACATTTGGGAAAAGCTATCTAACACTATCAGATTGATTGATGTATTGGAACTGGAAATGGGAGGGATAAAAATGGAGTGGTGCATTCCTATCCTCCAGTTTGACTATTTGACTATCATGCACTGTTTGAGTAAAACTTAATTTTTTGGCTATTTTCAATATTGCAAGGGCTGGCAAAGTTAGAGTTAATTCTAGGAATGAGAAGTGTAAAGTCCTGTGAGGACTTACTGCTAGGGCTGTGAAAATATCCACATCAATGCAATATCGCGATTATGTGATGCTACCACTATGATGAGGTCACCTAATTTTTGGATCTATAATAATATAATAATAATAATAATAATAAATGAATTGAAAGATGTGCTACTTGGGCTCCTTTTTCTGCAGTCACCACTCTGAAGCCTCGCTCAATGTCCCAGCAACAGCACTACCTGATTGTTTACACATCACAAGTAATAGCTAATCAGACAGCAAAGACAGACTGGAGATGCTCCGGGGGACTAGGAACTGTGCGTCGAACATAAGACAGCAAATATTACCGAAGTTGTAATAAGTACTGCCGGTAATATGGATTTAACTGAAGTTTTTATAAGCACAAGAACTACATGGAGAGGTAGAGTGAAACTTTACCTGGATGCAGCGAGAGATTTGACCAGATTATCATAAATATGTTACAGTTAAGATAACGACATTTATACATGATACATTTATAATGTAGACCTGCTGATGTGCACTCAACCTGCATTTGGACAATTCATTTGAGTCAGTCATCCCACCACTCTGTTTGTCACTGCTACTCGAGAATTCAATCTACCCTGTAATTTTCACTCTTCAGTGATAAACCAGAGAATTATACAATAACATTCATGGTGTACACGTGAACAACGCTCTGTTCTCAGGACAAAAAGGGCCTCCAGGGGCACTGTAAAGTACAATGACAAACTAACACCATCATTTTTCAGGAGTGGGAGTGGAGGGGCATTGGCGATTAAGCCGCAGTTGCTCTTCACTGCAATAAGAAACCATATTAACTTCTGTACCTAAAGGGGAATTCCAACAAATTTTTCACATCAAAGTCCGCTGACAGATCTTGGGAAGCTCTGCTGCATATGTAAAAAAGTTGTACAAGCCCTCTGGGCTCCTGAAGTAGAAGTAAGGTTAGCAGACCTCTCAGCCTGAGGCTTGCAGCTCAAGGCTACATTAGGCACTACAAGTATCACATCCTAATCTCCTATCAAACTGTAGGCGGTCGAGTTGCATTATCGGTAATACAGACACCAAGTTTTGCTTATGAAAAAGAAGGCATCTAATAAGAAAATAAGATATCTTTTCTGCTGCATCGATTTAATTTTTTTTTTTGTTGTTGTTCATCCCAAGTCTCATAATGTTTTAGAAGTACAATACTAAATTGGTAGAGTATGATGCTTTTTGATTTCAGAGTTGCCTGCCCTGGAGCACGGTGCACAGATTTAGCGGTTGTATTGATTTGCTGCTCATAAAGACATAAAAATCTCACACGTTGCTTTTGTCCTGTGAAAGCCTCCTGACTGAAAAGAAATCAAACTTGTCTGCTTCTGTCATGGTAGTCTGCTCAGTGAAATATGAGACAGCTTCCTGTCCTTGTAAAATATGTTTCTGGTTGATGGATTTCATGGCGTGTCTTGTCCTTGTACATTGCATCCTCCCATTTCTGAATTCCCCAGAGGCAGCAATTAGCCCCCAGTCTGTCAGCGGCTAATGGCTTTCTAATTGAGTCTCCACAGGTAGTGTACCTGTTGTGGGGGTTAAATGAAAACATTGTGGGCAGGACACAGATCTCCACCATGCTGGTGTTGTTGTTTTTTCTTTTTGTCATTTCACAGTGACCAGCAGGATGCAGTGTCCTCAGTCTATAAGTGTCAGTCTTTGTCTCGATCAGCTTTTCACCCCACTGCTTCACATCCAGCCTGCTGTCGTGTCATGCTGTTCAGCTCTGACATCTATTTGACTCTGCTTGTCCGCCAAAAAATTCATCAACACACCCCGCATACACTCTCTTTTCTGCAATGCTCATATTCCAAGTGACACAATGTATTATTCAGGACTCTGTAACGCATTTTTGGCTTCAGTGTTTTCTGCTACATCCTTTTCACTAACGATATTTGTAAGCCGCATAGTGAGTAGAAAGGAAGCACTTTGATTCAAAACTCACATGCATGCAACACTTTTCTAAACTGACTTAGAACGAAAAGGATATTTGATTTTCAATATCAAGTTTGCCAATTTTCTGGGTATATGGGTGCGTTTTATGTTGTGCAGCTGCACCAGTGCATTAAAAGTCCCTTTGCTATTGCACCACCACACATCCTTTTTATTTTTCGTAAGCCTCTCATTCCACCACACCACACATTTCTCTGCACCCTGCATTTTGTCTAGCCTCTTACCAACTTCAATCTTCTTTCCAATATCCCTCTCTTAAGGTCCTTTTTACACTTTATATTATCATTCCCTCACAGTGCTCTCTTTTTTGAGCCCCCTTGTCATCTCCAGGTCCATCTCTGTGTTACTTTTAAAAGCATTTCTTTTTTCTGAGCAGACTGTAGGACACCAGCAACATCACCAATATCACCTGCTACGTTTTCCTAATCACTTATCACAATTTTTGTTGTCTAATCTTAAGCCCAGTATACACTGTGTCATTTTGGGCTGTCCCAGATGAAAGATGACCATCATGAAAGCAACGCGCGAAATCTCTGGTTTGTGGCTCTATGACGGTGGCCCTACATTGCACAGTGAGAGAGGCTGTTCTTACGGTCTTGCGTTCAAAGACTGCCTAGGATGCAATTCTGACAGTGTCAGAAATTTGGGATGAGAATCTTACTGTGTGACTGCTGTTACAGCCTGTGTCTGTTAACCAGCTATAGAAATGCAGCATGAAATATAGCAGAGATCATCATGACACTGCTAAATTCTGAATGCAAGTAGATGCTAATACTTACTTTGAGCTCTTATTGCAAAATTGGCATGCCAAGTTAGGCCTCTTTCCCTAGCCGTGACCTTGTCCATATTCTCTTCCTCGTCCTCTTCTTAGGACTTTTTTTGACACATTTAAATGCCACCATGACAAGGGCATGATTGCTTTGTTAACACGTTGCTCTTCTGAACCAATTTATTTTTGGTCGAAATGCTCTGAACGATTCAAAATTAGGTGAAGGAACCAAACAGAATTGGTTTCATGTTGGTAAAAGAGGGACACGGTAGCTGGCGGGCAATACGAAAATGCAAAAGCACAGCCTGTAGTTCAAGCAGCAGCCCCAAGAGCCGCATTGACGCATTGTGGAAGAGTTTTGATGGAGGGTTGATGAGGGACACACATTGTTTTGATACAAAGCTGGTCGGAAATTGTCAGAGTATCCCTTTAAGGCAAAGTCACATTGCTGCAAAAGACCTAAAATAAAAGTATCACATCTCATCTCATCTCTCGTCTCTCCCCTTTATTCAAATCAGCAGCTCTGTGTATTGATCAGAGCTAGGAGTGCATTAGTGCCTAAACATGGACTCTCACTCTCAGGCTGGTAAAGCAATAAAGGGACTATCGATCATGCTGCTCATCTGACAGCTGCCTATTTTGTATGTGTACGTGTAGCTTGTAGTTTGTCTGAGGTGACGTGTTGCTTCAATAATGTCTTCAACAGCTGGTGCACTGCTTTGCTTATTGTGCTGAAACTTGATTAAAAATTAATTGTTTCTTTACAAATGAATTCAGTTGGGTAGCAGAGTGTTACAGCAGGTGTGGAGTCTATCTTTCAGACAAGCCATTATGATAGACAACATGCTCTGTTTAAGTGTCCCAGCCACAGGAAAGCTGATGTCCAGCTGATCTTGTCCTTCGACCTTTCTAAAGAGAGGACAGGTTCAAAAACAAGATCGATTGTGTTCCCCAAACCACCCTGTGTAATTGTTGTATAAGTGTCCATTTATAATAATCAATATCAGAGTAATTCTATGTGTGTAACGGCCACAGGGATGAATACGAGAAGGCCTGGATATGGCAAACAAAAGAGATAACTTGATCATGTTTATTTTGGCACTAATCCCGATCCCTGTCCTTTGGGTATGTGCCAATACCACAGACTGTATATAAAGATGGACGACACTTACTCCCACTATACAAATATGATGATAGGAATGTCTAAGATGTGGGCACTGTCATCTTGCACTGGTGACGTCATTTGGAGCCATAGCCTGGTATCGAGTTCCCACCCATACTCCCAGTCCAGACTATTGCACGCACATAGATTGTGAGCTGAAAGCTGTCAATCACGATGTTAAGATAACAGGTCGCTGATAATGATGTTCAGGCATTTTTTATTGCGCTCTCCCTCGTCACTGTCACCATTGTCATTGAATATTCTGAGTTAAACTGTGAAATATCTGCCAAAATCACCTTTCCAACAGATTCAAAAACTGGTAGAAATCCAGACTTTGACACAGAGCTTATTAAAGATGATAGCGGTGAAGAATGGCGAATATCAAATATTAAACTAACTTTAACGCCTAGTTCTAAACAGCATAGCATCAAAATTTGTAACATTAAACTTTTGTCAAATAAAAATACACAAATATGATTGTCTAGCATGCAACCGGCAGAATACAGATAATTAGCGCAGTATTATTGGTTTACTTAAGTTGCTAAAACTGAGAAAGATTTAATTAAACTGGTCATTTCTAAGTTGCAGCAACCTAGTTAAATTAAGTAAATGTAACTTTATTTCGAGTAAACATAACAATTAGATATAAAGTAAACATAAATGAAGATAGTTATTTTTACTTACATTTTTTAAGGCAAATGGTTTTAAGTAAGATAAACCTTTCAGATTTTACATTGTATCAAAGTGTTTAAGACGTTCAAGAAGTTTATCTTGGTGTATTACAGCTCAGTTTAGAAGGGCAATCGGCTCTGTAATTTTTTTGCCACCGTATTACAAACTTTGAAGGCTGTTTTCTCTGAATCATGGCTCAGTTACAATCATTATGTAGCCTAAAGTATTTTGTATTATATTGTATTATTAAATATTTTGTAGCATAAGAACAATACTGATTTTTATTAGTAAGCTAAGAATGACCTCAACCCTCGCTGTGTGTTGCATAAAACAGATATTTTTAGTTAGATTTTAATTGTAAATATTATGCCCCTCCCCCCAAAATATATTATAATTACAGCCTAGCCTCCAGTCCGTATGTTGAAATAGCCTCGGTCAAGATACCCCAAATTGCCACTGATGGCTGTTTCATTGTGTGATTGTTTTAAAATGAACAGCAGGCACCTTGTACGGTAGCCTCTGCCATCAGTGTATGAATGTGTGTGTGAATGGGTGAGTGCAGGCCCATTTACCATCCACTGTCTCTTTTTACATCCATGCCTGAGACAGTGCCAGATGACATATCAGCTAGTCTCTGTAAATACAGTAGATATCTGCATATAAATGAAGATGATTATTCTTTTAAGAAAGCTAATGATAAGATAAATCTTGGTTGCATTACGTCCAAAGTGTTCCGCCTCTTTTGCTTTCTTCGCCCGCAGTCAACCAAATCCTGTAAAACGGGATTGGTTAGTACTTAACACACCACAAAATGGAAACCAGAATGCTTTGAATACTAAAATGTTGTACCTTTGCCCACAGGTTCTGCATTCATATGCAGATTAGTGTCTCATTGCTCCTCATAGTTTATTATTACAAATTATTCTGCACAAATTTCAAGGGATAGGACAAAGTGTTACTCAGGTTTTTGCGTCACTATTGAACACAATGTCTTCTGGGTGCCACTTTATGTCAGGGTTAACTCAGCTAATTGCCCACTATCTTGTCTGGCACAGGGCTATTTGTCTCCCTCTGTAATATCTATTAATTATGAATAAAATGAGATCTCATAATGTCATTGCTCATATTTCACCTCGTATTCACACCACTCTCCATTAGGCTGCTGGCACCATTCTGTTACATTGTGTGAAACAAATATGCAGAACTTGGTCCCCTCTATGAAGAAAATGCCGTGAATATTTGAAACGCAGCATTTTTTTCTGCTCAGGTCTTTGACCATTATGTGCATCTGATAATTTTGTTTCTCTTGAAGTGGTTTTTGAAATGGAATTCACAGATACAACTGTGTGCTTCTATATCTCTTTCCCACTCATTTGCACAGAGAAGTGGAGCAAAAAATGGGAGTGCACTGTATTGCATTGTGTGTGTGTGTGTGTGTGTGTGTGTGTGTGTGTGTGTGTGTGTGTGTGTGTGGGCGTACACACTCGTGCATGTTCGTAGTGGGCGTTGTTTAAGAGATATGTGAGATCATGCAGTATTTTCTGTTGTGGTTCGGGGACATTTTGTTTAGTTAGCAGACTATCTGATTACAGTGATTTGAAAATGTTCATGCTTCTCAGGTTAAGTGACATTTAGATTTTACAGTCTGTGGTCTCAGGTCTCTTTAATAATGTTGCACGTGATGGAACGGAAGGTGTGTGTGTTTGTGTGTGTGTTTATGATCGTGAGAGAGGGAGAAACAGGAAGGTGTGGAGAAGAGTGTGTGTGTTTGGAGGGAGGTGAGAGTGAAGGAGGAGGGATGTGAATCCATGATTAATGCAGCATTGCCCTTGTATGTATCAGAGAGAGGGGAGAGAGGACGGAGGTGAGCCTCACAGCATTAACATTCTGCTGGTGCTCCGGGAGGAGTCTGCTATGCCCCAGTACAGATGCTCCACTGCCTTTTAGATTACTGAAAAGACACTTCACAGACACTTCAGTCTGGATGCACACCAACCAGCTGTTTTCCAAAACTGTCTTAGGTCCACCGCATACTTGTGATCCACTTAATGTGTTAGTTATGGCTTGTCTGTTTATCTGATCACAGCTGGGTGGTCTCCTCACAGCTCTCCTTTCAAAGCTATCGGTCATGGTCATTCTGTTTGCTACCTATTTTTTGTTCAAATTCTCAATTTTGGTGATTTAAAGGTACAGGAGGAGCAGACAAGATTGCTTTCAAGTAGCAAGGTTGCTGATTTTGAGCTGACTTCAGAGCTCATCACGTATTTAAATCCTTGCTGTGCTGCACTGCCAAAACCTTTTGGGGTGTTATTTAGAGTAGTGACAGCAGGCACAGTAGGGTTACCGGTATGCAGAGCAAGGCGCTCCAGCACATAGAGAAGCTGCTGGCCTGACGATGCAACTTTTGACATATCTAGTACTGCGCTGCATTATAATTTTAAAATAGGAGCCGAGCAGGAAACTCCATAACAAACTTTCTTATGTGCATCTCTGAGCAGCACCAACTCCATGTTCACGTAGGTGTCCCAAATTATATTAATTTGGCCTCATATGTGACACAGATCTGGATGTGAGCTACAAAAACCTGAGAGCAGCATTTTTTCAGTTTGAATTAGGACAGATTTTGTTATAACCTCAATACAAACACAATTGGTCTGCATAATAAATTCAGAACACTATAAATGAGTAAAATTATCAAAGTTCCACTTCAGGGTAGTGTTATAGCTTTACTTTTACATTCCCAGTCACAACTAATGAATATCAGTCACAATTCCAGTCATTACAGCACTATAGTAAAACTAGTTTTAGCAGAATGACGATAAAATCTGAATATTTATCACAAATAACCGATCTCAATCAACTGAAAAATGCGTTGATCTGGCCTGATACCAATCCTTCTGATCCGATCAAAACATCCTTATTCAAAAGTAATAGCCACACTATTAAAATCAATCCTAAAATAAATTTGTAAAGGCAGTGCCAGAAATGATGTAGTGTTATGAATATTTACATCATTTAGTATGTAATGAAAATAACAACCAAATGCTACGTATCCCACCAAATCTTGATTGCATGTAGCAGCTACCTTAAAACAGTGCTGATAAGCTATCACTAACTACATAAATACACGTGCTGGTCAGAGGCTGCATCTCAAACCTCAAGAGATGAAAGCAGGCTACTGATCAGCATCACATTCATAAACTGTTGGAGAATCAGACCCAACAGACAATAAGCAGATCCAGACATGATGACAAACAATTTGACAGCTCATTGAATTAAATTGGAACGGAAAATGAATCATTATGTACCACATCACCTCTAAATAAATCTTATTTATTGACTGAATGATACCAGAAGCTCATTCATACCTTGAAATATTCTGTGTACACTTGAGTCATTATTCTGGTTTGAAAGAGTGAGATTTACATTTAATAATAAAACACCAGCCAGAAAGATAGGTGCAGGTATGAAAATTGTGTGAGCATCTCCCAGAAGCAACATTTGTGCCAGAGGAAGCGATTGTTTTGTGCGCTGATAGGAGCTATATAAGCATGTCTTTTTTGATCCGCAGAGATGAGACGATCACAGCTGCTATCACACCAATCGATTCCTGCGTTTGTCCTCCAGTGCTTGTTGTCCTCCTCCTGTTCCTCCTCCGCTAGGCTAAGGAAATGTTTGCACACATAGCTTGTTTGGGTAGTTATTTCTGCTCCCGCCTTAGGTCACATATTGAGCTGAGCCTGGCAGTAATAACTTTTTCCAACGTGTCCCAGACAGGTACTGCTGATGGTCTCTGGTTTACTTTCTGTGCCACAGGGTGCTTTTGGCTCTGCACAATAGCAGTCATTCATAAATGATAAATAACATAAAGATAATGTATGCATACTTTTATAGTTTAAATTAATTAATAACACATGAGATTACCATTGATCATTTTTTATAGTAGTATAATAGTTTTGACTTATTAATTAGCTGGTCGATATAGAGGGGCTGCAGGAATTAGTCCAAAAATGTCAAAATTAATTTTTGCACTTCCAATTCCCTTTGTTTCAGAGTCAATGGGTTTTTTTAGATAGGTTTTTAGTTAGATACCTAAAATAAACTTCTGTGATTAAAGATAGGGTAAAATAAAATCTTTCTAAACACATTATACATGCCAGAAAAAAAAATACTTTTTGAAAACATGTGAAAAGAACAAACACAGGACTTTCACCCAGGAGACCTCTGTTCCAATCCCAAAGTCAGTGCTTGCTTTTTTAGAAAGGACATCGCTTAGTATCCCAGTATGTGAAGCAGGCGCCGCTAGTGACGTATGTAGCATTATGTTAGTGACTAAAGTGCTCATTTAATGCCAAACCAAAATGTTTTTCCTAAACCTAACCTTAAAGTTGTGTTTTCTTAACATAACCATGTAGTTTTGGATAAAAAAAAATGCAACTGTTACATGACGTGTTTAAAACTTACCGTTAGAATGGTAATGTATGTTGTCTTTAGAGCGCTATTAGAGTGTTGTAAATAACACTACAGAATGTCATCTCGCCAAACATGGCTTTTTAGCTTTGTTGTGGTGGGGTTGTTTAAGTCATGTGACCACGCTGTTATGTGTATAGCACAATGTTAGCCCTTTACTTTTGGTGATTGCATTTATGCAGAAGCATCACCCTGCAGCCTCTCTATCTTTTTTTGCAGTGTCAAATATCTGCTGATATTAGTTTATTACAAAATTACTTTACTGTAATTCCATTACTTTGCTTTGAGTTGTTGGTTCGATCCGACAATCAGTCCAGAGCATAGGTATTTGACAACCTGGGAAGGACACTTGACAAACAATTTTTTTGATTGAGTTACATACAGAACCTTTAAGTAATCATATGTTAATGAGAAAGTTAATTTACAATTATTTGAACTCTTGAGCAAACAAATCAGTATCAGATGGTAGTACTTTTACAAAGGTTTTGACAATCTGCTGTGATGCAAGCTAATTTACGTTTAAAGAACTGTCTTGGAACTTCAAATAAAAGCTGCCTCATCTAGTCCAGTTCACTGCCCATGTGAGAGTACTGCATATTGACAACTAAGTGATTTAAAAAAGAAAAAAAAACAATACAGGAGCTTATAGCCAAATCTGTGTTTTTATGTGAAAGAATGTTTAAAATTGAGTTGATATTTTATGGATAAGGTGATGCATTTGTTTGAATATGATGCACAAATGCAAAATATAGTCAAAACTGTGAAAATCCAATATAGTGGGATCACACCTGTCCTGGTTGACTATTTATATGTAAAAACAA
The DNA here is from genome assembly GCF_026936395.1 of Plectropomus leopardus. NCBI lineage: Eukaryota > Metazoa > Chordata > Actinopteri > Perciformes > Serranidae > Plectropomus > Plectropomus leopardus. Next base: position 29,455,785 of record NC_142182.1, on the reverse strand, counting down.
CAACTGAAAACTGAACATATAAGAATGCATTTCATTCTTTTTTTTATTATCACACAAATTATCACACAAACCTGTTTGCATCACACTGCAGGTGACATCATGTAGAACAATACAAATTTCTGCTTTAAAAGTAACATTTGGCCCCTTACAAATGTACTGCACATATGTATAATCATACGCACATAAATTAGAAGGTCACTGTTCTAGAGTTTTTTGTTTATGACAGTAGAAGACTGAACGATCTTTAAATGAATCAACACGCTGTGTTCACTGCTGACCTCAAGTATCATGTACTGTTTGTAGAGTGATTTGATGCAGTTAGTTAGTAATGTAGGAATCTTGTGTTCAGCCACATGTAAATCAGTTTCTGCATTCAGTTATCAACCCACATTCATCTGTTTACATCGTCTACCTTTGACACTATCATCCATATTTATTCAGCATATTTTATATCTGCATAATTCTGTGGATGGTTTTGCGTCTGTATTGTGGGATTTATAAACATTGTTAGCCAAAACAATGCGTCAACCTTCATGAGACACAACCATACGTTAAGCTAGGTAATTTTCATAAGTTACCATAAATTATCATATCTTTATCTGATGCCTTGCAGCAACACGGTTATTTGAATTCATTTTCTAGTGACATTTGGGCATTTAGGAAAAAGCTAGTACAGTGTCTGTTCAAAACATGCCTTTTCAAAGAAGGACGTTAGTTTGGCCTGTGGTATTGATGCCTCAATCTTTATGAAGCACTCATACAAACAGCTTAACACTTGACACTGTGCTTCTTTGGGTCCCGACCATATACCTGCATCCCAAACAGGTATATGTTTTTGTATGATTTTTAGACATGAAAAATATTGAGATGTGTCGCTATTCTAACTCACTGCAATCCAAAATAATGTACAATAGGCCCCAAAGCATTCCAACACTATGCAACTCAGCATTATAATTACTTACTGTGTACTTCTAATTTAAAGGAAAAAGTTGTACTGCTACATTTAGCTGACAGAGATGTGTTACTGGTTTCATGCAACTTCAGATTTTACTCACTAAATAGAACAATTAGAATATAATGCATTAATAGTCATTAAAATTTCCAGCATTATATTCAAATTGAAAGCATCACTTTGACACAAAGTAAATTGAAGTACTTTGCTGACAGTGCGTGTCTTTCCAACCTTCACTTTAAGTAAAAATTAGAATTCTTTACTTTTACTCTGCTGTACATAGTTTAAAAATTGGGGTTCAAAATAGTGTTAAAAATTAACAGTTTTACATAAAAGAAGGGTCTTTAGTACTTCCTCTACCACTGCCATTACTAGCAATCCCAGTAAGAGAGAGGGTGAAAAGTAAAGTAGGGTGGTAGGATGGGGCCCCAAACAGGCGTATTAGTTGCTTGTTTTAACAAAACCTTCAGATTCAGATTCAGACAACTTTATCGATCCCAAAGAGGGCAATTAATTTGCAGCTTACCCCGTCCACAAACACAAAACACAATAACATGTTACATGTCAAAAAATCAGATCAACCAACAAATAAACAGACAAGCAGAAGTTGGTGAAGGACAACAAGATAAAAAAAAATAAAATAAATAGCATTAAAACTGTCATCTAAAATGACTGCTGTCAGAATTTAGTAACTCGATACCAGAAGGAATGAAAGAATTGGAGTAAAATCAATGTGGGTATGAAGTAAAGCATGATTAAATTAGCGGGGGACTTTTTCTTGCAGTAACATTAAGATGCTGTAAATTTGTACAGCAAAAAAACAAAACAAACCCAAGTTGTGGCGGTCACAGACACTTAGTGAGACGTGCTGGACTCTCTGTAGATCCCTAACACCATGCTTCCACTGCTGCTACACAGGGCCATAGAGTCCAAATTGCAGCATATTTGTCACAGCAAATCATTGGGCCCCCAGCAATACACCTGCTAAGTTTGAAGTAGATCTGACGAACGGTTCTCGAGATATGTGAAGGACATGCAGGCCAACCAGTTAATAGATAATCCAAATATGCATACATCATATTCTGAAAACATATAATTTACTGTTACTCAGATTCACCAAACCTAAAAACACTGACCATTCATTAAAAATAGAGTTGAAGTGTTGAATCACATTATTTATTATGCAGTGAAGAAACTATACAAGTTTCAAAATTTATCTGTGATGAAATGTTGAAGTGTTTTCAAAAGTTTTTTTTTCTTTGTTCATGAAAAACAAGGCCATCAGTTTCTGTCTGCCTATTCATGCATTGGACTGCCTGTCTGAGAAAAGAGTATCGGCTTCTTTTGCACACTGACCAAGTATTTTTGGTGCCCCCTGCTTCAGTGCACTGTGGAAATGGATGACAGTGTCTATATAAACAACATGGTGGAGTTATGCACCACAGACTTCAGAAAAACTCCTTTTTTGTTGCACTGGTTTGACCTGGCCTTAAAATAACTTTTTGCAGGAATTTACCAATGAGGCTCTTGGATTACAATATCCATTACTTTGATTTTCTTTATTGCACTCATAATATAACAGAAATAGCTTTTATTTTGAAAATGTAATAAATTCTGCTTTTAGCTCAAAATATCTTCTCAAGGCAGTTGTTTGGTGTATTATTGTAGTATTGTGGTGGAAAGCCTCTTGTGGGCACCCCTTATATATAGAAAGTAAGGACATCTTTAAACAAAGTGCTGGTGGAGTTAAAAATACAAGCAGGTAGAAATGCCCCACGGGTCAGCCATTAGTGAATGAGATTCTCTGGGAGCAGGACCTGTTATTGGTCCTTGCCATGACTCCCACGACTCTGTACATTTCCCAGCACCTGGACCCCAAAGTGGTGTTTGTGTTTGATGCAGGGATTTGATGCTTTTGTGTTTGATGCAGCTGTAATTGCGTTACCTGCGGTGTATAAGTCAGGTCCTCCACCTGTCTTTGGTACATGACATGTTGCTCTTTAGATAACATTTCCATTTCATTCCTTCTTGTAGGCTTATAGTGAGGGTTTGTTTTCAGTCACTTCCTCCCTGTCACCTTCAGACACACGACTATTACTCCTTCTGCACACCTGTGCCCCTTTTTTTATCCAGCTGTATTTTTCTGCACTCACGGGCAGAATTTTCTGCAGTCTTTTGGCTTGATTTTGGATTATTTGTTGTAATTAAGCCTGTTCGAAAGCTGTAACGATGATTTATCTTTAAAAAGGTGAATGCATTAGTCAAAAAGGCAATGATCTCAATCCCACCGAGAGTCATTTTATCTCGTCATGCTTAGTAATAGCCAGAGCCAGACGGATTCTGAGTTTATAAGGCTGATACAGATAATAAGGATTTTAAAAATGTGATAATGATATCAGCAGATTTTGATTGTTTTCTTTTTATGCCTGCTGGAAGCATTATGTTTTTGGGTTGTCGGTCTATCCGTCCTTTCTACAGATTCTCGTGAAAGTTATATCTATAGAATGCATTTGGGGAATTTCTTTAAATTTACCACAAACATTTACTTTGGACTTAAGGATGAACTGATTAGATTTTGGTGGTCACAGGTCAAAGTCACAGGAACCTTACATTCGTCTCATTCTTGTGAAAGCAATATCTCAAGAATAGCTTGAAGTCATTTCTTCAAATTTGACACAAACATTCACTTGGACTCAACGATGAGCTGATTGGAATTTGGTGTTCAAAGGTCAAAGTCACTGTGACCTTTCATCCTTTTGATATTCCTGAACGCAATATCTGAAGATGGCCTTGAGGGAGTCTCCTTTAAATCTAGCACAAACACAGACTCAAGAATTAACTGATTGGAATCTGGTAGTTGAAATCAAAGGTCAAGGTCATGATGACCTCATAAAGCATGATTTTGGCATTTCCACAACTTCCTCTAAACAGAGGTGAGAAGAAAGCGAGATGTCTCACACCTTAGCTACCCCGATTAGCTCTGGAAAAAAACAATGTGTTTAATTCTTTTTTAGGGGTAACTGAGTTGCTAGATTTACTAGCCTAACATGGCATTTTACTTGCCCTGGGAAATCAATTAATCCTTGTTGTTAAGCCCTGCCTATACAAAAAGGGTTAGACTTCAAAAACAATGCCATCTGAAGACCTCTTTTGATGCATATCCTGTACATTGATTCATCATGGAAATTTTCAGAAGTCTTGTGTAATCAGACTGGTAATTATAAACAATGTATTTTCAAAATTGTGCTGTCAGAAACCATGGTTGATGTTGGCTATAGCCAAAGCCATGCTTGGGTTATCATTCTTTGTTCCTGTATCTTGGAAATTATTTTTTCTCCTGTCAGAGTGTAAAATGATTGTATGTTGCAGATGATTCATTGTCACTGTGGGTAAGGACAGAGCACATAATATGATGTTGATAGTGCTCCATCCATCTTAACACGTGCAAATGTGGATATAAATACACTGTAGCTGTGTTTAAATTGTCTGCTGAGCTATTTATGCTGAGCTCAATAACCTACTTTTTCTTCTGTTGGCAATTGGTGTCCCCACTTCAGGGTGTTACACAGCACTTCCTGTTTATCTGATTAACCCCAACAGTTTCTGCATTTCTGTGAACGCTGTCTGAACTCTGTTCACCTAATCAGAGCTATGGGTGTACTTAATGATATCTGTATTTCTTTGGGCTCAGGGTTATAAAACTGCCATCAGTAGTAATGTAAATGCATTTTAGTCCCCAGTCTTCCCAATGAGATCTCATTTCTCCGGGATGCACAGTGTGTTAGTCCTGTAGGACTCAGATCTACTCAGAGGCAGCCTTTCTGTGCCTTATTTTTCATGGGGCAAACAGTGTATTATGGTCCTCCTACTGTGCCCCAGGTTTGAGGCTGTTGTCACCATTAATTCTCAGCTCAGCGTAGTGTCGTTGTGGCCCATTACAAACCCACACCTCCATCTTGGCTCTGTGGTGATGCATTGCTTCACACTTCTCATTAATAAATCCCCGCTGCATATAGCTTGGTGGAGGGAGAGACGCTGAAAGTGGGCCACAACAGACGGCAAAGCTTACAGTTGCTGGTCCACATAGGCACACAGAGGCAAAAGCAATTGATTACACAACATTGGAGGGAGAGTAAGACCACCTGCATAGTCTAATCATTGTGATGATTCAATTGTTTGGCTAAAATAACATCCATCTTCCATTACCTATTCCTACTGATGCTGCTGAAAAATGGATTGCTAGTATCTAATCACTGTGTGTCGAGTAGAAAGAGGTTCTGAGATATGGCTCTACATTAACCTTTTATGAGATAACGATGGAGCAAAAGCGGTTGAACGTCTGCAATATAAGTAAAAATAGCATCCAGGTGGGCCTGGACTCTGCAAGACTAGTTTGTTACTTTTGTTGGGCAGCCCATTTTCCAGAAAAAAAACATTGCAACAGTACCTTTCAACAAAATACAGATACTTTTTCACATTCTTATGTAGCGGATATGTTAAAACCGTCATGTTTCAACAACACTGTGGTTAATGTGTGTTTAGGTTTACGCTCAAAATCCACTTGGCCATAATTAGGAAAAGATCATATTTTGGCCTAAAATACCCAGTTTTGGTGGCAAAATCCAAGCGTGAAATGCAGCGATGTCCCTGTAAAAAAAACAACTGTTTATTGGTCGGTACAAAGCAGCCAGACCTAGAGCCTAAGGTGGCGATGGGAACATAACAATAACTTGCTAAAACATGACAAGTTTTGAATAGGTGACACGCCATCCAACATCCCCTCTACCTCCAAATGACAAAGTCAGCTCACACTGTATATTACGTCACTTTAGAAACCTTCATGTTGATACATATGAAACATACTAATATAAGTTAGTTAGTTAGGTTTGCAGAAATGTACAATGCCAATATTTTCTTCCGGTGACTGGGGATGGGTGTGTTGGGGGTACTCTGTGCTCTGTGGAGTCCTGTTGTTTTTAATAGAGAACCAAGGGTTCTTTTCCTGGTTCTTTTCCCAAGTTTGGGGTTTCCTCAAACTATTTCAAGATCTAGCTTCGTTCTGAGTTAGTCTAATTTCCAATTGTAAACAAAAAAAGAATGAAATCATGAGGTACTCTCATGCACAATTGTAATTAAAAACATTGCCAACATTGAAGGGACAATAAGGTCCAGGTAGAGCAAAAATAATTATATGTTTGGTGTTTGTCACACCATAGAAAGATGTGTTATTAATCCCACCAAAAGTTAAATGATTACAATTAATGCAAAGTATATAAAATTAGGTTTCAAAATAGTGAAAAAAATAAGCAGTATTCTCTGCTCTGAAATACTGGGCCATGTCCCCTGAGGGCCTTTAGCCCTTTCTGATATGGCAACAACACTGACATGTCGCAGCAATGGCCAAAGCAGTGTATACATGTTGAATATGTAATCCTACTAGAAAATATCACAGGTTTGGGCAGGCAGGTCGAAAAATGACAAAACAGCATTCTGAGTAAGTTGGTAACAACTTACACAAGTATTGCATACAATAGTCAACCTTCCACCTTCTCATCCCTTTCTCTGTTTCTTTCAAACACAGATACCATGTCTTTGTCTGTGTTCCAATTGTGCTAGTATAATGCATAAGTCTGTGAGCCGGGTTGAGGTGGTTGAGTAACACAACTGTAGGCTCCAGTAAGTAAGTGTTACAACATGCTATAAAGCTGGAGAACCACTGATGCTATGCTCTCTAGTTTTAATATAGTTAGGGGAGGGGTTATGATAAGGATGGCGCCAGAGCATCATCGAGCCACAATTTTAGGGCCGGTCCAAAACATCCTAAACACTAAAATGGTAAAAAAAAAAAAAACAAGTTAAACGGTCCACAATTTAGTACCATATAATTCCCAGTCTTTTCACGTGTTCAGCAATTGTATTGTAACCAGTAAAATGTGATTTTAAATAATCTCTGTTTTAACTTTACCAGTACTTTAACACGTCATTTATAAGTGACAGACCCATAGCTAGCAACAAAACTAGAACAATACAGCAATGATTATAAACTGTCAATAAGATCTGTATCCAAAACACATTATAGGATAATACAGCATTTATTTGGCAAAGGAGGCTCTAATGCTAATGCTACTTGCTAGCACCTGTCGTCATATTTTTTTGCATTGATATTTGGTGGCATTTCCCTTTAAAATGTCGTCTGGCCTCTTATGCAGCCTCTCACACAGGAGCAACTTTTTATAACATTTACATTGTGTTAGGAAAGTGAATAACGATGATGTGCTCATGAATCAGTCACTCTGCCGGATCACGGAGCTTTGAGATTTTCCAGTCTGACATTAAAGTTTTCTGGAACATGTCACATGAATGTTTTTAACAATGTGTTGAAACATTTGTGGTGTTTTTCAGGAGAAATTATGCTTTACCAAAAACTCCTCTCTGGACAGTTGCTAAACAGAACATTTTTACTGCATACCATTTAAATGTTTTATTTAATGTGTGTTACAGTGTGAAAACAGGATTTTAATTATTTTCCCTTCACTTTTGTATGTGGATGCCTGCTACAGGGTTTGTTAGCAGTACGCACTCGATCACAGGTCATGTCATCGTGTCTGCTGGCAGCTAAGTTCTGCTATTTTAAGGCTGCTGCGTTTACAAACTGTAAGTGCAGTTATGAGCATTTGTATTGTACATGTAGTGGCAAAGCTAATTTTTCCTTTGATTGTTGTTGGCACATAAACAATGATGCTTTATGCTGTTGATATAATTAACGATATTCTTTAAATCATTAGATCTAAACAGCTGAGCTGGGTCATTGCCAAGATGCACAGCATAGATGCCAAATATCAAAACTGTGCACAATCTGTAGTGTTATAATATGTAAATCCATTTCAGCCATACAACTGGGGCCAGAATCATAAAACTCCAAATTTAAATCCACGATTAGAACTGATTGTAACCACAAAGACAGAAGTGTGCATAAGTATTTTCTTTTCTTTTTTTTTTATCAGATTCTTAAAACCATGCCCACACCAGATTCTTTTTTTATAAATCTCTGTCATTGTGGTGCCTGCCACATGTGTACAAGCCTCATTCCCACACCCACATTTAGCAATAAATGGATATAGAAACACCCATAAAAATCAGTTTGCATATTGATACTTGTGCCGCTCTACCAATTATCAGACCTGTCACTGAGATATATGATAAAAAACAATACAATGTCAGCGACTGTGTCACATCAGTGAGGTTCTCCAACATGGCCGGAGCAGCTGTCATTACACTCGACTGTGGATATTTGTAGTGTCCAGACCACATATTCATTACATTTCTGCCAAACAAGAAATCTTGATCATAATTATTATTACAAGTCAGAAATATGATCAATGATTGATTCGTAGCGCTCATGTTAAAACAGACTTAAGAAATGCTTCACAGGATAATAAACAATCTCTAATAGAGAGATAATGTAAATAATAGAGCTGCCCCTTGAAAATTGGACATTTGAATCATCAATTGTAGATTCATCAGTCAACTGAGATTGCTTTAAGTCAAACAGTTTTTTGGGTTTTTTTCGCTTGTCAGTGTGCTGTGCTGTGTACCTCTGGGGATATTTTTAGTCCCAGATTTTGCTGCGGAGTGAATGTTCTTGACTTTCATGCTACTCTGTGGTACAGGGAGCTGCAGACGTTCAGACAGAGGCACAGAGGAAGAGAGAGTCTGCACCTTAAGGGTCTGAGATGACAATCTTCTGCTCTCTGCTGAGGAGTGGTGAATTTACAGCTCACACCAACCTAATATGACACTGTCTCTGGCTTTTGCTTCATGTCTTGTCCCTACAAAAAATGCTGTTGCGCATTTCGAATCTATTGTTAGTCACTTTGAACATCCCACTAAACCCGTTCAAACTGATATAGTTCTAAGTTGGGCATAGCTCCAGTAAATAAGAAGAATAATAAAATTAATTGCTTACATGTAATTTACAATAACTTTAGAAATGCTTATTTGATCGACATTAAACAGATCACTGTGTAAACAGCAAAAATAATGACACAATCAGTGAAATTTGCAAACAGTCTAAACACCATCATTTGTCTCTCAACATATATTTAATCTGCTCCTTATCATTTCACCAGCAGCTACAGCTGGTAAAACCATGTGTATGCCTGGACTACAGAATACATGAGGTGCGGTTAACTAGCACAGCAGTTTATGTCTAGGAAAAGGTATCCATCCAGTTTTAGTGCATACACATTGTTTATCTGGCCCCTTGAGTTGTGCTACTTTACATATTCCACTCATGGGAACATCTAGTGCAGTCAGAAAATACTAGGACAGTGATACTTTTCGTCCACCATTCAAACTAAAATGCTAAATCAAATCTGCAGTCCAAGATCTGCAGTAAAATATTCAGCCCAAACCACAATTTTGTCCTTGGCACTGATTTTCAGTACTGTTTAAATTTGCAGTGAATAAATACTGCACCCCAAAGATGCCATAATCACTTACACTCACACATATCAGGGATGAAATGAGATTTTTAAGAAAGAAGAATTTTGTGGTGGATAAATGAGGTCTGTGATCACGTTTGTCTGCACATTTTAAGGTTTTTGAGGCCATGTCCTGAGAAAAAGTCTCATACGGTGAAGATAACAAAAAGGCTTACAGGAGGAGCTGAAGAAACTGTGCAGCTGCTTATAGGAAAAAATAAAGCATTAAACTTTTCTTCAAATCCCAGTTGTTTTGGATGGTGATCTCTCCACCACATTGTGTTCCATTTTCTTTTTCCATTATCTCTATCTCCGCCTGGATCACTTGGGAAGGCTTACCTGTTTCAGCTTATTCTGTATTTGTTCGAATGCAGTCCTGTCAGTAATTCTAAATGAAGCTGAGACTTTTCTTTGTGCTAATCACAAGCATGTGTCACTTGTCACCAGGGTGACTGGGAACCTCCGTGGCAAGGCAATTTGGCACACCAGAGCCCCCAGAATTAACAGTGTGCTGAGTGGCACTGCCAGGACTCCTCCGTGGCTCCCTCACATTGTCACTTAGTGGGATTCACAGAGGCTTCCTCATTATGTCAAATTATTGTGGCACGGCCAGCTATGCTTTTCAACAGTATATCAACTAACATGCAACAGATTTTCAGTGGTGGTATCATGTAGAATAAAGACTGTCAACTAGGTATTTGATCACTAACACAAATTTAACAGACAGAGTAATAGACAGTAAACCTGTCAGTTATCATTGCAACACTGTTAAGTTGTCCATTCTAACACAATGCATATGCGGTTTACAAGAACAGTTGCAGATTTACCTCTAAAAGTTCTTAATATTTTGATAACAATAGCACATAGGTGGACAAAAGCAGTGCCGAATATGCTCTTGTTGGCCATGCATCATGCTTAAAGACTGAGGCTAAAGCTGCATGTCCCAGCCGCTCCAGGTGATGATCCATGTGGAAAAATGGAAATAATAAAACTGAATGTAAATAATAAAACTTCTTCAGTCTAGAGCGGATTAGTCCTGAGAGTATTATAAGGAAAAATGTAAGATCAAACTGTTACAGTATTTTGTAGTAATTATTATTTCACATTAATAAACTGAAAATTTCACTTCTACCTTTACAAGAGAAAAAGTTTTCTGATGTGTTTGGCAAATGTAATGCTATCACAGTGAGGTTGCTCAGATTCCATGAAGAGCAGGACAGAGCTGCTTTGAAGGTATCGATAAGAGGTTAGCTCGTGGGCTTTGATTTGATTTGCAGCCTATATCAGCAGATAAACACAAAGTAATATCCATTCATAGGGCCTAACTTTAGGGGAAAATAATTTAAAAACATATCAGCTTTTATCTTCCATACACAAGCAATTAATCATTCAAGTATGGGTAACACAGCATTGAATACAGTCAGCATATAAACCGCTCTGTCATGTAGACTAGGCCTATGTGTTATGATGAAATGAGATCAGCTGATGCATTAATTGATTTAAATAACAAATGTATTATTTACTGAATTGTAAAATCAGAATATTTTAACTTGTAACCTTAAGCCTTGTAAACAAGGAAAATCACAGCAGGACAACAGGACTGATGTGAATATCAACATATAAAAAATAAAAATGAATCTTACTGATCTACAGCCAGTTACCATAACACAGACATAAACTAAAGTGCAAACTATGGTTCTGCCCCTCTAAAAATGCTGACTCAAACTCAAAGCCTCATTGCTAACATGTTGTTTAGTTGGGTAGCAAGACACACAGAGGTTTTCTGGGTCTTCCTGCAGCATTAATTAATGGACAAACTGAAACCTACATTATACATCTGTTCCGATCGCCAACACCTTGTTGCTCACAGGGCATCCACCATCAATCTCTACCAAATCCAGTTTGATGGACCTGCTTGGCTTAGTTATGGTTTCCAAGTAGTGATTGGACAAGTGCTTTTTGGTAGAGAGGTTAAGAGAATGAGTGAACGTATGTCCCATTGTTATGTAGCTCAAGTCTGTTGAGTAGTAGGTCTATATACACTTTTTTTGTGGATTTGTGGATCTTTAGTCTCTGATGAAGCATTTGCAGCTCGACACTAAAGCCTTTTTTTTTTTTTTTTTGCTGAAGAGATTTAAAGAGTGTGGATTTCAACGCAGGTCTTGCAGAGATGGAAATATATTTTTTGCCCCTCCTTTTGCCTCTAGCTTATAAATATTAAACCATGCGAGGATACAGCATCAGTTGTCTAAAAAGATTAACTTCTGAAGTACAGACATCTGGGGAGACTTCCTCAGCAATTCTGATGAGAGCTGTTTGCTTTTGACTCTTCCCATATACACAGCAAATGCCTAACAGCCTTAAAGTGCCACCACTTATAGCTGACAGCTAGATCATCACCTATTGTAAGTGTGAAAGTCCAGACATGTCGCTCCATCTGTTGGGAGGAAACGGTGATTATTAGTTTGTGTTAGGGTTCTTATCGCCGCTTTGGCTGGCCAGTAAGCCAATGTGTTCAAAGCTGGTAGGATTTATGTGCCTGCATCAGGTGAGAAGAGGTCAGAGTGTTGCATGTGCCTTTCAAAAACAGCAGTGATATCATCATCCCAAAAAAGAGCGATCGCTGATCATTTTAAAATCCATTTTCTCCAGACTGAACCCCGTTGCTCCAGAAATAACAGTGGCCCTGTTTGTTTGATAGTGAATCAGATAACAAGCAAGGGCGCCGATACAGTCGCCTCGTTCCCGTCTTTCTGATCCCCAGAGTGTAACTGACGTCTGTGGCCCAAGCTCAGTTTCTTAGTTTAGAAGATCTTGTTTCCACATGTGCAGGCTGTGCCTGTGTTTCATCTTTCATCCTCCCTCTGCACGGCCCTGAACCGGATAACCTTTAAGAGAAGTGGTGGTAGGGGAGAGAATGGGACAAAACATTGCCCCCCCACAATTGATCACAGAAATATAAGTTCACGCAAATATAAGTCATATTATATTAGACAAGGGCATAGGCTTTGTTTCAACATTTGAGGGGAATCGTAACAAGCGGTGAATCTGGGTGTCCTCCCTCAAGTAATTTTGGGTGCCATACATCTTATCTCATGCTTTGTAGTGAATTTTTATGCTTCAATTTGTGCCTTCTCTGCATTCATTTATGGTGGAAGTGTCATCCTGCTTCAACTATGCTAAGTTGGCTCTTATTTCTGTTGTATGGCAGATTGCATCCGTTGCTTTTAAGGTGCATACTGCCACCACTTACTTACTGCTGTTTAATGAAGGTTCTGAGTCAAAAGGACGGAAGGATTTAGATGTGATTTGGGCCAGCCTAGTGTCAATTAAGGAAAAAAAAATAAAAAACAACGGGCCTGTTTAATAGGTCAGTCAGACAAAAAAAAAAACATTTGTATTGGCACCCCAGGAAAGAAACCGGTCTCCCAAATGGTCAGCTCAGCCATGTGGAGAGGTAATCAGATTTTATCTCCACCTTTATGTTAAGTGGGGACATTTGTGTGTAGTTTGCTCTATGGCTATTGTAAGTAACAGTAGCTTTGTCTTTCACTGTCCACATTGTTATCGTCTATGCGCTGGAGAATAAAAACATTCATTCTAAGTAAGCACAAATGCGTGTGAGAATAGACACCAATTACTCTTATAAAATGTATAGCATGGGAAACAAGCCAAAAATGCACTTGTTTATGTTATCACTCCTAAAAGCTATTAACTTTTTTTTTCGCTTTATAATTCAATTGTGAAAATCTCTACAAAATAACAAATCGGTGACACTCTTAAAGATGAAGCCAAATTCCATCTATCCAGCCAGACAGCCTTTAGAAATTATTGATTTCTGATTGAGGTCCAGGGGTGCGACTAATGATTGTTTTCATTATGGACAAATCTGGTTATTTTCACAACTAATCAATTAATCATTTGGTCTATGCAGTGTCAAAAGAAAAAAAGTGGAAGAATGATCATGACAGTTTATCTGAGCCTAGAGTGACATCTTCAATTTGCTTCTTCCATTCAACAGTCCAAACCCAAAGACAATTTGTTCAGAAATCTCAAATTTAGGTAGCTCAAAACAGTATTTGTGTGTATTTTTTTCTTGAAAAAAAAAAGAGAAAGAAACAACGAAAATAATCAAAAATAGTTAAGTAATTTCCTTGGAATTGACTTACCTATTCACTGACTAATGTTCCACCTTAATTGAAGTCACAGAGTTACATTTCAACCACAGCCACCTTACCAATAATTAGAAGAATTATCACCTCCATCATCAACCTTTCCACCAAGACTTCTTAATTGCCCAACTGGTTGCAAAGTGCATGTTTCTAAGAATATAACTTCAAATGCCAGTACGCAATCTGTGCATTATTCGCTTTTTAGAATTGTGAGCTGATGAAGCCCAAAAAATAATAATATTAATCATCTCAGGCAATATGTAAGCTAAAAAATTGTATCGCCATCGTAGTCTAACTGCTCAGTGAACTGAGGCTATATGGGTAGAGTTCACTTCAATAACATCATAATCAGTGTGCTGTGTGCACAGCTCTTTCTGGAGTTTGATAGAAGTAGCACCTGATTCAGCTGTATATTGATGCAAGTGTGGAAATCCCTCTTTATGTAAAATGCTTGCAGCCAGTGATCATACTCAACCCCGGATGCAAAGAAGAAGCATTAATGACAGTAATGCAAATAAAATGGAAATATAGGGATTATTTGCTCAGGGTGTATCTATCATGTCATACGCAGATAGAAACAAACCTTTTACCGTATCGTAAGCAGGCATAATTGTAAACCCTTCCAATAACAAATATCAAATATTTAGTTGAACTTTAGTTGAATAAATTGACTCATTTAACATCGTATTGATCTGTCATTGAACAACAAGAAAAACATTCCCTATGACTCCCCCTCCGAAGCAAGACTCTGCTCCAAATGTAATTTTTGGTCTAAGGCTCCAAATCATGCCTATGGACTTTCTCTAGGTCAGATTTTATTTTCCCACAATTAAGTTTCTTATTAAAAGGTACATTTTTATATTGAAATTATGAGAATTAATTAATTTTTTTTTTCAAAATTTCCTAGCTTAACGCCCTTTACAACCTTAGTCAGCACTGATGGATGAATTTTCTCGTGCTTAGCACCATGACATTACTTACAGGGTATCATTATATCATAAAAACGATACACTGTACCAGCTGTCTTACACTGGTACAATGAGGGGAGAGCTGCTGTGTAGTCCACAGCTATATTTCAGCCTGACAGTCAAATAAATAAATAAATAAATCTCAGAATCAATTTTCTTCAGAGGTGTGTGTCACACAGTTCATCACGCTCCATCTCTGACCTCCAAAACTGAAGTGAGTGAGCCACTTACAAATGTGACAAGTGTGTAAGACCTTCCTTTTTACATCTCCTCTACTTAAACCTGTATTATATTGTGTGTGGTCAGCTGTGTGTCGGTGGTCCTGAGAACATTCATAAAGGTTTTCTCAGGCACATTTACTTTAAACCATCAGTGTATGGCTGCACAGAGAGGTCCTGTAGGAGGTGAATGAGGTAATGGCTTTATGGTTAGCTGGTGGCGGGAGTACTCTTAAATTTTACTTCCCTAGGACAAAATAAATGTGTAATGTAGTTGTATCTTTAATTTCACAGCCATTCAGGCTGATGGCTTTGTGTAGTGTTTGGTAGTGATTTTATCAGAGATTTGGAAGTCTTCCTGTTTGAGCCTGTAGCCTATTTTGCAGAGAGAAAACCTGATCTTACTTTTTCCTTTTCTTTTTTTTTCGAGAGCAGCTGGCTGTGGAGTTCACTACAAGGAGTCAGGTCAGTTCCCCTTTTATTCTGGCTGCTGTAAAGATACCAGCCCTCTGCCATCTTTGATGAACTAATAATAATAATAATGATAATGATAATAATAATAACTTTATTTATATAGTGCCTTTAAAAACAGAGTTTACAAAGTGCCTTGACAAACAAAGCAGAGCACAAATGGGATACACAGATGCCCTGTTGAACACAAGCAAGGAGAAACTAGGGCAGATAAAATCAAGGATTCAAGGAAACTTTTATGTCATTCTGGCCATGTAAACATGAAGAACGAAATTCAGTACTCAGGACTCGGTGCATCAATAAAATCACAGTACCCAATTTGAATAATTAAAAAACAAAACAACAAAACAGAGGACAAATAATGCAAGAAGCAGGACACAAGGTATCAACATAAAATAATAAGAAATAGACCAAAAACAAAACCAACAGAAACAATAAAAGCAATCAAACCAGAAAATAAAAGGAAATAAAGTAGACAAAACATAAATGAAAAAGTTTAAATAAATAACAAAGGAATAAAAGAAATAAAGAGAGAAATAAAAAGACGACATCACATGAAAGCAAGTCTATAAAAATAGGTTTTGAGAAGTGATTTAAAAGAAGTCTGCCAGCCTTATCTCCTCAGGCAACTTGTTCAGTGAATCTTAAGATGTGAGTCTTAAGACATGGGACTGTAGTGTAACAACAGTGAACAGTGGACTACAGTGAATAGTTAAGAGCCTTAGTAAGTGGATCACAGCACACCTGGGTTAAAACAACACAGTAGTAACGCTGCTGCAGAGTGATAATGACACACGTGGTAAAAAGTGCTACAATCACAGCTGATGTTGTTTAATTAACTGAAATGTTATCTTTACCGCTTTATCGGTAATAGAGGTGTTTAGGGCAGAACAGCATCTACATGCTGCATGTAGGATGTAACCACCCAGAAAGTGATAATAGTACAACCAGCAACCTCTAAAATGTCTCTGGTAAATCCAGCAGAGACCTCATGTCAGGCCACATCTCTGACAACCAGAGCAGCAGTTCTCTTGGTATTTCCCTCACACTTTCACATTTTCCTTATGTACTGGATCTGAAAAAAAAAACAAAAAACTGGGCTAGTCTCCCTGGCACACGGAGCTCCAGAAATACCTGCAGGTGATAACTAGCTGAGGTTTTGTAGCAGGTGTCCTGTCACCTCCGCCATTATGTATGCAGCATACCTGTGGGTGGAGGTGGTAATTAACTGTTGCTTTGTCATTTTTAGAACGTTGCCATGACAGCTCTCTCTGTGCTCTCTCTTTCTTCTCACCTTTATTTTCTCAATAACTGTCAGCTACTTTCAGTGTCGCTCTCTGTTCCGTTTCCCCTGTGTGCTATTACAGTTTTTTTCTTTTTCTATCATCTTTCTTTTTTTTTTAGATTATTTCTCTGGGCTTAATTGACAGGACAGTGTGCAGCAAAGGGCCGAGGCTGGACTCAAACCCGCGGCCGCTGCGGCGGGGACACAGCCTCTGCACACGGGGCGCCGCTCCATCCACCGATCCACCAGGCGCCCCTCATCTTTTGAATATATTCAGCGTGTAGTGTGTCCGTGACATATAGTAGGAAAGCAGTTGCATTGAATCCTCCCACCTTATATACCTGGTGCGTATGTTTGTGTGCGTAGCAGTAGTTTGGGGTGGCCCTGACGGACTGACGGTACCATCCATCATGGTCACATCAGGTCACAAACTCTGCTCATTGGGCTGTGACCTGCAGGTAGCAGCAGCTGCAGCACAGTGTCTCAGCTGTCACCCATCTACAGAATGTCAGCGAGACAATCGCTGTCCACTTCAGTCAGCAGCAGTTTACAGGACATCGATGCAAGTAAAACAACTGGCCTTTTTTTGCTCAATGCCTGCAAATAAAAGCAAATTTTGTAGTGTGATTGATGCTGATATCCAGTTCTGTGGCTGATGATTTACAGGCTTGTTGGACTGCATTTTTTAAGCTTGTGCCACCATGTGTGTATTCACCACTTTTTGAGTTTTTGTCACAGTAATTATAAAGGTCCAGTCTGTAGGTTTTTTTTATTTTTTAATAATTTTTTAATTTTAATCGATTAACTTGCGATGCTTGTATTCTGGGACAAGGACAGAAGTCCAATCAAATGACCTAATCGAGTAACCGTAACCGTAGCTGAACTTAATAGTGCATGTAAACAAACTGACCGTTCCTTTAAGTTCAAACAATTTTTTTTTATATGACTGATATTTTTATAGTCTGGTCTCTTGTATAGTTGAAAGGATTAGTTAATTAATCTATTACAGGGTCTACAACAGGGCTACCCGCTTGAAGTTTTATTCTTTAACCAATGACGCACTTCTTAAATCAGTGACAGCACCGTCTTTTGCACTGTTTACTGTTGATTGTGCAACGATTGTTGGCAGCTGGCTACTTATCATCACTGATTTTCAGGTTGTTGTTATAATATTACTTGTCATCCAATGCTTAATAATTGAAAAACGAAGACAGTAAGAGTGAAAACAATGTTGCTGAACTGTTGCTGTACAATAAGCTCATCTTATATCACCGCTGCGTTGGGCTTGTTTTAAACTGGTGATGGCAATAACTGTGGTATGGTTTGATTCCATGCGGCCAAAATGCCAATGGAAAAACGCTAATCTGGTTCCAGCTTCTCTGACATGTATATTTGCTACTTTTCTCCGTAATCATGTCAACTGAATATCTTTAAATTTTGGAGAATTACTACCAAAAAAATGTTAAAGATGTGTGACCTTGGCTTTGGGAATATGTGATGTGACATCTTCAACATTTTCTTATTTTCATAGACTACATTTATACTACATTTAGTTTAACTACATTTATTTAACTACATTTATTCACTTTTGATAAATGAATCAGCAAATCATTCAGTGATACAGATAATTGTTATTTGAGGACTAATATTCAACTGTCTAAGTTTATGTTGTAAACACTATAAAAAATAACACTTTAGAATAAACTTGAATAACAGGTAGCCCTTCTTCAAACACTGCTTCCTGCACAGCCTTTTCTTTGTGTAGACTGCATGATAGATGGTAATGCAACTTATATTTAAGACCTTCATTTTTGCTTTTTGCATTGTAATGTGTACCTAATTTATAAGCTTTTGTAAGATTTTACAGTATCATGCAATTAACTTCAACAATACCACAGATTATAGCCTCAGAAATTAACCCGCACAATACCTTTCTTATACAGTCTGAAAAAGTAATATTGATATAGGCACTATTTATTTGTTTTCTATTGTATTTCATGTCCTTACCTTATAAGGTGCCGTCCCTTTTATGCATCAGGTACAATTTGTCACATTAATATGATGATTCCCCTTTCACGTCCACTGCCAACACTCCCTGACAAATGTAGTAATAAAATGAAATGGCTGCCCATGGTGAAATATTTAATAACCAGGAGAGCAAATATTAATGTTTGAAAGTAGAAGTGAGATATCATCAAAATGTGAGCATTAGTTTAAGAGGGAGACGACGTTTGAGTGATGATATCTGAGGTCTGTGAAAGCTCTCCTCTGTCTGTTACTGCACTGGAGAAGGAGAACAGAGGGGATGTAGAGCAGACATGTCAGCATTAACATGCTACTGTAAATCAATCATGCTTTTACTGTTTTTAGGCCCATTTTGATGATCGCTTGCAAGGCTCAATCACCTGTAAAGATTTTAAACACCTTCGAATACCTGATGGTTTCTTTTAAATGTAATTGCTTACTAGGTGCTTAAAAGGATAGTTCACCCAAAATAACAGTCCAGTAATTATCTTCTCACCCTCATACCGAGGAAATTTGGTTTTCATTTTCCAAAAAATACTGCAGGAGTTTCAAGGGCAAAGGCACTTTGCTCATCTCCCAAACCAGTGAAGCAAATGGTGACCAGGATTCAAACATAAAAAAATAAAAACATTTCTCCATACTGCATGTCCGAAATATTCCAAGTGTCCTGAAGCCCCAACGTGTCAAGTTGTTTAGAAAATCATCACTGGCATCATGTTTTTAGCCTTGTTGCACTTTGTAGCCTGTAGCTCCTGGTGTGGAAGCTGCGTTCACATTTGCACACTCACCCAAGACTAATGAGAGCTTTAGTAGTAAACATGCTACTGGGAAGTATTCCCCACATACAGGGAGAGACTCATGGAGTTACCAGCAAGCAACAAGTCCCTTTGTCAGATTTAAAACTACTGTATGAAGTAATGGGACTAATGTCTGTCTTTGAATAGAGCATGGATAATTATCACTTTCAGCTTAGGTATGAATGGGAAGATATTAGTTCAATTGCATCAGTTAAGTACTGAGCTCAAGATTGGATAAATGACATTTGGATTGTACTGTGACAGTTTGTGAAAGTTTTGATATCGTTTTTCAGTTGTTTATTGTGGTCCACAGTTTATCAGTAAATCAATATGTTTGCCAGTTTCTGCAGAGGCATGCAAGAAAAACTTTTTTAAAAACTGAATTCAGGGTAACACAGCATGACTAATTGATATAGAAATGGTCATTTTGTAGATGAAGTATTCCTTTAGTTAAGACAGGATTTAATGTTACAATAATAAACAATACATTTTTAAAAAAGTAAAAACAATTGTTTAAAGAAACACATTTCAAGGTTTGAGCTTGTTAAATGTGAAGTTTGCTGCTTTTCCTTCTGATAATTTCAATATATTTTTGATCATTTTGAGGCTTGAACTATTGGTTCAACATAGCAAGCATTGTTTAAAGGGTTGGAAATTAAGTTTTTTTGTCCACCTTTAAGTCCATTTTCCTGATTATGCTTGCATTCTTTTACTCAAGAAAAGGATCTAATTCTTCCTCTACCGCCGCATATAGTGCTCAAATGCAGAGCGATCAAACACAAGGCCACCTCAGATGACTGACGAATGATATAACAGCATACAAATGGTGGCAGCGCAGGACATCACTCTGTGGTGTGATATACAGTATCTGCAGCACCATTACACAGATAGCCAATCTAAATGTTACAAGGCTGTGAGGCCATTAATGTCTCTGGGATGATCATCTTTGCCATCATGGATGTTTTATTGAATTTTGCACACAGCACTGCTAGAACTACACAATAAGCCACTAAGCTCACATCATGCAGACCCAATTCTTCACCTTGAAAAAGCCAAATATGTTTCTAGTGGAGCTAAAACCACTAGGCTGATTGTTAGAAAATGGGTTGCTATTATTGATAATACTCAATAATTAGAATACAAAAATAGCAAATCCCAAGCTCTGAGAAATATGTAGTCAGTTAAGGCTTAGAAAATCAGTCTCCAAAATCGCAGCCGGTCTCCGGCAAAACCTTTTGGTTTTATAATCTGAAATTGCAAATGGGGGAAAAACACATAATTGAGAACAGAGTTGTGCCAGTGTTTTGGAGGACCAATGTTGGATGTAATATACACACGTGATGAGCAGACTAGATATCAGGGATTTACCCATACCACAGGCAGGCTTAGAGCAGCAGCCTATTAGGTTTTCATTGATGTCTTCAGAGATTTAATAAAAGATAAGACACTCAGATCCAAAGCAGTGCGTGCTTACCTTCCTCTGTGTCCTTGGCACGGGCTAATTCTCACTTCATGGTGGCATGTTTATGGTGTGAAGTCCAACTTAACTGCCAGGTTATTGAATTCATCTTTTACCTTGGAGTCTCATTAATTTATTTGGGTGTATTTGGTTGTTGTGAGCAATGTTATAAATTAGTAACTAATACTGTTTTATGACTGTATGTCATGTCATGCCATGTCATGCCATGTAGCCCAGCTAGCGTGGGGCTCCATGGATGGCAACATTGGTCGGCCTGCAACTTTGGTTCAGACTAGAATGTTCTAATTATAATGATAAATAAAAACAGTGACAGATGTTGTTCTGGATGAGAGATGCCGTCTAGTGAGAAGTTTTACACACCAATTAAATTGTACTTCTACAAAACTACAATGAACTTTGATGTTTTTGACTTGCAAAATTACATTTTAAACTGTCAGGCATCATATGTATAATTCAAGGCACAATGCAAACTGGCTGAAAAAAGGGTTAGGGTTTGTCTCTCGTTGTTGACCACTGTGCATATTTTGGGCTGCTCTATAGAGATTCTAATAAGGCTTGCATTGTTAGTATTTATATAGAATATTTTGGCATCAAAGTGATTATGTATATCAATTTGTATTGAATATACAGAATTAGCCAAACACAGATATCCTCATCTGTTTATTTTACATTCCAACAGTTTTTGATTGATCTTAAAGAACACCCAGTTTAATAGTATACATCACAGTGTATTGTATATTGATATTTAAAATTGTATATACTGTTATAGAGAATTTTGTCCATACTCTGCACATTTTAAAAAGCATACAGTCATTGCATCTTTGCAAGAGAATGCAAACATGCTAGCAGCCTTCGCGGTGCACTCAGTCTTAACCACTGGCATTTTCTTTCTAATTGATATGTAAATATGAATTAGAGTTGTTGTTGTTACCATTTATGCCTGCCCTCCTTTGAAAATGAAATGATTTCCCACTACACAGTCGCAGCTTAATTACAAACTTGCTGCTTCTCTGTGGAGATCTGCAGTACAGTCAGTCAGTGGCTTGTGAACTAGTCCATGACCCATTATCATCTCTGTAGTTGTGCGTAACTCTCAAATACAAAGTACGCCCACACCACCTAATGATTGTAACAGCCTGTCATACCCCCGACAGCTGTTCTGCTGCAGTGGATGTCCTGTTAGAACCAGTAGCTTCTCTGTTTTGATGAATTAGTCGGCTGCATAATTTCAAATATCTTTATCTGTCTCCTGATAGCACTGCAGCTCACTTCAGCCAAACAGCTCAGACTACTCACGAGGCCTCCAGAGCAAATAAGAAGGCAATAACATTACATGAGCCTGCAAAAGTCAGTTAATGACAACAATCTAATTATCTTTTAATTCACCCTAAAATATGTCAGCAATCAATGAAGAATTTCCTGTAGAGATCTCACTAACTGGCATTTTATGGTGCCCTACAGAAGAAAATATATTTATTAAGTCCCCATTCACTCTCAGTAAATCACTGGAGCCAGTGTAAGTAGAGTCAGGTGTCTGTCTCTGTCTGTCTCTCTTTCTCTCTGGTATGCATGATGTCTCATTATCGGTGTGCTCGAGAGTCATTGATCCCTGGGAGACGTTAATTACGTTATCAGAGCTTGAGTTGTATCTTTCGATATAGTAAACACAGGAAATGAGGATCTGGGGCTTATTATGTTTACCCTTTTCAGTCATCCACTGGCTTGAGCCTCTGTCTGAACCCTGCCTATGATTTCTCAGAAAATATTAATCGATTGGTGTGCATGCAGTAATAAAAGCTCATTACATCTCGTTCTATGACCATTTTCACTGAAAAAAATAGCTTTTGGTTTCTAACTTATTTTATATTAGGGCTGCGATGAACAGTTATTTTCTTTATCAACCAATGCAAAATGAATTTATCAATTACGCTTTCAGACTCTATCACAGTTTCTAGAGATGCACAAATCCAAGGTTTTCTTTCCAAGAGCAGTCCCAGTACCCAAACTCTGGGTATCAGCTAATACTATGTACATATCTGATATAGTACCAGACTACATTCCAAAAAATGAACTGTCATCAGCACAGTGTGGATCTGATTGGCATCACACCATATGCACATTAACATAATGTAATAATCTCACATTTTTATAAATTGGGCCATTTTAGGTTAATAGTAATTTTACAGTTATATTGTACTACTGTACTAGACAATTGTTGCGTTGTTTAAATGCATTAACCTGAGATTTTTATCATCAATGAGACTTGAGGGCAGACATCACATTCAACTTTAGCAAACAGGCAAATTTTATGAGTAATATACAGAATATATAGAGATTTTTTTTAAACTGCTTTTAATCTGGAACTGTGACTTCTGCTTGATATCTACTCTTTCTTAATAAAGTCAGTGCATCCCTAAAAGGTTCCCAGAGCCCAAGGTTGTGTCTTCAAATGGGTTTTTTTTCTGACAGTCCATCCATGCAGTACAAATGTATTGCATTTGTTTTAGCCATGCCTCTAGGGATGGTCAGTTGTTAAATTTGGTAGTTTCAAGTTTCAAGTTTATTTCTCACATGCACAATCATACAAGTACAATACAAAGTAGTAAAATGCCTTACTTCAGCACAGACATTCATGAATCCTACTGTCTTTGGTGATCATCCAACATGTCCTTTTTAGCGCCACCAGACATTTTTTGCCTTTAGTGAATTATCTTAACAACTGGTGGCTGGATTACTTGGAAATTTCATGCAGACATTCACGGTCCCCAGAGGATGAATACCAATGGATTTGGTGAGCCCCTGAATTGTCATTTTAGTACTTTAACTTGGTAATATTAAGTCAGAATTATTTTTTCCCCATTACTTTGGTTTTTGCTAAACTACGATTGTGAGCATAAGGTGAATAAAATAGTGGAGCCACTGTGACCCCACCAACTGGTTTGTGGGCTCCTGTTTTGAAGCCTCCAGTTTGGCATTTTGACCCTCCAACCTGAAGTGACAATGTTTGGACGACTGGGTGGAGATAACCCTGACAGTAACTGCTAGCTTGGTTGGTTAGTACAACCTAATGCTAAAAAGACTTTTTTGGGGTAAACAAAACATTTTAGTTAATTTTAGTGAACTGAAAACACACTGAAATAGTGACAGCTGTGGCTAAGCCTGTAACCTTTGAATCTGGGGTTACACTATGGCTGCATTAACTAACCAACCTTGTCATTCATTTTGCTTTAAGCTTTTATAACATTTACAGTTGTCATAAATGAGGAATTAAGCTATAGAGACCAAAACTTTTTTTTGTACCAGGCTGTAAATGTTTATTTCTGCAGTACATTTGGGTATTTCAACATGGGTGTTAATGAAGATTGACTTGCTTTTGGAGTCAGCCTCAAGTCACCATTAGAGAAACTGCAGTGTTTTGAACCTTCTTCATTTTTTAGCCCTGGAGTTAACCGCTCAATTGTGAGAACATGTAGCTGTTTAACATCAGCTACATGTTAGGATTGCCACATCATTGCTTGATAGGTAACTTAAACAATTTATTGATTATCAAAGCAGTTGCTGATTCATTTTCTGTTGATTAAATGATTATTCAATTGATTAATCCATTCAGCACTACTTTATATTGTATTAAAAGGTTATGTCATGCAGATGTGATGCAACCTTTTGCACTACAAAAGCATTAATCTGGAAATGACTCGGCCCAGTATTAGCTGGGCTTTTCTGTGTCTACATTAACAAATATGTAATCCAGGGCAGCAGCTACTGTATGAGCATTAGTGTGGATTAGTATGCCTTGCAGCAGTTGTGTACCCGGCCTATCTTGTTTGACTCTACTGAGATTTCTGTCCCCTTGGCTTTTCTGTTGTTCAGCTGTCAGACCAAAGTGCAAATTCTATCAGCAGGGGTTTATTCAATTCAGTTCTTCGCTGCCTGAAACCTGTGGACCAAGAAAATGGAATGATTTTCCCCCTTTCACAGTGTTCACACACCATCCAATTAGGGCTCCGAAACACAAGGGAGAGAGCAATAGGCAGGCAGAGATGTGGGCAGTATAAAAGGACAAAAGACGAACAGAAGTGTGACAGGTTATAGAATGTAGTTAGGGAAGGAAAGAGACAAAAGAGAAGGGAAATACGGTGCTTTTCAATACCATCATAATCTATTGTATATGTGTCTTGTTAAACTGAATTTATGCATTACTCTTGGTCACCGTTTTTAGTCAATCACTTTTACTGCAATTTACACTCAAATGGGAGTTTTCTGTATTATTCAAAAGTCTCTTCAAAAGTACCAAAGCTGGACCAATGTGTCAGCCAATATTAGTTTATTACAGATATTTTTTGTATAATGAAGGCAAATCAGACCATTGCTTTGCTATACTAGGAAGCGCAATTCACACTCCTGAGATAGTCCTACAGCACTGTGTCAACCTATGTAATGGCAGCAACAGAAAGCTTGCTGATTTTTCTAACGTTAACTTTGAGAAAAAAAATATGTGTGTGTGAGTGTGTGTGTGTGCATAAATATATACTCTGTAATAATTTATTGCAAGCACTTGAATATATAAATACCCATTCCTAGTGTATAATAAGTGACAAGAAATTCCTTTATAAAAATGTCAAAGTTGTGTTTGGGATCATCCTGAAACAGTGTCTCCATTAAAAAAGTTTAAACAAGTTTATTGATTTAAAGGAAGGCAAATTTAAAGGATCCTCAATATCAAAAAATGTGTGTACACTATGTTCTTATATAAAAAAAAATTGGAAAAAACTATTGGTAAATTCTTCAAATTGTTTTTAAACTCTTAAATATCTATTAGTTTCATCCACAGAAATCCTGTAAAGGTTATAGTTATAGTTCTTGTTGGTTGGTTTTAAATGCATAGAGTTAAAAATCACAATAAGTCATATCAAATCAGGTCAAACTTTATTATCTCATCAGGGGAACTTTGGTTACAGCTAGGTATCCAAAGCTATTAAATAAAATGTTTTTTAATAAATCACATAAAGCAGCAATCTAGACAAATAACAAGGACAAACAGCACAAAACTGAGATCACTTCAAATGAAGACAGAAACAGCTGAATGCTGAATACGTAAAGTGCTTAGGTGCCAAGATCACATTTGCAAATAATTTACCCACTGTCAGCATCAAACACAGATTTTTGGCAGCACTTGAACACACATAAAAAAGCAGCAGATTTCCAAATGTGTCCATTTTTTCAACTTCAGAACATGGTACATGAACACACATAGGCTATTAGCTATAGGTCAAGCTCAACATGAAAAAAATGGTTGTTTGAAAGGAAGGGGGTAAAACACATTCAGCAACGATCGATATAGTGTTGTATGTGTTGGAGAATGATCATCAGTATTGTAAAGAGTAGAAGATTTAGAGGGTTGAACGTGTGAAAACTCTCATTCCATCCGATCAGGAAACCAAAGTGTTTTCCTCACTGCAGCGGGATCTTGGCTTTGGCTTCATCTGTGATCCATACTTCAACATCAGACACAGTTTCACCAGCATCCTGCTGCTTTGAAGAGCACTTGGTATCAACAGCCCACTCCTGAATGAAGGTGAAATTCAGTGAGCACAGATTTCTGCTTGTTGCTCAGTGTTGCCCCCTTGTAGCCTTAATGGGCAGAACCACTGCACCCTGTGTTTCTGTACTGGGTGACTGAGTGAAAGTGACAAGATAACATCCACTGTTCTTCGCTGTCCTCATAATGGGCTGAAAAAAGTGAAATACTGACATAAGTGTTTTAAGTGTTGAGCTGTCCATCACACTAATGAAAGTCACAGTGTTCAGCAACAGCATTATGACAGTATTTCGGATAAAAGGATAAAAGTAAAAAAAAAGAAAAAAAAAAGTACTGTAGCATTGCGCTTTAATCCAGCTAACAAATTAATTATCCGTGCACGCACAAAAGTATATCTGTTAGGTTTGAGGAAAGGTAGACACAAAATAATTACATTTCCACACGACTTGATTATGTGGACTGTTACAGTCCCGGAATAAGATAAAACAAGCCCTTTTGTTGCTCACTCCTGTGCGTCATGTTTCCCATGAACCTGCAGAAATCCTTTGCTCTCTTTAAATGTCATGGCACCTTTTGAGATGCCAGTGACGGCTGTGAAGAAAGAGAAAAATCCACTTATCTTTTTTTTACCTGCAGTCGTCTCTTTAATGTCAGCTCCTTTTTCTCCTAAATTGACACAGTGGCTGCATTTCAAATTTCTTTTTACTTTTAGTACATACTGCAGCTGCCCTTACAAAGTATGTCCTGTTTCATGCAATATGCACACAACTGGGACATACTACTTCATCATAGCATTGCGCCCTGAGCTTTGACCTTCTTGCTCATATGTATGCTACCTTAGAGATGTAACAAAATGCCATTCTTCCAGAGACGTAGGTCAACCTGGAGAGCTATTTAGTTTAACTTTAACTAGTTATGACTGCATACAGTATACTGCATACAGTATACTATATTCATAGGAGTAAAATTAAATATGCGTGTCAGTTGTTTTATTTTTGTTTTGTGTTTTAAGAATGTACGCATTGTCATTGACTTGACAATGCGTCTCTAGCAATGTTGCAAAGTAATGCAGGTAGTGTAACTAATTCCTTTCTTCGGGGAGTATTTAAGTAAAGTAATGCATAAATCTTTTTAAAAGTAACGAGTAATGTGTAATACATTTCTTTTTCAGAGTAACGACCCCAATACCGTGCCACAGTAGCTCAGAACAGATAAACCAACACTGGCACTAGACTGGGCCATTCGTACTTTCACTTCAGCCACCGTAATTTTCAGCCCCTTTTTTATCAAGAGCATTTGAAAAAAATAAATGTTTTTTTCAAAGTAAAACTGCTTTATCCAGTATTTTTAACAGTTTAAATCACTGAGTTTGTTTGTTTTGAAGAGGAAGAGACCTCTGAGGATATTTTGGCTCCTGGTAAATATCTCCTGAATGTCTGGATCTTAAATTATCAGAGAAAAGTGGTGAGCACACACTTGCAGGTGCTGGGCTTGATGGACTAGCAGTTTTAATCTCCTGGTCCGTGTTTTAGAGGGGAAGAGACCTCTGTGGATAATTGAGCTCCCAGTAAAAGCTTCCTGAACAATGAACACTTGAGAAAGTCCAACCAGAAAAGTTCCAGCTGTTGCAATCTGAAATCCTTACCACTAAATGCCGCTAAATCACACTCAAAATTCCTTGGAAAAGGTAAATATTCTTATTAATACTTTTGGACTGGTCATCAGGTACTTGAACACGCTTTGGTCCATCACTGCAACTTCTAACAGTTGTCAGTGAGCCATGATCTGTTTGCAGCTCATTCAATCTTTCGCTGCACAGAAGATTGTGTGTCAGAATAGCCAGCAAAGCATTCTGGTTTGCAGACTGCACAATGCGACTGGATGCAGTAGAGCATCCTGGTATTTTTTGTATACTGCATCAGATGCACTGTGTATTTGGACCATAGCTTGTATATAAAGATGGACCACATTGATTGACAGCTGTGCCAGCCAATCTATGCACTCGCTTTCAGTGGAGTTGCTCGTAACTGGTCAGACGGGTGTTTCCACGTTATATCCCCCACCGTGGACTCTGGCTCTCAATTACATCACCAGCTGATGGCAGTACCCATATCCCCGATGTTTTAGCTTTACTTAAGCATAGTGGGCTTAAGTTAGGGCACGTCATCCATCTTTATATATAGCCTATGATTTGGATATACTAAATCTTTTTGTGGCATACTAATTAGAGTGATAGTGTGGGTATAGGAATACTCTTAAACATTAGAATATCTTAAACATTGATATGAAATGAGTGATAAATGTGTGTAAACATGCAAAGAGAATCTTTCATAGTGTTTCATAATACATTTGTTCAAGTTCTGGATAATGCACTAAATGAGGGAAGGTACTGTATGAATGCAGCTCCCTTTTTGTTTTAACACCTTATATAGAAAATTGTGCAAGATTTTTGTAACCAGTGTGAAAAAAAAAAAATCTGGTATGTATTCATGACGAAATACCATTTACAGATGACTGCTAGACACTAACGCCTTGCTCTAACAAAGACACAGAGAATCTGCTAACTCTCAGTGAATTACTAAAGCTAATTACCCCTAATTAGAAAGCCTTGATTAAGGTGCAGCTTCTGATTTAAGAGGAAGCCAGCAGCAATGATCCCTGTCTTACCTTCTCTCCATACTAATTGTTCATTTTAGTATTCATTTCCTCTTTAATTGTTCCTGTCAAAAGATCCTATGCATAAATGTAAGCCATTTATGCAAGACAACACCTTGCTCTGCTGATTTCCAACCACTGACATGAAATGAACAACATTGTGGCTTTTTTTTTTGGTTGCACTTAAGTCCTCAAAATATAATTCTTCAAGAAAAATTATTTTTAAAATTTAACTCGCCGCAGCTTAAAATAAACCCTTGATTGTCATGCTCTAGATATTTTTATGTTCTCTTGTGTTCTTGGCTGTAGTAGCAGATTTTTTAATCCTCAACCTTCAGAAAAGAAACATAAATAACTATTTTAAACAAGGGTCAAATTTCCATTAAAAAAATATAGTATGCCACAAAAAAGGCCATAGCATAAAAAAGGAATTAAAAATGTGATTAGAAATGAATGAAAGTATAGTGTGTAATAAAAAAAGGAATAAATATTGTACAGTATGCCAAAAAAAGACGTAATAAATGTCCTAAAAAAAAAGTACAGCCTGCCATAGACGTTTCCTAGTATAACATGCCATGAAAAAGTCTTTGAAAAGTCAAAGTATATGATTTAATTTAAAAAAAAAAATAGTTTAGTACACCACAAAAAAGTTATTAAGCAACACAGCAGCAAGGCAGTAGCGATGGCATATGTGTGAACACCACATGCATGAAACACACTGCTGCTTGTCTTGCGCTTATGCGGCGCGCTGTGTTAAACAGGCCTGACACCCTCCTTGCAATAACATGTTAGTATAAGGAACGAAAAATGCCACAATAGTATGGCAAAAAATATATCAAAATATGACATGTCCAAAAAACAGCTGAATGCCACATAATATAGCATGTCGTGACATGTCAGAAAATAGAATGTTGAAAAAACATCCAAAAGGATCATAGAACTGACCAACTTTTTGGTCGTTTTTTCATATATTTTTTTTAAAGTGCTGTATTATGGTGTTTTTGGTCATTTTTTCGACATGCCA
The DNA here is from genome assembly GCF_026936395.1 of Plectropomus leopardus. Lineage (NCBI taxonomy): Eukaryota > Metazoa > Chordata > Actinopteri > Perciformes > Serranidae > Plectropomus > Plectropomus leopardus. The sequence goes on along the minus strand of NC_142182.1, from coordinate 29,425,716 downwards.
AATTACAATGTTTCTGGATGTTTTTTTGACATTCTGTGCTATGTCCTGTCTCGACATGCAATTTTATGTGGTTTTATCTGGTTTTCAGCTGTCTTTTGGATGTGTCATATTTTGACATTTTTCGCCATACTATAGTATGGCATTTTCGATTGTTTTTTCAACATGCTATATTATGGTGTTTTTGGCCGTTTTTGCAACTTTCTATGCTATGACGTGGTTCGGCATGCTATTTTTAAGTGGTTTTCAATTGTTTTTGGACATATCATATTTTGACATTTTTCACCATACTGTAGAATTGAATTTTTAGTTTTTTCTCTATACTATACTTTAGCCTAAAATGCTAAAAATATTGACTGTTTGGACAATTTTTCCAGCTGGCTATACTATAAACAACCTAAACATGATAGTCTATGACTTTTTTCAGCATTTGGAGCGATCACTTTGTTGATCATTTTTCCCTGTACTATAATATGACTTTTTTTCCCAAACTATACTTTGGTCTAAAATGTTCAAAATACTGATTTTTTGGACAGTTTTTTCAACTGGCTTTACTATAAAAGGCCTCAAGATGCAGTTCTATGGATTTTTTTTCAGCATTTAGAGCGATCACTTTGCATTGAAAGTGGCAAAAACGGCGAAAAAAAAACATAATATGGCAAGTTGAAAAAATGACCGGAAAAGCAAGGGTATAGTGTGCTAAAAATGTCAAAAAATGACCCATCCCAAAACCAGCTAAAAACAACTGTAAACCACAATAAATAGCGTCCAGAAACACGCCATAGCATTGAAATTTGCAAAAACAGCCAAAAACACCATAATATGATGAGTCAAAAAAATCACCCGAAAAGAAAGGCTATAGTATGGCAAAAATGTCCAAAAAATTACCCGTCCCAAAAACAACTGAAAACAGCTTTCAACCACATTAAATAGCGTGCCGAGATACGCCATGGCATTGAAAGTGGCAAAATCGGCGAAAAAAAACATAATATGGCAAGTCAAAAAAATAACCCCAAAAGCAAGGCTATACTATGGCAAATATATAAAAAATGATCCATCCCAAAACCAGCTAAAAACAGCTTAAAACCACAATAAATAGCGTCCAGAAACACGCCATAGCATTGAAATTTGCAAAAACAGCCAAAAACACCATAATATGGCAAGTTGAAAAAATGACCCAAAGAGCAAGGCTATAGTATGGCAAAAATGTCAAAAAATGACACGTCCCAAAAACAGCTGAAAACAGCTTTAAACCACATTAAATAGCGTGCAGAGACACTCCATAGCATTGAAAGTTGCTAAACGGCCAAAAACACCATAATATGGCAAGTCAAAAAAACGAGCCGAAAAGCAAGGCTATAGTATGGCAAAAATGTCAAAAAATGACATGTCCCAAAAATAGCTGAAAACAGCTTAAAACCACATTAAATAGTGTGCAGAGACACTCCATAGCATTGAAAGTTGCAAAAATGGCCAAAAACACCATAATATGGCAAGTCGAAAAAATGACCCAAAGAGCAAGGCTATAGTATGGCAAAAATGTCAAAAAATGACACGTCCCAAAAACAACTGAAAACAGCTTTAAACTACATTAAATAGCGTGCAGAGACACTCCATAGCATTGAAAGTTGCAAAAATGGCCAAAAACACCATAATATGGCAAGTCGAAAAATGACCCAAAGAGCAAGGCTATAGTATGGCAAAATGTCAAAAATGACACGTCCTAAAAACAGCTGAAAATTGCTTAAAACATAATTAAATAGCATGCTGAAATACGCCATAGCATTGAAAGTTGAAAAAACTGCAAAAAAACCATAATATGGCAAGTCGAAAAAATGACCCAAAGAGCAAGGCTATAGTATGGCAAAAATGTCAAAAAATGACACGTCCCAAAAACAACTGAAAACAGCTTTAAACCACATTAAATAGTGTGCAGAGACACGCATTAATATTGAAAGTTACAAAAATGGCTAAAAACACCATAATATGGCAAGTTGAAAAAATGACCCGAAAAGCAAGGCTATAGTATGGCAAAAGTGTTAAAAAATTTCACGTCCCAAAAACAGCTGAAAACAGCTTTACAACACATTAAATAGTGTGCAGAGACACTTCATAGCATTGAAAGTTGCAAAAACGGCCAAAAACACCATAATATGGCAAATTTAAAAAATGACCCAAAAAGCAAGGCTATAGTATGGCAAAAGTGTCAAAAAATTACACGTCCCAAAAACAGCTGAAAACAGCTTTAAACCACATTAAATAGCGTGCAGAGACACTCCATAGCATTGAAAGTTGCAAAAACTGCCAAAAAACCATAATATGGCAAGTTGAAAAAATGACCCGAAAAGCAAGGCTATAGTATGGCAAAAGTGTTAAAAAATTTCACGTCCCAAAAACAGCTGAAAACAGCTTTAAACCACATTAAATAGCGTGCAGAGACACTCCATAGCATTGAAAGTTGCAAAAACGGCCAAAAACACCATAATATAGCAAGTCGAAAAAATGACCCAAAGAGCAAGGCTATAGTATGGCAAAAATGTCAAAAAATTACACGTCCCAAAAACAGCTGAAAACAGCTTTAAACCACATTAAATAGCGTGCAGAGACACTCCATAGCATTGAAAGTTGCAAAAACGGCCAAAAACACCATAATATGGCAAAGTGAAAAAATGACCCAAAGAGCAAGGCTATAGTATGGCAAAAATGTCAAAAAATGACACGTCCCAAAAACAGCTGAAAACAGCTTTAAACCACGTTAAATAGCGTGCAGAGACACTCCATAGCATTGAAAGTTGCAAAAACGGCCAAAAACACCATAATATGGCAAGTCGAAAAAAATGACCCAAAAAGCAAGGCTATAGTATGGCAAAAATGTCAAAAATTGACCCATCCAAAAAAAAGATGAAAACAGCTTTAAACCACATTAAATAGCGTGTCAAGACACTCCATAGCATTGAAAGTTGCAAAAACGGCCAAAAACACCATAATATGACAAATTGAAAAAATGACCCAAAGAGCAAGGCTATAGTATGGCAAAAATGTCCAAAAATGACATGTCCCAAAAACAGCTGAAAACAGCTTTAAACTACATTAAATAGTGTGCAGAGACACGCATTAATATTGAAAGTTACAAAAATGGCTAAAAACACCATAATATGGCAAGTTGAAAAAATGACCCAAAGAGCAAGGCTATAGTATGGCAAAAATGACAAAAAATGACACGTCCTGAAAACAGCTGAAAATTGCTTAAAACATAATTAATTAGCATGCTGAAATACGCCATAGCATTGAAAGTTGCAAAAACTGCCAAAAAACCATAATATGGCAAGTTGAAAAAATGACCCGAAAAGCAAGGCTATAGTATGGCAAAAATATCAAAAAATGGCACGTCCCAAAAACAGCTGAAAACAGCTTTAAACCACATTAAATAGCGTGCAGAGACACTCCATAGCATTGAAAGTTGCAAAAACTGCCAAAAACACCATAATATGGCAAGTTGAAAAAATGACCTGAAAAGCAAGGCTATAGTATGGCAAAAATGTCAAAAATTGACCCATCTAAAAAAAGATGAAAACAGCTTTAAACCACATTAAATAGCGTGTCAAGACACTCCATAGCATTGAAAGTTGCAAAAACGGCCAAAAACACTATAATATGGCAAGTCAAAAAAATAACCCAAAGAGCAAGGCTATAGTATGGCAAAAGTGTGAAAAAATGACACATCCCAAAAACTGCTGAAAACAGCTTTAAACTACATTAAATGGCGTGCAGAGACACTCCATAGCACTGAAAGTTGCAAAAACAGCCAAATACACCATAATATGGCAAATCGAAAAAATAACCCAAAGAGCAAGGCTATAATATGGCAAGAATGTCAAAAATTGACATGTCCCAAAAACAACTGAAAACAGCTTAAAACATAATTAAATAGCATGCTGAAATATGCCATAGCATTGAAAGTTGCAAAAACTGCCAAAAAAACATAATTTGGCAAGTTGAAAAAATGACCCGAAAAGCAAGGCTATAGTATGGCAAAAGTGTCAAAAAATGACACGTCCTGAAAACAGCTGAAAACAGCTTTAAACCACATTAAATAGCGTGCAGAGACACTCCATAGCATTGAAAGTTGCAAAAACGGCCAAAAACACTATAATATGGCAAGTCGAAAAAATGACCTGAAAAGCAAGGCTATAGTATGGCAAAAGTGTCAAAAAATTACACGTCCCGAAAACAGCTAAAAACAGCTTTAAACTACATTAAATAGCGTGCAGAGACACTCCATAGCATTGAAAGTTGTAAAAACGGCCAAAAACACTATAATATGGCAAATTGAAAAAATGACCCAAAGAGCAAGGCTATAGTATGGCAAAAATGTCAAAAAATGACACGTCCCAAAAACAGCTGAAAATTGCTTAAAACATAATTAAATAGCATGCTGAAATATACCATGGCATTGAAAGTTGCAAAAACTGCCAAAAAAACATAATTTGGCAAGTTGAAAAAGTGACCCGAAAAGCAAGGCTATAGTATGGCAAAAATGTCAAAAAATGACATGTCCTGAAAACAGCTGAAAACAGCTTTAAACCACATTAAATAGTGTGCTGAGACAGGCATTAATATTGAAAGATACAAAAATGGCTTAAAACACCATAATATGGCAAGTCGAAAAAATGACCCGAAAAGCAAGGCTATAGTATGGCAAAAGTGTTAAAAAAATGACACGTCCCGAAAACAGCTGAAAACAGCTTTAAACCACATTAAATAGCATGCAGAGACACACCATAGCATTGAAAGTTGCAAAACGGCCAAAAACACCATAATATGGCAAATTTAAAAAATGACCCAAAAAGCAAGGCTATAGTATGGCAAAAGTGTTAAAAAATTTCACGTCCCAAAAACAGCTGAAAACAGCTTTAAACCACATTAAATAGCGTGTCAAGACACTCCATAGCATTGAAAGTTGCAAAAACCTCCAAAAAAACATAATTTGGCAAGTTGAAAAAATGACCCAAAGAGCAAGGCTATAGTATGGCAAAAATGTCAAAAAATGACACGTCCCACAAACAGCTGAAAACAGCTTTAAACCACATTAAATAGCGTGCAGAGACACACCATAGCATTGAAAGTTGCAAAAACGGCCAAAAACACCATAATATGGCAAGTCAAAAAAATGACCCAAAAAGCAAGGCTATAGTATGGCAAAAATGTCAAAAAATGACACGTCCCAAAAACAGCTTTAAACAGTTTTAAACCACATTAAATAGCGTGCAGAGACACACCATAGCATTGAAAGTTGCAAAAACGGCCAAAAACACCATAATATGGCAAAGTGAAAAAATGACCCAAAGAGCAAGGCTATAGTATGGCAAAAATGTCAAAAAATGACACGTCCCAAAAACAGCTGAAAACAGCTTTAAACTACATTAAATAGCGTGCAGAGACACTCCATAGCATTGAAAGTTGCACAAACGGCCAAAAACACCATAATATGGCAAGTCAAAAAAATGACCCAAAGAGCAAGGCTATAGTATGGCAAAAATGTCAAAAAATGACACGTCCCAAAAACAGCTGAAAACAGCTTAAAACCACATTAAATAGTGTGCAGAGACACGCATTAATATTGAAAGTTACAAAAATGGCTAAAAACACCATGATATGGCAAGTCGAAAAAATGACCCAAAGAGCAAGGCTATAGTATGGCAAAAATGACAAAAAATGAAACGTCCTGAAAACAGTTGAAAATTGCTTAAAATATAATTAAATAGCATGCTGAAATACGCCATAGCATTGAAAGTTGCAAAAACTGCCAAAAAACCATAATATGGCAAGTTGAAAAAATGACCTGAAAAGCAAGGCTATAGTATGGCAAAAATGTCAAAAATGGCATCGTCCCAAAAAACAGCTTAAAACGGCTTTAAACCACATTAAATAGCGTGCAGAGACACTCCATAGCATTGAAAGTTGCAAAACGGCCAAAAACACCATAATATGGCAAGTTGAAAAATGACCCAAAGAGCAAGGCTATAGTATGGCAAAAATGTCAAAAATTGACCCATCTAAAAAAAGATGAAAACAGCTTTAAACCACATTAAATAGCGTGTCAAGACACTCCATAGCATTGAAAGTTGCAAAAACGGCCAAAAACACCATAATATGGCAAGTCGAAAAAATGACCCAAAGAGCAAGGCTATAGTATGGCAAAAATGTCAAAAAATGACACGTCCCAAAAACAGCTTTAAACAGTTTTAAACCACATTAAAAAGCGTGTCAAGACACTCCATAGCATTGAAAGTTGCAAAAACCTCCAAAAACACTATAATATGGCAAATTGAAAAAATGACCCAAAGAGCAAGGCTATAGTATGGCAAAAATGTCAAAAAATGACACGTCCCAAAAACAGCTGAAAATTGCTTAAAACATAATTAAATAGCATGCTGAAATATGCCATAGCATTGAAAGTTGCAAAAACTGCCAAAAAAACATAATTTGGCAAGTTGAAAAAATGACCCGAAAAGCAAGGCTATAGTATGGGAAAATTGTCAAAAAATGACACGTCCCAAAAACAGCTTTAAACAGTTTTAAACCACATTAAATAGCGTGTCAAGACACTCCATAGCATTGAAAGTTGCAAAAACGGCCAAAAACACTATAATATGGCAAGTCGAAAAAATGACCCAAAAAGCAAGGCTATAGTATGGGAAAATTGTCCAAAATTGGCACGTCCCAAAAACAGCTGAAAACAGCTTTACAACACATTAAATGGCGTGCAGAGACACTTCATAGCATTGAAAGTTGCAAAAACGGCCAAAAACACTATAATATGGCAAATTGAAAAAATGACCCAAAGAGCAAGGCTATAGTATGGCAAAAATGTCAAAAAATGACACGTCCCAAAAACAGCTGAAAATTGCTTAAAACATAATTAAATAGCATGCTGAAATATACCATGGCATTGAAAGTTGCAAAAACTGCCAAAAAAACATAATTTGGCAAGTTGAAAAAATGACCCGAAAAGCAAGGCTATAGTATGGCAAAAATGTCAAAAAATGACACGTCCTGAAAACAGCTTTAAACCACATTAAATAGCGTGCAGAGACACGCATTAATATTGAAAGATACAAAAATGGCTTAAAACACCATAATATGGCAAGTCGAAAAAATGACCCGAAAAGCAAGGCTATAGTATGGCAAAAGTGTTAAAAAAATGACACGTCCCGAAAACAGCTGAAAACAGCTTTAAACCACATTAAATAGCATGCAGAGACACACCATAGCATTGAAAGTTGCAAAACGGCCAAAAATACCATAATATGGCAAAGTGAAAAAATGACCCAAAGAGCAAGGCTATAGTATGGCAAAAATGTCAAAAAATGACACGTCCCGAAAACAGCTAAAAACAGCTTTAAACTACATTAAATAGCGTGCAGAGACACTCCATAGCATTGAAAGTTGCACAAACGGCCAAAAACACCATAATATGGCAAGTCAAAAAAATGACCTGAAAAGCAAGGCTATAGTATGGCAAAAATGTCAAAAAATGACACGTCCCAAAAACAGCTGAAAACAGCTTTAAACCACGTTAAATAGCGTGCAGAGACACTCCATAGCATTGAAAGTTGCAAAAACGGCCAAAAACACCATAATATGGCAAATTGAAAAAATGACCCAAAGAGCAAGGCTATAGTATGGCAAAAATGTCAAAAATTGACCCATCCAAAAAAAAGATGAAAACAGCTTTACAACACATTAAATGGCGTGCCGAGACACTTCATAGCATTGAAAGTTGCAAAAACTGCCAAAAACACCATAATATGGCAAATTTAAAAAATGACCCAAAAGGCAAGGCTATAGTATGGCAAAAGTGTCAAAAAATTACACGTCCCAAAAACAGCTGAAAACAGCTTAAAACCACATTAAATAGTGTGCAGAGACACGCATTAATATTGAAAGTTACAAAAATGGCTAAAAACACCATAATATGGCAAGTCTAAAAAAATGACCCAAAGAGCAAGGCTATAGTATGGCAAAATGACAAAAATGAAACATCCTGAAAACAGTTGAAAATTGCTTAAAATATAATTAAATAGCATGCTGAAATATGCCATAGTATTGAAAGTTGCAAAAACGGCCAAAAAAACATAATATGGCAAGTTGAAAAAATGACCCGAAAAGCAAGGCTATAGTATGGCAAAAATATCAAAAAATGGCACATCCCAAAAACAGCTGAAAACAGCTTTAAACTACATTAAATAGCGTGCAGAGACACTCCATAGCATTGAAAGTTGCAAAAATGGCCAAAAACACCATAATATGGCAAGTCGAAAAAATGACCCAAAGAGCAAGGCTATAGTATGGCAAAAATGTCAAAAATTGACCCATCTAAAAAAAGATGAAAACAGCTTTAAACCACATTAAATAGCGTGTCAAGACACTCCATAGCATTGAAAGTTACAAAAATGGCTAAAAACACCATGATATGGCATGTCGAAAAAATGACCCAAAGAGCAAGGCTATAGTATGGCAAAAATGTCAAAAAATGACACGTCCCAAAAACAGCTTTAAACAGTTTTAAACCACATTAAAAAGCGTGTCAAGACACTCCATAGCATTGAAAGTTGCAAAAACCTCCAAAAACACTATAATATGGCAAATTGAAAAAATGACCCAAAGAGCAAGGCTATAGTATGGCAAAAATGTCAAAAAATGACACGTCCCAAAAACAGCTGAAAATTGCTTAAAACATAATTAAATAGCATGCTGAAATATGCCATAGCATTGAAAGTTGCAAAAACTGCCAAAAAAACATAATATAGCAAGTCGAAAAAATGACCCGAAAAGCAAGGCTATAGTATGGGAAAATTGTCAAAAATTGACACGTCCCAAAAACAGCTGAAAACAGCTTTAAACCACATTAAATAGCGTGTCAAGACACTCCATAGCATTGAAAGTTGCAAAAACGGCCAAAAACACTATAATATGGCAAGTCGAAAAAATGACCTGAAAAGCAAGGCTATAGTATGGGAAAATTGTCAAAAATTGACATGTCCCAAAAACAGCTGAAAACAGCTTTACAACACATTAAATAGCGTGCCGAGACACTCCATAGCATTGAAAGTTGCAAAAACGGCCAAAAACACCATAATATGGCAAGTTGAAAAAATTACGCAAAGAGCAAGGCTATAGTATGGCAAAAGTGTCAAAAATTGACCCATCTAAAAAAAGATGAAAACAGCTTTAAACCACATTAAATAGCGTGTCAAGACACTCCATAGCATTGAAAGTTACAAAAATGGCTAAAAACACCATGATATGGCAAGTCGAAAAAATGACCCAAAGAGCAAGGCTATAGTATGGCAAAAATGTCAAAAAATGACACGTCCCAAAAACAGCTGAAAATTGCTTAAAACATAATTAAATAGCATGCAGAGACACTCCATAGCATTGAAAGTTGTAAAAACGGCCAAAAACACCATAATATGGCAAATTGAAAAAATGACCCAAAGAGCAAGGCTATAGTATGGCAAAAATGTCAAAAAATGACACGTCCCAAAAACAGCTTTAAACTGTTTTAAACCACATTAAATAGCGTGTCAAGACACTCCATAGCATTGAAAGTTGCAAAAACAGCCAAAAACACTATAATATGGCAAATTGAAAAAATGACCCAAAGAGCAAGGCTATAGTATGGCAAAAATGTCAAAAAATGACACGTCCCAAAAACAGCTGAAAACAGCTTAAAACATACATTAAATAGCATGCTGAAATATACCATGGCATTGAAAGTTGCAAAACTGCCAAAAACACCATAATTTGGCAAGTTGAAAAAATGACCCGAAAAGCAAGGCTATAGTATGGCAAAAATGTCAAAAAATGACACGTCCTGAAAACAGCTTTAAACCACATTAAATAGCGTGCAGAGACACGCATTAATATTGAAAGATACAAAAATGGCTTAAAACACCATAATATGGCAAGTCGAAAAAATGACCCGAAAAGCAAGGCTATAGTATGGCAAAAGTGTTAAAAAAATGACACGTCCCGAAAACAGCTGAAAACAGCTTTAAACCACATTAAATAGCATGCAGAGACACACCATAGCATTGAAAGTTGCAAAACGGCCAAAAATACCATAATATGGCAAAGTGAAAAAATGACCCAAAGAGCAAGGCTATAGTATGGCAAAAATGTCAAAAAATGACACGTCCCAAAAACAGCTGAAAACAGCTTTAAACCACGTTAAATAGCGTGCAGAGACACTCCATAGCATTGAAAGTTGCAAAAACGGCCAAAAACACCATAATATGGCAAGTCGAAAAAAATGACCCGAAGAGCAAGGCTATAGTATGGCAAAAATGTCAAAAAATGACACGTCCCAAAAACAGCTGAAAACAGCTTTAAACCACGTTAAATAGCGTGCAGAGACACTCCATAGCATTGAAAGTTGCAAAAACGGCCAAAAACACCATAATATGGCAAATTGAAAAAATGACCCAAAGAGCAAGGCTATAGTATGGCAAAAATGTCAAAAATTGACCCATCCAAAAAAAAGATGAAAACAGCTTTACAACACATTAAATGGCGTGCCGAGACACTTCATAGCATTGAAAGATGCAAAAACTGCCAAAAACACCATAATATGGCAAATTTAAAAAATGACCCAAAAAGCAAGGCTATAGTATGGCAAAAGTGTCAAAAAATTTCACGTCCCAAAAACAGCTGAAAACAGCTTAAAACCACATTAAATAGTGTGCAGAGACACGCATTAATATTGAAAGTTACAAAAACGGCCAAAAATACCATGATATGGCAAGTCGAAAAAATGACCCAAAGAGCAAGGCTATAGTATGGCAAAAATGACAAAAAATGAAACATCCTGAAAACAGTTGAAAATTGCTTAAAATATAATTAAATAGCATGCTGAAATATGCCATAGTATTGAAAGTTGCAAAAACGGCCAAAAAAACATAATATGGCAAGTTGAAAAAATGACCCGAAAAGCAAGGCTATAGTATGGCAAAAATATCAAAAAATGGCACGTCCCAAAAACAGCTGAAAACAGCTTTAAACCACGTTGAATAGCGTGCAGAGACACTCCATAGCATTGAAAGTTGCAAAAACGGCCAAAAACACCATAATATGGCAAGTTGAAAAAATGACGCAAAGAGCAAGGCTATAGTATGGCAAAAGTGTCAAAAATTGACCCATCTAAAAAAAGATGAAAACAGCTTTAAACCACATTAAATAGCGTGTCAAGACACTCCATAGCATTGAAAGTTACAAAAATGGCTAAAAACACCATGATATGGCATGTCGAAAAAATGACCCAAAGAGCAAGGCTATAGTATGGCAAAAATGTCAAAAAATGACACGTCCCAAAAACAGCTTTAAACAGTTTTAAACCACATTAAAAAGCGTGTCAAGACACTCCATAGCATTGAAAGTTGCAAAAACCTCCAAAAACACTATAATATGGCAAATTGAAAAAATGACCCAAAGAGCAAGGCTATAGTATGGCAAAAATGTCAAAAAATGACACGTCCCAAAAACAGCTGAAAATTGCTTAAAACATAATTAAATAGCATGCTGAAATATGCCATAGCATTGAAAGTTGCAAAAACTGCCAAAAAAACATAATTTGGCAAGTTGAAAAAATGACCCGAAAAGCAAGGCTATAGTATGGGAAAATTGTCAAAAAATGACACGTCCCAAAAACAGCTTTAAACAGTTTTAAACCACATTAAATAGCGTGTCAAGACACTCCATAGCATTGAAAGTTGCAAAAACGGCCAAAAACACTATAATATGGCAAGTCGAAAAAATGACCCAAAAAGCAAGGCTATAGTATGGGAAAATTGTCCAAAATTGGCACGTCCCAAAAACAGCTGAAAACAGCTTTACAACACATTAAATAGCGTGCCGAGACACTCCATAGCATTGAAAGTTGTAAAAACGGCCAAAAACACCATAATATGGCAAGTCAAAAAAATGACCCAAAGAGCAAGGCTATAGTATGGCAAAAATGTCAAAAATTGACCCATCTAAAAAAAGATGAAAACAGCTTTAAACCACATTAAATAGCGTGTCAAGACACTCCATAGCATTGAAAGTTGCAAAAATGGCCAAAAACACCATGATATGGCAAGTCGAAAAAATGACCCAAAGAGCAAGGCTATAGTATGGCAAAAATGTCAAAAAATGACACGTCCTGAAAACAGCTGAAAATTGCTTAAAACATAATTAAATAGCATGCTGCAATACGCCATAGTATTGAAAGTTGCAAAAACGGCCAAAAACACCATAATATGGCAAGTTGAAAAAATGACCCGAAAAGCAAGGCTATAGTATGGCAAAAGTGTCAAAAAATTACACGTCCCGAAAACAGCTAAAAACAGCTTTAAACTACATTAAATAGCGTGCAGAGACACTCCATAGCATTGAAAGTTGCAAAAATGGCCAAAAACACCATAATATGGCAAATTGAAAAAATGACCCAAAGAGCAAGGCTATAGTATGGCAAAAATGTCAAAAAATGACACGTCCCAAAAACAGCTTTAAACTGTTTTAAACCACATTAAATAGCGTGTCAAGACACTCCATAGCATTGAAAGTTGCAAAAACGGCCAAAAACACCATAATATGGCAAATTTAAAAAATGACCCAAAAAGCAAGGCTATAGTATGGCAAAAGTGTTAAAAAATTTCACGTCCCAAAAACAGCTGAAAACAGCTTTACAACACATTAAATAGTGTGCAGAGACACGCATTAATATTGAAAGTTGCAAAAACGGCCAAAAACACCATAATATGGCAAGTTTAAAAAATGACCCGAAAAGCAAGGCTATAGTATGGCAAAAGTGTTAAAAAATTACACGTCCCAAAAACTGCTGAAAACAGCTTTAAACCACATTAAATAGTGTGCAAAGTCACGCATTAATATTGAAAGTTACCAAACTGGATAAAAACACCATAATATGGCAAGTTGAAAAAATGACCCAAAGAGCAAGGCTATAGTATGGCAAAAGTGTGAAAAAATTACACGTCCCAAAAACTGCTGAAAACAGCTTTAAACTACATTAAATGGCGTGCAGAGACACTCCATAGCATTGAAAGTTGCAAAAACCTCCAAAAACACCATAATATGGCAAGTCGAAAAAATGACCCGAAAAGCAAGGCTATAGTATGGCAAAAATGTCAAAAAATGACCCATCCAAAAAAAAGATGAAAACAGCTTTAAACCACATTAAATAGCGTGCAGAGACCACATTAAACCACATTAAGAGGGGTCTCAACATGCTGTTCTATGACTATTTTCAGCATTTGGAGCAATAACTTTTTTTTTTTTTACCATTTTTCCCTGTGCTACAGTGTTGCAAACCCAGCTTGCAATGGGGAAAAGAGAAGTAACACACACACAATCGTTGGAGGGGATTGTGAATTAAGGTGTATTTATTTTTAAAAAAAACAGACTTGAGCATATTAACTACAAAACAGATAAGGGCCGCCAGGTGCTGTCAAAACAATGAAATGACCATAACAAAAACAGGACTCCTTAAAGCAAAAGTGGAACTGACTATCTAAAACTAAGGATTACGGTGACAAATAACTCCAATATCTTGAAAACAAAACCTAACTTACTACTGTAGTGACTTAGTGAAAAAGAGAAAGACAAATGACCAGCACCCCTGAACCTAGTGAAACTAAACAGTGACAAAACCTATGGTGAGTGCAGTACAAAATCAGTGTTTTAATCTTACCCTGGCCCAAATCTGGGACACGCACAGGAATCAAATTCTCTTATACTTTACACAATTCACAAGCAACAACTTAGCAACGAGGACATACAGGTGGTGTCTGCCGCCATCAGTAGAGCACACCGAACTTTTATAACCGCCGTCCCTCCTGGATTGGTGGAGCCCCGCACCGACCAGCTGCATCAATCACCAGCCACCGGGAAGGACACGCCCTCTGGGGAGAGCTGTAACTCAATTGGATGGTTAGACACACACACATAAATACTGTACATCCACATAAGGCGAGAGGAGGGGATTAGAGCTCACGGCTCAGGGCCGTAACATATACTATGACTGTTCTCCCAAAACGATACTTTGCTATACTGTTAACACCTGTTAACATTTTTCTCTGTGCTATAGTATGACTTTTTTCCCCTAACTAAACATTGGACTAAAACGCTCAAAATATTGACATTTTTGGAAAGTTTTTTCAACTGGCTGAACTGTTAACAGCCTCAACATGCTGTTCTATGCCTTTGTTGAGCATCTGAAGCGATCACTTCTTTGACCATTTGTCCCTGTGCTATAGTATGACTTTTTTCCCAAAACTTTTCTTGAGCCTAAAATGCTAAAAATATTGACTTTTTGGACAGTTTTTGCAACTAGCTATACTACAAATGGCCTCAACATAGTATTCTACTACTTTTTATAATATTTGGATCAATTACTTTTTTGACCATTTTTCTCTGTGCTATAGTATGACTTTTTAGCCAAAACTATTCTTTCAAAATATTGACTTTTTGATTTTTTTTTTTTTCAACTGGCTAGACTTTAAATGGTTTCAACATGCTGTTCTATGACTTTTTCAACATTTGGCGCGATCACTTTTTTGACCATTTTTCCCTGTGCTATAGTATGACTTTTTCCCCAAACTGTACTTTGGCCTAACCACTCAAAATATTGACTTTATGGACAATTTTTGCAACTAGCTATACTACAGCTATAGCTATTCTAGCTATATAGTAGTAGTAGAATAGTAGAATAGCTATTCTACTACTTTTTATAACATTTGAAATGATCACTTTTTGGACCATTTTTCCCTGTGCTATAGTATGACTTTTTTCCCCAAACTATACTTAACAAATTATACTATACTAACTATACTAACTATACTTAAAACACTCAAAATTTTGACTTTTTGGACAGTTTTTTTCAACTGACTATACTGTTAACAGCCTCAACATGCTGTTCTGTGACCTTTTTCAGCATTTAAAGCGATCACTTTTTTGAAGATTTTTCCCTGTGCTATAGTATGACTTTTTCCCCAAACTATACTTTGGCTTAAAACATCTAAACAATTGACTTTTTGGACAGTTTTATCAGCGGGCTACACTATAAATGGTCTCAACATGCTATTCTATGACTATTTCAGCATTTGGTGAGATCACTTTTTTTGGCCATTTTTACCTGTGGTATAGTACTTTGTTCCCCAAACTATACTTTGGCCTGAAATATTCAAACTATTGACTTTTTCGACAGTTTTTTTTCAGCTGGCTATGCTGTTAACAACCTCAACATGCTGTTTTATGACTTTTTTTCAGCATTTGGAGCCATCACTTTTTTGACCATTTTTCCCTGTGCTATAGTATGACTTTTTCCCCAAACTGTACTTTGGCCTAACCACTCAAAATATTGACTTTATGGACAATTTTGCAAAGAGCTATACTATAAATGGCCTCAACATGCTTTTCTACTACTTGTTTCAACATTTGGAGCGATAACTTTTTTGACCATTTTTTCTCTGTACTATAGTATGACTTTTTTCCCCAAACTATACTTTGGCCTGGAATTCTCAAAATATTGACTTTTTGGTAAATATTGAGTTTTTCCAGCTGGCTATACTGTAAAAGGCCTCAACATGCTGTTCTATGACTTTTTCAAGCATTTGGTGGGATCGCTTTTTTGACCATTTTTACCTGTGCTTAAGTATGAATTTTTCCCAAAACTATACTTTGGCCTAAAACATCCAAACAATTGACTTTTTGGACAGTTTTTTCAGCGGGCTATACTATAAATGGTCTCAACATGCTATTCTACTACTTTTTGTAACATTTTGAGCAATCACTTTTTTGCAGATTTTCCCTGTACTATGTTATGACTTTTTCCCCCAAACTATACTTTGGCTTAAAAAACTCAAAATATTGACTTTCTGGAGAGTTTTTTCAATTGCCTATACTATAAATGGCCTCAACATGCTGTTCTATGACTTTTGTCAGCATTTGGAGCGATCACTTTTTTGGCCATTTTTCCCTGTGCTATAGTATGACTTTTTTCCCCAAACTATACTTTGGCCTAAACACGCAAAATTTTGACTTTTTGGACAGTTTCTTTTCAACTGGCTATACTATTAATGGTCTCCACATGCTATTCTACTACTTTTTATAACATTTGGAGCAATCACTTTTTTGACCATTTTTCCCTGTACTATAGTATTAATATTTTCCTCAAACTATACTTCGGTCATAAACACTCAAAATACTGACTTTTTGGACTATTTTTTCAGCTGACTATACTGTTAACAGCCTCAACATGCTATTCTACTACTTTTTATAACATTTGGAGCGATCACTATTTTCACCATTTTTGTACTATAGTATGACTTTTTTCCTCAAACTATACTTTGGCCTAAAATACTCGAACTGTTGACTTTTTGGACAGTTTCTTCAGCTGCCTATACTATAAATGGCTTCAACTTGCTATTCCATGACTTTTTTCAAGCATTTGGTGAGATCACTTTTTTGACCATTTTTCCCTGTGTTATTGTATGACTTTTTCCCCAAACTATACTTTGGCCTAAAACACTCAAAATAAGGACTTTTTGGACATTTTTTTCAGCTGGCTATACTATAAAAGGCCTCAACATGCTGTTCTATGACTACTTTCAGCATTTGTTTCCCTGTGTTATTCTATGACTTTTTTCAGCAAACTATACGTTGGCCTAAAACACTCAAAATATTGACTTTTTGGATAGGTTTTCTAACTGGCTATACTAAAAACGGCCTCAACATGCTGTTCTAAGACTTATTCAGCATTTGGAGCCATCAATTTTTTGACCATTTTTACATAGTATGGCAAAATGTCAAAATACGACATGTCGAAAAATCTTCCAAAAGCATCACAATATAGCATGTCAAAAACATGACCGAGCACGTCACAGTGTAGTTTGTCAAAAATGTCAAAATATGACATGTCCAAAAAACACCTGAAAACCACATAAAATAGCATGTAGAGACACAGTATAGAATGGTGATAAAATGTCCAACAACATTGTAATACAGCATTTCAAAAATGAAAACGACATACTGACAACCACTGACAATAGCATGTCAAGAAACGCCGTAGTATAGACTGTTGGAAAAACATCCAAAACCATCATAATATTGTGTGTCAAAAAAACAACCGAAAACGCCATGTTATAGTATGACAAAAAATGTCAAAATATGATATGTCAAAAACACTGCTGAAAACCACATAGTATAGCAAACTTGTTCTCACACTTTTTTCTGTAAATTACCCCCTTTAAAATATATTTTTTTAGTCTGTTATCCTCTCACCTGCGCAAAACATTTTTGGTAGAAAAAATAGTACAACACAGCGCTGTACCATCAGTGTCCGATTTATTAAACAACATTGTATCTGGAAAACGCTTTCAAATTTCAAACTTTTGAAAAAATCATTTTAAACATTTTACATGTTAAGAATCCATTACTAAATTCATGACAATTTCTTTTGTCACCATACAATTTTTAATGCATGCAAATTTTTAAGAGGCATCACTTAACCGTAATGTAATATTGAGTATAAAAGTAAGTTTATGAACATTGATTTATATTTCTACCTAACTTTTTATAATTCAGTTATTTTTTAACAGGTATGCATGCCTGCTATTTTTTAAATATCTTTTCTAAAAATCTCTGTATCTGACCAAAAACTTCATAGTATAGTATGTCATAAGAAATCGGACCAAAACGTCATACTACAGTATGTCGTCAAGAATCTGACCAAAACGTCATAGTATAGTATAGTATGTTGTCAAAAAACTGACCAAAATGTCATTGTATAGAATGTCATCAGAAATCGGACCAAAACATCATAATTTAGTATGTCATCAAAAATCCGACCAAAACGTCACAGTATAGTATGTCATCAAGAATCCAACCAAAAACGTCATACTATAGTATGTCATCAAACATCTGACCAAAATGTCATTGTATAATTTATTGTCAAAAATCTGACCAAAACATCATTATATAGTACGTCGTCAAAAATCAGACGAAAATGTCATAGTACAGTACGTGGTCAGAAATTGGTATTGAGTATGTTGTCAAAAATGTGACCAAAAAGCAAAGTATTATTTGGATAAAACGAGAGGGAAATCCAGGCACTCCAAGAGTATGACAACGTGAAAAATGTTATCATATAGCATGTCGTCGGAAAAATCACAAAAAATGTCATAGTATAGTATGTCATCCAAAAATTCTTGAAAAACGTCAAAGTAATCATAGACATCACAGTACAGTATGTTGTCCAAACTATCCTAAAAACTTCACAGTACAAAGTGTGGTCCAAAAATTAATTAAAATGTCATAGTCTAATATGTCGTCCAAAAATGTATCAGCAACATTCATAAAGATGTCAAAGCATACCATGTCGTCAAAAAAAACATCTCAAAACTGTCACAGTACAGTATGTATTCAAAAAAATCATAAAAACCTCAAAGTATAGTCATTCAAAAATACATACAAGCATTGTGGTATAGTATGTCGTCCAAAAAAATCATAAAACCGTTATAGTGTAGTATGTCATCCAAAATATAAAAACTTTGCAAGTACAGTATGTCTTCTAAAAATCCATGAAAAATGTCATAGTATAGCATGTTGTGCAAAATGGCATAGATTATTTATAGTATATGTTATCCAAAATGCCATGAATAAGTCATATTACAGTCTGCTGTTAAAAATAACATTTAAAAAATAGTCACAGACATATCATCTGTTGTTCATAATAGCATAAAAAATCAGTATAGTTTGACATCCAAAATGGCATAAAACAGTCATAGGATAGTATGTCAACTAAGAGATCATAAAAAAGTTATAGTATGGTACATTGTTCAAAATAGCATGGAAAAATCATAGTACAGTGTGTATTTACAAAACTGCATGAAATGTCATCATATATCATGTTATAAAAATAGTATTGAAAAAGTCATAGTATAGTATGTCGTCTATAATGACATAGAAAAGTGATAGTTTATTATGTTGTTCAAAATAATGTAAAAAAAAAAAAGCCATAGTAGAGTATGTTGTCCAACATGACATAAAAAAGCCATGCTATCGTATCCAAATTTGCTTTAAAAAAAATGATACAGCATACTCTTGTCCAAAATAGCATAATAAAAGTCATAGTAGAGAATTATATCCAAAATTCACTCACAGATTTGATGCCCTCTTCTTGGCCATCACTGTCCTGCAGGGTGAGCGGCCAGCAAAGCCTCTGCAGCCCACCTCTATGGGTTCAAAGAAAGTCTTCCAGTCTCTTTCCTGGAGCCAATCTCCACTAGCTCTTGGTACTTAGGACGTTTCTGTTCATTGGCTTCCTCAAAGCTGACTGTGAGCTCCAGTATGATCTGCTGTTTTGCCACCTCAGAGGTAATGATCATGTCTGGCCGCAGTGAGGTTGCTGTAATGCATTAAAAATAACATATGAAAATCATAATATAGTATGTTGTCCAAAATAGCATAGAAATGTCATAGTATAGTAGGTCATCCAAGATAGTATGCTAGAGTTATGGTATAGTATTACGTCCAAAAAAGAGAGAGATACAGAGAGATACAAAAAATAGTATCTTGTAAAAAATCTTATACTATAGTATTTAGTAAAAAATGTCATCGTACAGCATGCCATTAAAAGTGTGGTAGTATAGTATTTTACCAAAAAAATTACATATAACATGCCAAAAAGTCATTTAAAAAAATGTCATTAAAATAGAATAGTGTAGTTGCCATACAATACCACAAACATATGTCATTAAAAAAATCATGGAATAGTATGGCATTAAAAGGTTATAAGATTGTATTTTAACAGTCTTCTTTTAGTGTTCTATGGTATGTTTCCTCGGTGTCCAACAGCTAAGCTCCCAGGTGGACAAATCTGCTTCCACGTTGTGTAACCAGCCTCATGACAATGACACATTGTTTTAATTTACAAAACTGTACAAAATTTGAAAAATGCTTTTAATTTCTGATCGCAAATAACTTCTTTATTCTTTAGTTCTCAATTTAAACTTAGAATGGTGCTGAGCCAGACGCATATCTGACACAACTTTCCATTTCCTAAAATACGCCATAAAGTATTCAACTCGGATCATTTTGGAGTGGCCTGTTACAGAAATGCTATAATTAGATTCCTTTGCTTGAGAGGCTTGCGGGGTGTTGATCATTGTTATTTCATGAGGCAAACAGTGCTATGTATCTCATCCTTTCAGACTAACCATTTTCTGCTTGCAGACAAGCTGGGTCCTCGAGAAATTCATAAACATAATAACTTCCAAATCTCCATACATTATTCAAGAGCTGTTGTTTTTTAACCTATAGCAGACTAAAGTGCTGATTTGCTTCTATTTTTAAACAACTGCAACATGTTACACTTACTAAACTGCAGATACAGTATTATTAATGTTATCTCTATGCTAACACTATAATCTTGTTATCTTTCACACAGAGAGAGAAATGAGATTTTTGTATTATGGGTAAAAGCAGCATGTCTATCACTAAGCAAAAATAGAGTGACAGCGCCCCCTGGGTTTAACAAAGCAAATATGTCTTAAAATTGACAATATTACATATTATTCTAGTAGTTTTTATAATTTCTGTATGCTAGTGCAAGCATCAGGCCAAAAGGGAAAGAAAGCAAATCTTGGATGTTTTGAACTGGATGTTTTTGTGAAAATGCAAGTCTTCCTTTGGAACATCCTTTAACTTCGAGTTGAAAGCTTATGATAATGTGTTCTTTCATTTACCTTACAGATCCCGTTTCATCTTCAGGAGAAGAGGTCTGTGTTTCAAAGAGTAGGATTCAATTAAAACCTTTAACGTTGTCCTCATTCAGCCACAAGAGTAAATACTCCTGCTTCAGCTTCTCCTTGGGCGGCTTTGTCAGCATACTGTATGTGCATGGGGGTTTTGATGTGCCAGAGAGAAACAGAAGAATAAAACCCTCTTCAGCTTTGTTATTAGCAGGACACAGCAGGCTTTACTGGTCGGATGTTCAGATCCGTGGATATCGAGGGCTCTTAAAGCTCGAGATAAATTTTGCCTGGTTCAGCATGGCTCTTACCACACTTGTTCACGAGAGGATATTATTCAAAACAAAAGACAGGTAAAAACATGTGAACATGTATTCAAAAACAAAGCCAAACATCCCCACAGGTTGTGATTACAGTTGAAAAAAGAACTTACCACTTTGATAAGATGCAAGTTTTAAAAAAAAAATTATTTATAATATGATACAAGGATATTTTGTGCAAGAGGTTGTTGGGGCTGTGAGACCTGTACATTATGAACAGAGCACTTAAAATTTCAGAGCAACCTGAAAGCAGAGCACGGCTACTGGGCCATGATTGTGTCAAACGGCTAACTATCAAGGTACTAGCTGTATTATACAAATGGTTTCCACCAGTATACAATGGCTGTAAAGGATTAGATTACATATTTATATAAAGTGCAAAAGAAACAAACACTCACAGCGAAAGGCCTGAAGTGCTTTGTGACTGAGTGTAAACCCACCACCACATGCTGAAAGCCCTGTCATCATATGGCCGGGTGGTTAGGCAAATATCAAAAATCTTGGCAGGGCAGCATCACGAACAGTTGGCTGCAGAATATATACTGTATTACAAAATGTATGAAAGGGTTACCAATCTGTGCAATATACTGAATCTTACAAATATAATTGAACAGATGTGAAAAAAGTTAGCTAAAATTCCCCTTTTTTACAATTATAAATAGACACTTCTTGTTTTCTGCTCCTTCTACACTGAAGCATAGCACCACTGTCTCTCATTTTTCAACCTTGAATATGAAATAACCTGAAATAATTGAGGAGGTCCGTTCTTATTTCAGCGGAGTAAGATGTCTTTGACATTAAAGATATAAGAAAATATATG
Source organism: Plectropomus leopardus (assembly GCF_026936395.1). Lineage (NCBI taxonomy): Eukaryota > Metazoa > Chordata > Actinopteri > Perciformes > Serranidae > Plectropomus > Plectropomus leopardus. The sequence goes on along the minus strand of NC_142182.1, from coordinate 29,403,766 downwards.
CACTGTTAGTGACTAGATTACATGTTTTGTTTATAGTTAATAATTCTGGTTTGTCTCTAATAATGTTTCAAGGTTACAAAAAGCATGTGAATTCAGCATCACAGTCGAGTCTCAAGAATACAGGAGAGCAAAGAGGCATCAAGCGGTCCGTCAGACTCTGTCCAGCAACACTCCGTGTCAACATGCCAGCAGCTGGGAATTCTGGGGGATTATCTAGGTCTGCTGTGAACCCTGTTGAAAGATGACATGAGTCTACAGCAGGGTGGACACATGACTGAAACCAAACACTAGGTAAATATAATTTAACATGCAATGTCATTATAAAATGGATGTTATAAAGCTACTAGATGTTATAGTTAAGTAACTCTGATCCTTACTGAGTTGGTTCTTTTACGTTTCCAGCAGTCTGGATTGAGTCTTTTCTGCTCCTCAGCCAGAGCCTTGGCCTCCATGGTGTACATCCTCCTCTCCTCATTCTTCATCTTCTTCCACCTGTCACCTAGGATAACACTGATGGCTCTGGAGTTTGAGGTGAGACAGCATATTTCACATTATTGTCTTAAACGGACAAAGTGTCACAGCATAGAGATGACGTACTACTTTGTATGTCAGACCATACTATGACATCGTTAACACCATAAAATACTGACATTTTTATGACCTACACTTTTTTTTTTTTTACAACACAGTATCGTATGTCAGGAATGCCATAGTATATAGGTTTTAAAATATGGTTGTGAAATATGTCAAACAAATATATTAAAATCATGGTATTTTGTCAAAAAGTATGCCAAAAAATGTCATAGTATAGTATGTCGAAAAAGTCAATTGTAATATGTCATGAATATGGCATAATTTTTAAAAAGAAAATGTGACATGATAACACGACATATTATAGTATGGCATAGTGTACTTTGTAAAAAGTGTTGTAGTACAACAAAAATGCCATTGTATAATATGTCAAAAAAAGTCTTAGTAAAGTATGCTTTTAAAAAAAAAGGTTATTCACATTACTCATTCTCTACAGTACTTATACTTCATAAGCTTACATCTAACACAGTGACACAGAAATGAATTGCCCTAAATGAGATATTTCTGTTCTACAGAAATAGTTTGATTAAGTGCACTGGATCGTAGTGACTTTTGCATACCTGTTGTCCTTTCCAGGATACATCTGTGTGTACTCCACTCTGTACTTCTTGGCGAAGAGCATGAAGGCGTTCATTGGCCGCTTGCATTTTGTTGGCGTGGCGCCGCCAGCTGTCCCTGAGGTGTGGCTCCTGCTTGACTTGCCAGTCGAGGATTGTGGGGAGCTGGAGCGCTCAAGTTTGTCACAGTCTGGACTGACGGCGCCCCCACTAGACAAGGAGGTCCTGCGCTGACGAGCCATGCTGCTGAGAACATAGACTGCGGACGAGTCTAGTGGGGTGAAGTCGTAACTGCAGGAGAAACGAAGAAACACAGAGACAGATGTTAATATTATGTTTTTATTATTCATTGCGCTTCATCTGCCTTTTTTTTTAATGTCGCAAAATGGCCAAAAAACGTACTGCAGGTTTAAACCTATTGCTTATTGTTGCAAAAATGACAAGAGTGGTGAGAATGAATAAAAACAAAGTTGTGGGCTGGAGAGTTAAACAATGAGCGAAAGCTTGTTACAAAGCTCAATGTAGCTGATGGGGGCTGTAGAGTTATTTGTAAATTCATCACTACAAACAACTACTTTCACACTGTCACTGTTATTTGATACACTGCTCAATGAAAATGTCAATTACAGAAACTTTAAAAGGAATGCTTCACCCACAAAATGAACGTCTGTACATCAGTTAGTCAGTCACTGTTGCCTTAAATTCATTCAGAAAACTTTGTTTTTTGTGCATTCCTCCACAGAAAATGACTAAAATAATAATTTATTTGACTCCCTGGCCCTCATGCTGAGCATGCCTTGACCCTCATGGATTAATGATGAGCTCCAGAACTGGAGTTCACAACTATCAACAGCAAAACATCAGTTTAAAAACTCTCACACAGCCAATGCAGTAAACTCCAAGACTCATTTATCCAGGCGTATGCTCAACACATGTATTTTGCTCAAAAACCTTAGTATTGAAATTTGGCTTTGGAGAAGGCAAAGTGTGAGTTCAGTTTTAAATACCAAGGTTTTGGAGAAAACGCATGTGTTTGGAAAGTTCTGCGCATACCACTTGATTAATAAGACTTGGATTGTACTGCACAAGTTGTGTGAGAGTTTGTAAATGGATGTTTAGATATTTGCTGTTAAACACAGTCCCCAATCAATCAATAAATCAATATGTTTGCCATTTTCTGTGGAGGCATGTGAGAAAAACAAAGCTGAATTCAAGGTACCAGGGCGTGTCTCTTTATCACTCAATGCAAGACGACATCAGTTATAGGGGCTTACCTTCTGAAAGTATCAAAGACAACCGAGTCATCGCAGTTTATGGCTTCTGGGTGGTTTGGTGGCAGGCACACATTGCCCAACTGCATTTCATAGCAAGGGATCCCATGATGCACCACAGTAAGGCTCGGATAAAACGAGCACCACCCTGAAAAACACAGATGGGACATTACAGATTATTTAATTTAATTACTTATTCATTTAATAAAGCTGTTTCTTTAAACAAAAAAAGGTATTTTTAATTTGGCATTTGGCTTCATCTGGTCTTTTGAAGCTTCTACTGGCAAGGACTAGTCACATATTGCAACAAAATCTGAGTTTGGCATTATTTTGTTTGTTTCTTGCCTACAAAGATGTCATTTTCTTACGTTTTCTTTTCAGTCAAAAAACAACATGCAGTCTACATTTGTACTTAGAATAAAACATACTAAGTTTGTTTTTAAAAAATCTTATTTTACCTTTATTTTTCACAAAAAATGGGTGATCCAATCGGCATTCAGCTGTAAGAAGGCCATCATCGGGTGAACCGGGGTCAAAGGTCAGTTTGAGAACCGCCTGGCCAAAAGAAACTGTCTCTTCGTGGTTCACCAACCTCAGCCCCTCAGCACCGTATCTCTGTAAATAAAGTAAAAGACCGATAACAGGAGTGTGTCCTCACCAGCAAGATGAGCAAGTGGACAACACCCACAAAGAGGAACTGGCATATAAATAAAATGGTGCCTGATGACATTTATTTCTATCACCATTGCAATTTGTCAAAGATGCTGTCTGTTTCATTCAAACCTTTTTAGCCTGGCTGCCACCTTGTGGCCATTACAAGCCATTGTTACGTTTACTGACATCATTGAGACCGCAGCACACCCTACTTGATGTCTACCTTAGGAGAGGAGGAGGAGGATGGCATCATAGTTTCATCATCCGAGTCATCATCAGAATCCCCGAGTTCATCCGCTTCCTGCCACTCCACATTAGGACCTCGATGGAATCTCAGGCGAGTTCCTGAATATCAACACAACAATGTGGCATGATGAATACGCAGATGTGTTGATACTGAGAGGAGAATGCTTGAAAGCGGGTGCAATACCTCTGTTTGGACACATGAAGGCAGAATGTCTTTACAAGTGTTTGTAATTCATGCTCGTCCTGATTGTACAGGGACAACCCTTTCAGGAATGTGTTAAAAAAGGACTAGTGTCCCCACAACTACAGCTTCTGACCCAAATCGATGTTTGCTTATCAGATACACACTTTGAGGGCAGAGCCGTTAAGCAGCCAATCAGTACTGTTTTGACTATATTAACTATAGATCTATTCATAAACAATTTGGAAGAGTTTTAATTACAGTTTATGAAATTTTGCAGGATTATCGTTTACTGTTTTAAATACACTTGCCATCAAAAGTGACAGAAATAGCCAACCCCAAATTCACCTTCGTTTGGTGTTTTACCTCGCTTTGTTCGCACTTTTCCGGCCTGCTGCATACGGTCTGGCACCTAAATGCTACCATTTTAATAATGCCCGACCTCACCTGAGCACTGAAAATTCTGAACACAGAAAATAAGAAAAAAGGGGAAGAAAATACAGGCAGAGGGCAGAGTCTGAGAGGGATTACCTCTGTATGAGTCTATACATTGTTTTTCATGGAAATCCAGCATACTATATCTTAAAGATAAAATGAAATTGTGTTTCTTAACTTATGTTTGTTCAAAAAAAAAAGATGTGCTTTAAATTACACATTACTGATGTAAAACATTAACACATTTAAGAAAACATGAATGAATTACTTTAATGTTAAAACAGACTCCCCACTTCAAAACACTGGACTGTGAATTTTGCCTTAAAGCTATGAGGCATAGTTCTGAAGACCATTTTTTTCCCCCTAGAAATTCTAAGAAAAGCTCAGGTTTCACTTACGTGTGTGTGTGTGTGTGTGTGTGTGTGTGTGTGTGTGTGCGTGCGTGAGAGAGAGATGTGTCTGCGTGTACACTGGTTGATGCATACATACAGCATGCATATGAGTGTGTATGCACGCACCTTTAAGGAAGCAATGCCAGGCAGTGGTCGGCCAGGAGTGAGACCATGCCATGTCTTCATCATCAGAAAAAGATGAAGACATTGAGAAAACTCCCGACTCCGATTCACTGCTGGCCTGTTGTATATATAAAAAAGCAAATTAAAAAAAAACAACTTCTAACAATGACATCGGTAAAATAAACATTATTAGTGTACACGTCATACAGAATTTTCAGGAAAATAATCACTTGGTTTACAAGAATAGATGATTCTTGTGTTGTCAAAGGTTGAGGTTGGAAGTGAAGGTTACCCTGACACGCCTGCGCTCCCTGAGGTGGCCTCTGGATGGGTTGGGTGCACTACTGGCTAATGGGGGACGGGCGTAGGAATGTAAACTATTACTGTTGCCAAAGATGTGGACTGGAGATGATCTGGAAAAATAAAAAATCACAAATACATATCAGTGTTACATTTAGTCATTGGTGACTCTTTGTATTTTTCAGTAAAGGATCACTGATATCTATAAATCCTGAGACAACTGCATGTAATCCTGTCTTTCAACACCAGCAGGCGCATTCAACAATATAAGACTAGCTTACCAGGTTTAATTTGAAAATGATTTGGCAATATCCTGGTTATAATGATGTGAACATGATGCATCATTTACTGCAATGATGATGAAAAAGTCAACAGAATTTCATAAGAAATTTCATAACACAATTTCTAAATCATGTGGCTAACGTGCCATTCCTGCTTTGTGGAAAACCCCCAGGGCTACTAGTGTGTACTTAAGCTCTTACAGTGGTTATAAACTATTTGGGTTTGCATCACTGTTTACACTCATTAAACTTTGTAAATTTACATTCACTTTGTCTTGGTACAAACCTCTTATGAGGGGCACTCTTCAACAGGGGGCTCTGGGGACTGGTGGCAATGTTGGCCAGCTCAGTGAGCCAGTTGGTGCTGGGGGAGCAGCTGAGCTCCTGGTGAGACACTCCTGCTCCAACCTGAAATAACTCTGGAGACCTCTGGTCCTCCTCCACCTCCTGCAGCTCTGGCAGGTCATCTGAGGGAAAGTCAAAAGTAACATCCATAATAAATATTGTGGGGAAAAACTAAATTTACTTAAATGTAGCATAATGATTTCTTACTGATTCTAGGAGTTTACCATAATCCATGTGGCACCCAGGTGAAGAGGGCAGGTCCTCGTTACACTTGAGAGGATCAAAAGACTCGTCCATTCTCAAAATGCTTAGCTAATTCCTCTTGTTTTTCCTTTTTACAGGTTGCAGGTCAGTTTACTCAGCTTCCATCATAATATTCTGCCACATCAGAGGGTTTATTGCAAAACAAAAGGGATAGAACGAGAGCTTTCATTAACAAAGTGAAACTGCTGCACATTTCCGTTTCATATTATAAAACAGTTTCAGTTCAACAGTAACCACTCGTAATTATTTTAAATTGAGTTTTACTAATTACATACATACGTCTGACTAAGTTACATGTTTTCGTTAAGACATACTGAACGAGTCCATTGAGTAAAAAAAACATCAACATAAAGTAATACACAAAATCCATACCTTTCTGACCGCAGCAAATTAAAAATACACCAGTGTGTTATCATAGCAAGACATGTCATGCATTGCGTCGACATAATGAAAAAAGTAGGCAACCTTTGGATAATCCTTTGTCTCTGAATCGACTCAGTATAGGCTACCTCTGTGACTAGTCATGTGACCCGCTGCGTGGAGGCCTTGTTTATAAACTAAAAAGCATTTGGCGCATGCGTACCAGAGCTCATTCATTCATAACTGCGTAGCAAAAGTGAAAAATACCAGAGATTCGTTTGTAAAAGTAGCGTATAAAGACTCGAAAACACGAATCTGGAAACAACGTTTAAGGATATCAATGACAGAATAACATATCGTGTGTTGGGTTGAACATTCTGTGGTCTTTTACAGCACGCAAAGTATTAGAAAATCGTCAAAATGTCAAAGAGGCTGTTAACATCAAATGAGTCCATTCATAAAGAACTAACTATTCTTTGCGATCTGACAATCGAGCGTTCGCTGCATACGCTGACAAACCGATGATTCAACATTGCAAACGCGGGTATAAAAATAAAAAAAACGTTAACAAAACGTTTCAAATGTATCATGTCCAAAAAAAAGGCATGTTTAAGCTCGGGCCTACTGCTTTTCTACTCCCCTAAAGCAGCAGCAGTGTCCTCAGTTCAAACCCACAGGCTGTCGGGTCTAACACTGTAAACAAAAGAATGTCAACAAGTTGAGGCATGACGCAACCTATCTGCCCCGTTCAAAATGAATGACACAAAAACACAAAGCATCCTTTCAAATACATTTTTACACGAAACAAATGACATTTTGCCAAATGAAGGACTTGTTTTGATACACAAAACTGCTGTCGGGTGGGCTTGTTAGCACCAAAACAGCAAGCGTCACAGCGAAAAAAACATTGTCGAGCACATTCTGTCGTTCGACGTCAAATAAACGAGTGACAACCCCGTAAAAACAACGTGCTTGAATTGCAAAGACACGTAGCACGCGAAGCTCCATTTAAAATTTGGTTTTAACAGTTCATTTATTCGAAAAAATAGTCGACTTCCCACTTACCAAACCTGTCGACATCAAGAAACTCTCTGGCGTTCACTCGAGGGGTGGGAATGAATGTTTCCAGAGAAAGACTCCTATTGGTTGATCAGAACGTCAATAACAATAATCTAGGCATCCTATTGGTCGATACTGTTATGAAAAACATTGGAGGCGTACTCTAGTTTGTTTATCATCGTATGATTGGATGAAAGTACATGTCTGTTATTTGGAAGTAACAGCTGATTGGCAATAACAGGAACAATACATGGTTATTTTTTTATCTATAATGTTGCAACTTCAGCAAGAAGCACATACTACCATTGCTTTCTAGATCATTTCTCCATCCACCTGCAAATAATTGTTTTAACTTTTCAGTACAAAATATAGTAAATGAACAAATTAATGATTATCAGGAACGAATGAATGGTGAATGAATGACTGAATGGTGAATGCATCTTTTAATGTGTGCCATTCCAAATAGTTGTGTGACTCGCAAATATAAAAATGTTCTTTATTGACATGAAAAGTGAAACATACAATATTTCAAGCCAGTATTTTGGAGTTTGCCTTCAAAAATTACCAGCACTGCCTGCACGAAGGGGGGAATAATTTCAGAATATTGAAATGTTAAACTGGCTTTAAACCGTTTAAGCTGCAGTAAACCACAGATAAAACACATAAGACTTCAATTCTTATTTTTAAAAAGAGAGAGGACAGAGAGAGAGAAGACCCATTTAAGATTTCTGCTTAGAGTGAACATCATAATGTGTTTCCAAACAGTATAAGTTGTTGGCAGAGGTAGACAGCAATAATGGATGCCATAATCATAATGTATATTTCACTGACACAAAAACATGACTTAGATTTTACACTAAAAACGCAGGAAAATCAATTGTTTCAAGACACTGCCTGCCTATACTGACTACAATCTAATGGGGCAACTTATAAAATTAAAGCTGGGTCTATATAATAACAGTAAATACTCAATTTCAAATTGTACAGCAATGTGTTGTATATTCTTACAAAACTATCAGCTATCTCTCTGAAGTTTGTTTTTTTGCAAAAGCATAGTATAAGGCTACCTGCCACAAACACACTTACCAACAATGATACGTGAACACGTGTTCGAGGGATTAAATCTTAATGATAAACAGAAATGTACTTTGTAAAAATGTTTAAGTACTGCCAAGTTTACATTCTATCGTGATCAAAATGTGAAATATGTTATCAAATCTTTAACAAATTGTTAATCCTTCTTCATGTTGGCACACTTTTTGTGCCAGTGTGCCTCATGCTGCCAGAGATTACAAGAGATTGTGACCTATTTGCTCACAATTATCCAGTAAGAAATAAGCTTTGGCATCCAGTTTTAACAAACAATGTTTAGATATTCGTAAACGATATTATACTGTAGGTGTAACTGTAACACTGTGGCGAAAATGTGAGTGTCAACAAAAGTGTTCAATATACAAACAAATAATGCGGCTGACACTGACGAGTAAAATGTACGCTTACATTTTTAAGGTGAGTCGTGAAAAATCTAATTCAAACAAGCTTTAAGCAACGGTGCTTTGGCTCACTTCACTTTCATCATAACACTCTGTAGCAAACTAAGCGAATCTTGTCTCATGGAATTCTGACAGTCTGTTTAATTAATCTGAAACACAAATGTAGTGGATATTCACATTTGTTGTAAGAAAAGCTTTTTAAGTGATTGGGGGAAAAACATCCATACAAGCCTGTGTTTTTTTTTCCTTTCATCGATTCATGGTCCATCGGAGCTGACTCATGCACTTTGTTGCTCAATCTCAGCGCTACTTCCAAACAGGGTCACCAGCTGCTCCTCATAGTTAGCAATGTTTCTCTTCATGATGTCCATGCATGGGCCCAGCAATCTCTCAAAGGCTTTGACATCCATGGCTGAAAAAAAAGAGCAGAGGAGTCGGACACAGTTTAAAGGTCTGGTGCGCAAGATTTAGGGGGATTTACTGACATCTAGTGGTGAGAATTGCAGATTGCTACAAGCTGGTGGGTCTCCGGGTTAGAATTCCTTCAGTGATTTTTAGCAGGAGCCAAATGATCAGCAGATGTCTCTTCCTCTCCAGAACAAACTGACCAGCTGATTAAGGCTGGTAAACACACTAAATAAAGCAGGAGCACATTACAAGGTAGTGTTCCTTCTGTGTTGTTTGGCAAAGCATCTGCTAATGTTTGTTCAATTTTAATGTTTGCTCCAGACCGTCAGGAGGTTTTGACCAGGAGCTGAATTATGCACAGAGGTGTCCTACTCTCCAAGACAAACAGAGCAGGTGATTTCAACCAGTAAAAAAAAACAGTGAATTAAGTAGTGGTAGGTTAAAAAATCAGTTTTTCTGACGCTGCTCATTGCGGAGGGGCTACTAACTACAGTGCACAACACGAAAAAAGTGAATGGCCCTATCTAAAGCCGGTGTTTGGTTTGTCCAATTTGGGTTACTGTTGAAACATGTCAGCACCAAAGGACAATCTCCATAGGAAAGAACCCGCTGCCCATATCAATATAAACAGCTCATTCTAAGGTAACAAAAACACAAAAATTCCTATATTCAAGTGATTATTATTAAAGAAAACATACTTATTACATTATATTTCATTTCTGCCAATTTATCTCCCTAAATACTGTATACTGGACCTTTAATTAGGGTTAAAGACAATAATGTAAAATAATAATTGGTATACCTTTAAGTTTACATATGAGCTGCAATATATGAGTGATCACAAAAATGCAAAAAAATATACCCAAGCATTTGACGCTTCCCACAGCATAGGCTGATGCAGCTCTGGGCTTGTTTGTGACAAGTGCCAGCTCCCCAAAATACTGGCCCCTAGAGCATGTGGCAATATCCACCTCCTCTTCCTCCTGGTCTGTTTTCGTCTGACAAGAAAAGAAATGAAAATTTAAACATACCAGGACACACAAACATCTTTTTTTCAATAATTAAAAATTAAGGTAAGAATGAGCAAACACACCCTGCTTCTTTTCATGGTGATTCTAACTTGACCCGACTCAACAATGTAGAAGCAATCTGCTAAATCACCCTGAAACACAAAGCACAAAAGAATAAGCGACTCAGTCTTTAGAAATGCTCCAACGCAGCAGAAAATGATCAATCTGAGAACAAATCATACAAAAAGATTAATCACCTGAGCAATTATCTGCTGTGAATCACTGTATACCTTGGTGGATATTACATCCACTACCTTCATTCTCTCTGACAGCTGTGGATAAAAGAACAACTGGTTGAAAATGGTTTTACTCCAAATGTGTACTGCACTTTCTTCACAGTGGGGAACAAAACTGATCTTAACCTCTAATGACGTAAGCAGTGGTAGCGTTTCAATGAATGCCTCATACAGCCTCCTTTTCTTGGCATTGTTCTTCACTATAATCCTCCTGAATGTCAGACGATCCTGAAACACAGATTAAAGACGAGGAAAACAATCAGGTTCATGCTTCAAGACACAATGCCTGGCTCTTTGTGTTGTTATATGTACGAAAGGTTAAGTCAGGTAATGGGACAAATAACATTTTATATCTTGTGCACTTTAAATATAAAGCAGCCAGTCGCCAAGGATGTTATGGTATTTTCAATGGAGAGATGCTTCACCTAAAACAATAATTTTGATTAGTCTGAGATAACTAGGATGGGCTGAGCAAAGATTAAAAATAAAATTTTATAAATGGCCCTAGAACTTGCAAGGAAAGCCATGAGGCATGTGGATTTTTGCTTTTTTTATAATAAGAGTGTTGCAGCTAAAACAATAAGGGCATAAGACCAAATTTGTTGTAGGATGTTGTATTTCATGAACAGTTTCACTTATATAAAAATATTTTCACAATACACTTTCCTTTTTATGTGAAAGGATTTTGCATGAGTACTTCATGCATTCAGGTAAAGGAACACTTTTCTGAAGTGAAACCTGTATGTTTTTAGTCTACCAGCGCCCGTAAAATCACAATATATGCTAAAGAGTGCCACCCTGTAAATTACAGGCCACATGTCCACTGTAGACAAAATTGTAGCAAGAAAACAGGCAGTAAAAGAACAGGCAAAGCATGGCTGAAAAGTTGATAGTAGTTCGGTCACATTATATTTTTAGTGAACTGATAAATAGATTTATACAAACAATCACAACTGCCCAACTTTGCCTTACCAGCTATCCTATTTTATCTGAACACAGCAGAGATACATGACAAGTTGTAAAAGTATATATATATATATATATATATATATGTATATATATATATATATATATATATATATATATATATATATATATATATATATATATATATATATATATATATATATGTATATATATATACTTAGACCCTCTCTTTTCTCTTGCAAAGCCTTGAAACAATTTTGATGATTCATGATGCAGAAACAATAATTCAAGATGTGCACACTGTCTGGCACTGCCGTTATTTTTAATGTATTTTTTTTTCTCTGTAAAAGTCCGGAAAATATTTATTTACATTTTCTCTACCATTCAAGACTATTCTGGTATCCTTTCACAAAACAATAACTCACATGGAACATTTTGCAGTAGGGGTCACTGTAAACCTGCATGTAACTAAGCAGAGCATCTCCTGCACCGCACAACACCACTCAGGATCATTTAAGCTGCATAAACCATTACGCCATCCTGCTGCTCTCAGTGACTGACCTTTAAAAAATAACAGTCATGTGCTATTGCTAGACAGATAGATAGATACACACTAAGCTGTTATAATAATAATTCCTGTCAGATTCATGCATTCATAAGGGTTTTAATCTTCAGCCATCAGTGTTATTTACTGTAGATTAAATGTGTTTGAGGAATAGGCTGATTTATCTTTACTAGTTATATGTTAGAATTGTTATTTTTGGATATATTTGAAAACTGAAATTATTAAATAAGACTGTGGCGCCCTCTAGCTGGGGAAAAATAAAAATCCCTGCCAAAGGAGTAGACATGGCTCCAATGTTGTGGTGAAGTGATCAGTATGGTCAATCCTAGGTCGTAGGACTTACTGGTGGAGCTTTACTTAAACTGCCACAAAGTATACTGTATAAATCCCAGATTGAAACCAGACCTAAGTAAAGCTCCTGCTATGTATCAATGCTGTAGGTTTGGTTTCAAAATTTGGGGGAACTTGTGAAACAGGGTGTTTGAGGGTCCTCTACAAGGACATTTTGAGTGTCAAACAATAAATTTACTTAATTCTGGTGCATTTTTATGCACCAATTTGTGCCCTTACTGCATTCATTTATGGTGTAAATGTTAATTGTGTCAAAATTAAAGTCCTCTGCCACCTTCGTGTTTTTATTGGTGAGGACAAATGCACATGTTGTAAATATTGAGGGAAATTGTCCCTTGCATCTTCCCTGAAATCTACTACTTCTCTGAATTATACTACTATTTGTCCAAAGTCCCTACAGCCGCACTGTCCCTCATTCAACCAGGGGATTGCTGGTTGAACGGGGCTGGCTGGTTGTTCACACACTCAAACACACAATACAAGTAACCAGGTCAACAGGGGATACAGCTGCAACCTGCCCCGTTCACACACGGATGACATAACAGAGCTGTTACCCACAGTTTAAGGACACGACCCTCACCGAGTCACTGATATACAAGCTGCTTCACAGAGCAAGCAGCAACTGAAAATTCACAACAGCTGTTCTGGATACAGTTCCTAAAACACTTTGATGTTTTTGAACCAAAATGTTGAAATTTTATTTAAACGGCAATGCAGAGGAAAAACTGTTTCCACCTTGACTTTTCTCTTCTCCTATACAGACACATTCAGCTGATCTGAAGGCTGCCCTCACTGAATGGGCCACAAATCATTTTTTAATGAGCCTGTATTACTTTTCTTCGTATTCGCTTTGCACATTCATTAGCTTTAATATGCATTAATGAACATGCAAATTCATATCCAGCGGCTTGATTAGAGCAAGCTCACTTTTTGCTTCATTCAGTGGGTTTTTTACAGTACGTTATATCAGTCAGACGACATGATCTCACCATATGGTGCCAACACTGCCACAGATAAGCTGGATATTTACTGTAAATCATGACAACTGACAGCACAGCGTGTTATAAAAACCTGAGCGTGGAGCCAACTGTGCTCCTGCATGAGGATTTAATGGTTTACTCACTAGGCACCAAAGGGCTCCAGGCGAGGTGGCGGTTATTGTGGCTGCCCTGGGGGTGTTGTACATCAATGCAAGTTCTCCAAAGCTGCCTCGGTTGTCATAGCAGCCTACCAGCTTCTCTGTGCCATCAACCTTCACAAAAATGTTAAACATCCCACTGAATGAAAAAAAAACACAAAGGAAAAAGAGGCAATCAGAGAAAATATTAACACATGGCAGCATGGGTGGATTAAAAGACAATTGGGCCCTGGACACAGGTACGCAAAAGGCCCCACCACCTCTCCTGCATGGAAGCAAGACAAACAGACTTTGTGGTAGTTTGCATCTGTCTGTAGTGGTTATGCATCTTTTTTTGATTAAATGATTCTTAGTTTTGCATCTCCTTGTGTTTGTTTTGTCTCTTTGAGGCAATTTTTGTCTCTGTATGGTAATTTTGCATCTTTTGGGTTTGTTTGTTTGGTTTTTTGTCTTTGTGGTAATTTTACATCTTTTTTGGGTGTTTTGTGTCTCTTTGTAATCATGTTGTGTCTAATTGTGGTAATTAAGCATTGTTTTTGGTTGTGTTATGTCTCTTTGTAGTCATTTTGTGTTTCTTTTTGGTGATTTTCCTGAAACTCTGGGCCTCTGGGCCTGTTCAACAATCCATCCATGCATGGAGCCCATATTGTTGTGCCCTTAAGTCTTATGTCAGCAGGAAGCATTCATTTTACAGATTATTCCACAAATATATTCATTTTGCAGTTGCATATAACAATCAATGATCTGTGCGTTATGTTGTAATAGCCACATAAAAGAAAATCACCTTTCAATAACATAAAAGTTGTCCCCATCATCATCTTGATCGATGATGTGCTCCCCTTCAGTGCAGAATTTCTCAAACATGGCATCCAGCACCTGAGACATCTCTTCCTGCAGTGGTACAAAATGTCATTTAAATGTATAATTTTTATGTTTTTACACAATCATGCAGAATCCACTCAGCATGCTATTTCAGCTATTTGAAAATAATCTTTACAAATCACGCATGGTGCACTGAGCTGTGGTAAAACACTGCTGGCCTCAGGCCATGTTCTCCTTTGTGTAATTTAAGAGATGGCAGAGCACAAACCAGAGGAGCACAGACTGCTTATGGAATAATCCACTCACCGGATCCAAATTCTTGAACAGAAGAATGTCCCAACATGCTTCCTGTAGTCTCTGTCTCTGTTCATCGGTTTTTGGGTGGGTGACCTGCAAATTGAAATACAGGTCTTGTGACATGACCCGATAACGTACGTGCAGAAGGCTATATAATATTGACTGTTTGATTCAGATTCAGAGCTACAATTCATTCTTCAAATATCAACCTCAGCATTAAAACAGGATCTTTGTGGTATGAAACACAGTTTACCCGTGGCTCTTTCTCCTCATCATCTTCATCAGGATTAAACGCTTCAGCACACACTGCATGACAGAGATCAACAAATTAATAAATTGGGTAATCACTGCCAGACAGCAAATTCATCCAAACATTAAAATTTCTGCCTAAAGACAGATAACATTTTAAAACAATATTTTAACCCAAACACCAAAGAATACAGCTTCACATCTATGTGACCCAGCCACACAACTCTCATCCCACTCTAACAACAAAAGCCGAATCCCAAGGATGATTCAGCGGCATTTCATGCAATAAATCTTTCAATAAACAACTTTTCTCGTTTTAAGTGTGGGGCTTTGGGGGGGGGGTGCGAGGATGACGGTGGCACTCATAAGGCATTTCCTTCCAATATTTTAATGGCAGGATAGTGTGGTCAAAACAACATTTTACTTGAATTAACCGTGTGTATTTAAAAACACTTTATATTTGAATTCACTAATGCAAGAACATTTACTCTGATTCTGCAAAAATAAAATGCTTAAACCCCTGAAACCTTGTTGATAAAATATATATACTTGATTACATTATTTTTTATTAAACATACAAGTAATATAAAGTAATACAAAGTGAAGCATATATATGTTTTGAAAAGGAAATGAAAATGTGTAATACATATAACTTTTTCAAAGATTTCTAAAATAACATGATTGACAAATACAAACCTGAGTTATGAACACCAGTGTGTGCATATTAATCTCTGTTTTTGACTTATATGTCGATGTGATAAACATATTTTGCTTTGCATGTTGCTTACAGTTTCATTATAGAAATTTAAAAAGAACAGTACAAAACACGTTTAAAAGAGTAGGTGCAATAAACTCTGGCACATTTTTTCAGTCAGCAATACTTGCTATGGTTTGTCACTGCTTCAAAATTAATGACTTAATTTTGTCACGTTGTGTGTGTGTGTGTGTGTGTGTATTTGTGTTGTATAAGTTTGAAAATGACCGAAATAAACGAAATTAAACTAAACTTGAACATTCTCTCCATTCAGACTGTCAAACATGCATATATCAGTCCAAATACTACTTAGTTATTCTTGTACAGCCAAAATCTTACTGTTTTCACAAGCAACAGATTATTACTAGAAGTAGTAGTTGTCTTCCTCACCCCGCCCACGTCACGCACTGACATTATTAACCAGACTTGAGACAAAGTGGTTTCACAAACTCTAATAAATCAATACTATTATATTAAAGTAAAGACAGTGAGGAGACACAGATGGAAAAATACTTGTACTGGAGACAATCTGACGTAGCCTGAGTCCTCATGTGTCAAATAAGTTTTAAATGTTTCCAGCACTGACACTACCCAGAGTTTTCCTCTTGACAGGACAGACTTTAAGCAAGAAACAACTCACCTGATGCTCTTCTGATGAATCTGTTTATTACCGGCGCTGCAAAAGCATGAAAACATATATTAATACTAGATTTACTTTATCTCACAGTGATTGAATCTTAACTAAAATGGGTTAGATTGAAGTTTTTACATCAGTAGGACATGTGCAGTGTACACCCAGCCCTGTCCTCATTAAGGATCCATATTCATTTGGGTAAAACCTGAATAAGGACAGCTGCTTTGAAGTGCGTTTGAATCAAATTCAAATGTAAAACACGGCATAAAGTGCTGAGCTTCCACACAATTGTCTCAGCATGAAATATACATAAGATAGGAGGTGTCATCCATTAATGGGCTGCCTGCCAGTGTTGTCTGAGGAGGCTCTTTGGAATATCATTAAAACAAAGCACTGGAGGTGTGATGGGGACCAAAAATTACAACAATAGTTAGTTTAATGACTGAATATAGTGTCCTTATGTAACCAGTGCAGACAGCCTTGCAGACCCCACCACTCATTGGGATGCTGTGTCAGAGCTCTGGGTTGCTATGCTACTTGCTGCACCTTATGGCAATACTGCACTGACCATTGTGTTGTATGTGACTACAATTTCGGATGCACAAATTAGGGTGGATAAAAAAAAAATCCCTTGCATTGCTTGCATCATGGCACAGGTTTAATTTTCTACCTTTGTCATATTTTAATCCATGATCGGGGGAGGCCCACAAGGCCTGCACCACATATTCAAATGACCTCGAGCTGCAGGTCTGTCTAGGAAACACAGTCCTTTTATTTGCAGCTGCTGTGCCTTGATGCTGTCTTCTTATCACAAAAGCGTGTCTGCACAGATAAAGACACGTTTCATTAAGCATCATTCAGCCCCAATGACCATATATGGCAAATGACAGAGCCGTGGTGGATGCAAGGTGGCGAGCGCTGGAGCATCACTGCGCCCAATGTGTCTCTCCCCCTGGACCGAAGGTGTGCACAGCGATACATCCTCATTATTAACAAAAATTAACAAAATCCACTGTCATATACATCTAACATGACATAAAGTGCATATGTTCGCCTACCTATGAATTCCTCGTCATCGTCGTCCTCCTCCTCCTCTCCGTTCTCCGAATCGATCTGCATGGCTTCGTCAATGAAATTGACCGCTTTTCCAGGTCTTGGGGCCGAATTTTGGTCATTGCCAAATGAGGCCTCTTTGGTCTCACTTTCCTTCAGCTGGGTGAAGTACTGTAACGCAAACTCGAGCAAATCCCTGGGCTGATTCCTCAACACTTCCACGGTAAAGCTCTGTAACAGCTCCGTCAGTCCTTCAGGAATTTCTATACTCATTCCTGTTATCAGTCTATGGATGTGGACAAAACCGGTTTGCTGCGAATCTCCCCAAAAGAATAATCAAAAGCACACAGATGGAAAAAGCCGAAATCAGCAGGCGGGTGTAGTCTTGCCACCCAGTCAGTCAGCGAGCCATCCACCGCGAATCCTCTCTTTTTCTTGAATGAAAATGGCTCTGGATTTTTCGTCCCAGCATCTTCTGCTGCTTCTGGCTACAGGAAACCCACGCATGTGACCCAGGAATCCATGGCAACCACCTATCCAGGGATTGCGTATGAGCAGCAGCAGCGCAGAAACTGCAGTCAGACGCAAAATACAAATGATGGGAAAGAAAAACCCTCGGGTGGATCAGTCAGATCGATTTTCACCGAGAGAGACGACACGTCGGATGTCTGTATTATGTCTCTTGTCAAGTTTTAAATTTCTTGTTTTATGGCCATAAATCTTATTTCCACAGAGAATGTCTCAAAATATTCCTTTGAAATAATTCAGAATCTTGTGTAAAAAAAGGCTTATAAAAGAGGAAAAAAATCGTTACATACAGCAGGCAGTAATAACCTTGCTAAATCTTAAAAGGATATCACAGATAAAAAATAGCAGGGGAGGCTAGATATGGTTGTAACAAAGGGGGGATGGTTGTAAGAGCAACACTTTCACCAAGAAGGTATGACATATGAGTCATGTGATGCATTTATTGTATGACCCCTTCCTTTCTGACCTTGCATGCTGTGTGAAGACGTGCAGATTTTAAAGCCAAAACACTGATCTACAGGTAGTTGGTTTTTTTTCTGGGAACAAGTCTATATTTTAAATAATACTGATACATTTAAAGTTGATTTATGTAACTTGTACAGAATTAGAGAGTTAGTCTCTGGGGGAATACACGAGGCATTTCATCTTTGCTCATTTTAAACCACCATTTTAAACAACAGCTGACAGGAGTGGGGACAGTTATAACAGCTTTTTGTGTGTGTGTGTGTGTGTGTGTGTGTGTGTGTGTGTGTGTGTGTGTGTGTGTGTGTGTTTCAGCTAACCTCAATGACAACCTCACACATTCCTCTATCTCTCTTACTTCTTTTTCCAGCATATCAGGGGACTTGTTGAGAAAAACTGACAGGTGTGTTTACACACATACTAAAATCAGCATCATATAGGGTGAGGCAGGTAAAGACAGTATGGTCGGTGCCAAATTTACTCTCTTTCTGCCATGTGACATTGAGCAGATACTGCGAGAAATGACAAAACCTCCAAGAAAGAAGATCGACACAGCTGTGTGGGCTATCACAACAGTCAAAAAGTTTTCTGTGACCAGCCAGTAAACGTCTCGACTGGTTATTTTACTGAGACAGACTTGTATTTTAGACTCACTCCACGTTAGGTAGGCTACTAAGCATCCAACAGGCACAAGTTAGTGAGTCAGGAACCTGTTATTAGTGTATTAATTCTTTGTGTATTTTTTTTTTGATTGTTTAATTTTTAATTCCTCACTCTTGTTGTTACAGCTTGCCCTAAGTTATGTTACAGCTAAGCCCAGTAGCAGGGAAGGTTTTAACAGTGGAACTGCTTGTATCTGATATGAATTAATGACTTCTGTTATAAAGCTGCAGAAGTTGGAAACATTGCTTTTTGGAGTAGACAAACGATGGTACTTTATATCAAAATCTGAGCGCTCTAACACAAAAATTCAGCTAGTTATAGGTAGTGAGACAAAAAGTGTTACAACAATACCCGGTCTTCCCTACACTTTTCTGGTAGGGGCATTTCTAGAATTTGAGAATATTGGGGGCTTGGTCTGGATCTGTGTCGCAGGGTGCTGGGGGATCCTCTAGTACATTTTTTATGCTTTTTATGCACTCTGGCATCTTATTTATTCTTGAAACTATTTTTTTTACCTTCCAGATTTATTATGATTTGTACTGTTAAAAATATCAGTGGTTGTTGGTAATAAGCAATACTAACAGAAACAGAATGTTTTACAAACTGCTTTCATTGAATATTTGTTGACTTAAGTTGCAAAAATAGTTAAATTTGCAATGTTGATCAACAATGTCATATTATTTTTGAGGAATTAATGCATGATGAAGAGAGTGCCATATTATCGATCTGGGGCTTTTATAAATTATTATGCCTATTCTTAATTTCAAAATATGTATATTTAGCCTATATATATTTAGATCGGGGGCTATGCATAAAACATTCAGGGCTGAAGCCGCGGACGCCCAGGCCTAACAATGTAACTGCATTTTGGGATTAAGAAACAAAATTTAACTGATCTAATGAACAGGATGAACAGTGAAAACTAGTCTTGAATTCAAACCGGCACTCCAGCTTATTTCCAATGATTAATTACATTTCTAAACTAATTAATAGCCGTAAGACAAAGGCTCATTATAGATGGAGTGTCCCTTTTATAGCGGCAGCAGTTTCGGCCCTATTTCTTGCTCTGGAGGTAGAAAAATGTATAAATCTGATGCATATTTTTAACATCATGGAGCTTTCAGAACATTGTGGCTTCCAGGCAAATACAGTATGCTGCCAGCAAGCTTCATTACAGGATGAAACATTCAGAACTAAAGTGACACAATATGCTTGGCCCAAAACAGGTTATAAGTGATTCAGTCATTTGGTTATTAAAAATCTGGCTAGCTATTGGTGATTTAAATAGGTGAAAAAAGCTTCTGAGTACAGTGGCTGACGCAAAAAGGCAAAAATGCGAATGGCTTTATCTAGGGCCAGTGTTTGGTTTGTCCATTCTGGGCTACTGTAGAAACATGGCAGTGCAACATGGCGGACTCTTTGGACGAGGACCCACTTCGTATGTAGACATAAACTTCTCATTCTACAGTAACAAAAATTTCTTATGGTCACATGATTATACATCATAGAAAATCAAATTATATTATATTCCATTTCTGTTGATATTTAACCCTAAAGCCCACACACTGGGCCTTTAAACCTGTAAAACTGGTAAACCCCTCTGTGTTCTCAGCTTTTACTGCTCAGGTTACTCATTTCAGCTTCAAACATAACACAGGTATACAGAGAGAAAAAGAACAAAAGAGAGGAGAGTTCATGACTACATCCTTAGGTGATACATAAAAAATAAAAGTTTGTTCCACGTAAATTTCAAAAGCATTAGCAAATGAGTGAAGACTGTATGACAGAAGGAAGGGAAATCAAGAAATCTGTTTTGGGGGCAGCAGAAAGTCCCGTCACCAAACCATTAAGTCTCTTGAGACTGCCAAACGTGCAACAACCCTCTTTAGTGTGCCACATTATAGAGATTATTATGTTGTGTTGGAATTTGATGGTGGTGAGCAGAGGGCAAAAAGAGATGAAGGAATAATTCTTGCAGCGTGAAATCACTTGATGGGGAAAAAAAAAATGACCAAAAGAGCACAGCTATTATCTGCCATGGTAGCTCGGCTATGAGACCCTTCCCCCTGCTGTGGCCCATATCTGTCACTCTCTATTAAGAAAGCACAACATTTTCTCACTCAGGCAAACATATGGGAGTACATGCATGGAGTGACCAGTAATGCAACACTGCTGCTGCTCCAAACTCACCACTCACAGGGTACAGGCTTTCACAGTGAGCCGATCTCCACAGGGATTTAATCTGGATGTGTGCAGTGAGACCCCTTCATGGCACCTACAGTAAGAAGACATCAGAGACAGCTGTTAGTAAGGAACATACAGCACATCAGCGCTGCTCTCTGAACCGTACATCCTGCAGACTGTTAATGCATCTCAACAGACAAATGAAGCTTGCAGCTGTGGCACCTGAAAGTTCAAAGATTATCCTTATGTTGCAATAAGAGTTTGGATTTTCATTAACAGAATGCAACACATATGCTTCACATCAAAATGTAGACAGAACACACAGGACGCATGTTCATATGCAATTTTAGTGCTTGAAAGTGTTTTATGAAGTAAAAAAATCATTCCTCAATCTCTTCAAGTGTCACATCTAGTTTCATTTATATTCACAAAACATTGCTCAATATTCAGTCTGTAATATGAATTAATTAATTATTAATATGATCAAATATTAATATAAAAGAAGATAAAAGAGATCACCAAAGTTCTAATATGCTTTTGTTTCCATATAAGGTTTGCTGACTGTACATTATTGTAATTTAAGTGGGATCCAGCCATGCCATGGTAGAATTACAGATAAAGGTAAAAATACATCAAATAGTGCAGCAAACAATGATGCAGGAAGAAAAATGCTGCATGTAATATAAACTTACATGTACACAAGGAAGTACAGCCCTGAAAAATAATGAACAGTATGTGGTTTACTGTATAGACAAGCAGGACGTGGACATTGTTGATATTTGGAATAAGGCTCAGTATGAACACAGTACAACAGGAGGTGGTCAATACTGTGTTTGAAGATAAAATTAAGTTTGAATGACAAGAATGTAAGTCACAACTCCGCCAACATTTTACACATCTACGGGAAAGGTTCTGAATGGGTAGCTCACCCACATGATGCTGAGTGTTTCATTATTTTCTCAGCAGCTCATTTGTGCTATAACACCAAGAAAATACACTTTTGGTGGTAAAGAACGTGAAGAGGATGCTTCTTTAACAGACCCCTCAAGCCTCTTTTTTTTAAAGATCATTTTTTGGGCTTTTATTGCCTTTAGTTGACAGGACAGTGTGAGTGTGAAAGGGGTAGCGAGCCCCCAGGCCTCTAACAGTTTCACAGTTTGTTTATGGTATAAATGTACTTAAGACATCAAACAGAACTGCTTATGATATAATATATTTACATAGTTCCTATTGAAAGTAATGCACAATTTCTTATGCCTAAATAAGATCAGATAAAATCTTGAAAAAACACCACTCACCTGGTATTTGGACTTAGACTGAGGTGCTGGAGCTGAATCGTTATCAACAGCGAAAAAAAGCACATCCGCACACTCAAAACCATGCAAAAATCACGTTTACTGTGCAAGCTTTCGGCCAGAGAGCTTCTTCAAGGCGTTACAGGTACATCAGCGGTATGAGGAGCTGGATTAGCCTCAATGCAGGACACCTGTGTCAGTCACTGAGTCTCGAGTAGCACGACATCAAGGGGATTGAAGTCCTTGAAAAAGTGACTACAGAAAGAACACAGCGTCACTACAGAGACAGTCAAACACCAAGTGCAACATATTTACAAAATGTGCAATATTTACAATGGATCTTGCTCAGCAAACATGATTTTAGCATGGATTTGATTGTGGGGATGTGGTTTTTTCACTATGCCTAAATAAGACAAATAAGACATTTCTTCAACACTTGCTCATTTACTGTATGAGACTGATACAAAAATATGACTTTAAAGACACAGAAGTGGACTGAAATTGTGATTTGACTACAAATGTGGGATAAGTTATTAGTTGTGTTGGTTATAAGCCATATGGTTCTTACTACAGTACCCCTTTGAAACAAAACAGGTGTTTACTACACTCCCACAGTAATAATGTTGCTGTTTTGGGGATAGTTTGAAGACATATGGCTGAATATTATGACTTCTATCAACTACAAATATTATGAATCCGTAAAAGTTTTAGCATTATGCCTTTTAGCAACAACTACATAACAAAATTTGTCTGTGTCTGTAAACTTAAATATCATGAACTACAGTAAACATACTGTTGATATAAATTCAGTTTGCAGTTTATTAAGCATGCCTTGATAAAAACTAAAGCAGTCCAATACAACAGTTCTGCAATAAACCCGTCATGAAAGTTACAATGATACGGTTTTTGTAGTAACTGTTTTACAGAGCTGTTGATTCAACTATGTGATCATCTTGGGGGCTGATTTTTGAGTTGCTGTTGAATTTTATTGCATTTTACAGAGATATATTTCTGTTATTTAGATTTTCCTCAGTAGTATAAATGGACAAAATATTAGAAACACCTGTAAGTATATTTCAAAACTTCATAAATGTAGGATATATTGCATAACTGTTGTATTAGACTGCATTTTATCGTTCTGTACCTGATATACTGACAATGAGCGTAGTTACACTATTGTCCTCTTCCTTATGAACACACCCTATGGTGCTATTCATATTTTCAAAATGTGGGTGATTATGCCACCTACTGGACATTGTCTTGTAGCACAATGTTAAAGTACTTTGCACAATAATATTTCCCCTGTACAGTTCTGGTGTTCTGTTAAACGGTGGAAGAACCTGCTGATCCATTTCCTGCAGTCTGATCACAGTGTGCTGAAAGGAACATGAGATGTGCTGCCATGTGAAATGATTTTACTACTTTTACTCTACATTTTCATCTCGTGCTATAATGTTTATTACAAATAAAAAATGTCATGTGAAATATGAATTTTCAGGTATCTCACTTTTTGATTGTACAGTTTCTTTAATACTATGCCATCATAGATTATGAAATTGTCTGGAATTATTGGCATAATTATGAGCATATATGAGAGTGCAAATGTGTCAGGTCATATTTGAAGTCATTTTTGGTTTCTTATTTGTGTGCTTTGTATTGAAGATGCTTTGTAAACCATGATGAGTCTGGGTCCCACTGAGGTTCCTCACTGCCTCTTAAGTTTCCACAATAGAAAGATGCTGAGATAAGACTGTTCACTTTTATCAGATTTCAGAGTTGTAATACCACATCTCACACACACAAACGCACACACACACGCACACACTCTGCTGATAGGAAATGTCAACCATGCGCTTTCCACTGAAGTCATGACAATTATCTGGTGACAATAATATACATGGACTTCATGAGTTGAGATGAAATTGATTTTGATTTTATATTTAATCCAAAAAAAAAACACTTTCCGTCAACGCAGCTCTGTTTTGCGTCTGGTCTGTGATCCGTCTCTGCTCCCCCAGCAAGTTATTGGCTACAGTGCAGGTAATACTGAGACAAATTTGTGCTCTCTGAGATGAGAAGATAAAGATGAAGATAAAGAGTGCTACTCCCAGACTGTGGACAGATCATCCTTGACTTGTATTTATACACCATTTTCGTGACTGACAAACAACCGTGATAACTGTAAATGTAAAGCACCAAACAAGTCTGTCAATAGCTGAGTGACTCAGTTTGACAACCTGCCTCTCTGTTGATTTTTGCTCATCATCTATAAATGAAGGAAAGAATATCAGTGAAGTGCAACAAGCTCAGTAAAACAGTTCAATAAAAGACATAAAATAGATGTACTCTGCTGTATGTCAAGTCTTAGTGGTAAGATCTTTACCTTTGCAGTTGCTGCTTCCAGTCCATTTTCGACAATAACGATGTATTCTTACTTGAATCCGCAAGACTTTGAAACTGAAAAACAAGAATTGAACAAAATGCAGAAACGATCAATGCCCCATATCTTCTGATGTTAAAAGTTTATCTGCATGATTCCTCAAATCATTTAACATCACTTTTGACGTATACCTTCACCACACCACTGAAAATTATACACTTACAGTTTGTTTTTTTCGTCCTCATCTCAGTAAGCATCAGGTGCAGAGACACGAAGCAGCTGTCCAGCAGGTAGGGCAGGACAGCCAGCAGTAGCAAGGTAACATGATTAACATCCTGTGAAAAATATACGGTACACATACAGTGGGAGACATCGGGTCCTCTCAGGGGATTAAGTAATGGACTGGACTACATGTTTATTGCAGTTTGAATAGGTTGTATATCTTGATAAAGTTTATTGCAAGTAAAGGACAATGATTCCATATTCACTTGCATATGGGCATTTTCTCCTATGTGCCATCAACAAGATATAGTAAGTGTGCATGAGCCTTCACAGTCTGTGTTGCAGCTCGAGAAGGCTCATGTTAGGTCATGTTAACAGGAAGGCGAACCAAAAACAAATAAAAAAGGAAGGAAGTATCAGAAGCCTTGATTATGGCGGCTAAATCATTTAAATAGCATGCACGTTTCCACCTCTGTAGGTCTACATCAGGGCTTTTTTAAAGCCTTGTTTCCTTTCCGTTTCCTTAATCATATATTTTTGGAGTGCCTTTCTGTTTTTCCTTTCAATGAGCACCTAATCTTATGTTTTGATCTCTGTTTGAGTATGCAGAACATTCAGTCGTTTTTTTCCTACTAGTAGTCATGTTTCAACAAAAGAAGGAAAACTACAAATTTGCTGGCATTGTGTTGACTCAGTTTTCACATTAGATGATCCATGTGAACAAAATATTTAGGCAGTAATATATTTTCTATCTGGTTGGAAAGGCTGAGTTGTAGCATAAAGAATGGCTTCTTTTCTGTTTAAGCTTTTGTATTTTTCAGTATTTTGACAGCTCCCCTTGGCATAGCAATTGATTTTGCAGTAGTTTTTCAATCTGAACATGATGATTGGCCTCTTAAAGGTTTTAAGTTTGATTTATGCCACATTTACAAAGTGCTGATGGGCAGACAGGTCCTCCTATCTGCCAAAGAACCCCACCTGCATTTTGTAGAAGTGCAAATTTTTGTTGGTTAAAAGCCTTTAATTGTATTCCTGTCATTTGTTAATCACACATTACACTCAATCACCTTCATACTAAAAAATGTTGCTTTTTTCCCCTCTTAAGTTACAAAAACATCTCATTTACACCTCTAAGTCAAAAAAAGTTCCTTTCAGCTCTTTGTGTATTTTCAGCATCACCAAACAGACACTGCAAGTCCTTTTTCCAGGAAAAATTTATTCGATCAAGAGACAGGATCGCTTCTTTCCATAAACAGGTCAGTTAAATATTAACAAATTTACAGTCATGAGGAATGTGATAAAAAAAAAAAAACAAACAAACAATGCTCGCCTTAAAAAACCCCAACCCAGGATAACATCGACCACGGCAGCGCTGGAACGAGACTCAAAATCCATTTCCAGCTCTATTGTTACATGCTCTTCCATTCAGTGCTTCACAGTTCATCTTTTTCTGATGTTGTCTGTTAAGAGAAAAAAAATTAAGTTATGATGCACCAGCAATAGAAAAAAAAAATCCAGCATTGGATCATTTTATATACTGAAGAAGATGCTACATCATGTGTTCTCACCGTTTCTTCATCATCATCATCGTCATCTACAATTTCCTCTTTATCTTCAGAGTCATCCTCTGCGGGCTCCTCCTCTGGCTCCTCCTCTGGCTCTTCTTCAATCTGTAGAAAAGTTGCATAATTTATAACACAACACCCCCAAAATCTTCAACCATTACTGAGCTTAACTAAAATAATCCGACTGGGCAACCTGAATGGTCAGGATGTCTAAAATGTTTACAAACACAAAGAACACCACCAAAAAGGGAAATTGTAACTAATCATATATTGCTTTGTATCGTTTACTGATAATATTTCTTTGTGCTACCACTAATGCATTCTCCCCTTTGCTACTCGTCGATGCAAACTTCCCTGCTGTGGGACTAATAAAATAGCTTATGGACTCATGCACAGTGGAAACTTTGCTATGCAAATGTTTCCACGGTGACAGCTGGCGTTGACTTGCCTGTTCATCCAGGGGTACATTCATGCTGAGCCGGAGCATGCGCTCTATCCTCTCTCCGTAAGCCTTTGTGTCAGCCAGTTGGTAGCCTGAGCGCAGCGTGGCCGTCTCAAACAGAACGACAGCCAGATCTGACGCTGTCTGGTCCTCGCTGTCCTCCTGAAGGACATGAAGGAAAACAAACAGGTCAGGTTTTATAAAAGCAGTAAGTTACTTGATGATTACATGATATGGCATCATTATAACAGTACAAATATAGTGAAGTGACAGTGATCAGACTTACATTGACTCTGTTAAGCATCTGTTTGATGAGAGGATGTTTGGGGTTGAGTTCTAATGTTTTCTTTTGGCTGGCATAATAGCTGAAGAGGAGACAAGAGGGGAATTATCATATAAGTCCAGTTAACAGTCGAGCGAGCCACAACATGTTCTGCATTTGCATTTTACAACCGCGATAATGAGCATCAACATTGCGGAAAAGCACAGGATCATTACTCACTTTGTAGAAATGTCTTTTCCTGTCTGGTAAGCCTGTGCCTTCATGATCCTCTCCATGTTTCCTGACCAGCCGTACTGACTGGCGACCAGAGCGCAGGGGGAATCGATTAGTCTCTGAGAAAGGACGGCCTTCTCGATCTGCGGGAAAGACGGCATCGTAATTATTAATGTGACTGACGGACTGACACGCAAATGACATGCAAGCAGCTGCAGACAAATGTTATCACCACTGTGGCTGGTGTTTATTTGCAACGTCATGAATATTGCAAAATTTTTTACCTTGTCCTTCAGGGCCTTGTCCTTCATCCAAGTGGTGAGAGGTTCAAACTCCTTCTCCAGGGCCTCCCTCTTCTCCTTGGTCTTCTCACTCTCGTCGAACTTGACGCCCTCCTTTGCAACGTTCTGGAAGCGTTTTCCGTCAAACTCGGGCAGTGCCTGGATGCAGTACTCATCCACAGGCTCTGTCAGGTAGATCACCTCGTAGCCCTTCTTCAGCAGCCTCTCCACGAAAGGAGAAGACTCAGCCTGCAGAGGGGAAAACAGGATGATCAGTGCAAGGCTGTTCAATTTGCATGCTTTGTGTGCATGACAGTTTGCGTAACTGAGCATTTTAACGCAACCAAATAACACAAATATATTCGCTCACCTCCTTCCTGCTGGTGCCAGCCATAAAGTAGATCTTGTCCTGCTTCTCCTTCATGCGCTCCACATACTGCTCCAGGCTGGCCACCTCCGTGTCGCTGTTGGAGGTCTGGAAGCGCAGCAGTTTGGCCAGACGGGTCCTGTTGGAGTGATCCTCGATGACGCCCAGCTTGATGTTGGTTCCAAACTCCTTCCAGAACTTCTCGTTGTACTGCTCCTCTGCGATCTTCTTGATCATGTCCAACGTCTTACGCACGAGCTTCTTGCGGATAACCTGAACAGAGAAGATAAAAACACTACATCTTTTATCCCTTTACATTTAGTTTAATATTCCATAAACCTAATCTTTTTTCTTCCTGTAAAGCTCTTTCTGACTTCTGTTTTGACATGAGCTACACAAATAGTCATTTTCCTGATAGCTTATCAATATCTTTTTGCATTTATTTAAAGAGGGAAATGAAAAGGCCTTCAGAGACTAGTCAATATAGACCACATACACTGAAGACTAAATAAAGAATACACTGGAAAGTGACTTTTACAGATAAAAATTGAAAAATAATATACACAGAATTTAGTTGTGTTAATATAAGATGTGAAGCTCACCTTGAGCAGTTTGTGCTGCTGCAGAGTCTCTCTTGACACATTCAAGGGAAGATCATCAGAGTCAACCTGGCAAAATAAATTTCCGTGAATTACAGTGCAGGTGATTTCTGGGCAAAGACCAAACAATTTACGTTAGCATAGCGCTGTGCAATTAACAAAATGTGACTTTCAATTGGGATTTTGGCTTCCAACAATTATAAAAACAAAATAATCGAGATGAAACGCTGACACTGTCATTTTGTCTTTCCTTCACAGTGCTGCTCTCAGTTTTGCCAGCTCTCTTGCTAAATTAGGCATCTTTTCAAACCCTTTAAGTGATTTCCTTTGTAAAAATAACACGCTGCCACCATAGCCACTGCAGGTGCAGCCTGTGGAGCTCTCAGTAGGTTTTGAGGTACAGCTCTCAGGATGGTGGCTAAAATTTTACTCATAATGGCATCACACAAATGTGTCGATTAGCAGAAAAAGACAAAAACAAATTCTAAGGCAAGCCCCATAGCAGTCTGGAAGTCTCTCACTGCAGATTCAGATTGTGCCAAAGTATTAACTAACACTATACAGTGCTAATCGCTGCAGATATCGGACCACTCACAGATACGTCACAGAGAAAGCTGAATCAAAACATGGTAAAAGTGCTTGAACTCGGCTGATATGTGCTGTCAAGTGTACATTATAATAAGTCCATTATGTCTGCCGTGTATAAATGAGCGCAAGCTGCAGTTGAGGAATTATTAATAGGTTTGAGTCTCATGATGGAGAATAACATTACATGACTGATGTGGGGTTTTTTTTCTTCGTGCCTGAATTGCTACAGTAAGAGTGATGGCCAATGGCCAATTTACAGTTTAATTATTTTTAAAGTTGAAAGAATTCCACTAGTGCAGACAACAACTTTAATTAATGCATGACGATCCCAAAGTCAAAAAGTATCTGTGATCTCAAAACTGACTAAAATAACTGTGATTATGATGGTCGAGCAGCCCTAAATTAGTGCCCAACAGTGTCTCAAGTAGAGTTAGAAATCACTCACCACTCCCTTGATGAAGTTCAGGTACTTGGGCATCATGTCGTTGAAATCGTCAGTGATGAAAACTCTCCTCACAAACAGCTGTGACGGAAAGACATTTATAAAGTTTAGGAAATGTCTGCTTATCATTCTATAAGCATAAAACAGTCCCCTAAAATGGACAGCGATACTGCTGCGTACCTTGATGTAATCATTCTTCTTGGAGCCGTACTCATCGAACAGGCCGCGGGGAGCTGACGTGGGCACAAACAGGATGGACCTGAAGGTAACCTCACCCTCAGCCGTGAAGTGGATGTGGGACAGAGGGTCGTCGCTGTCCTGTTGGAGCGTGAAACTGTTTGAATCAATAAAACTAAACACGTTGAGGTTTGTCTGACAAAGCGCTACTGTTCAGGTGCCCACCTTAGAGAACGTCTTGTAGAAAGCTTTGTACTCGTCCTCCTCAACCTCCTTAGGTGGTCTCTGCCAGATGGGCTTGATATCATTCATCAGCTCCCAGTCCCACACAGTCTTCTCAACCTGCAACAAACACATCGAGTTTCTGTAATGGTCTGAAAGTATTCCTTTTCAAAAGGACATTTATAATTACATTAATTAAATGGCTAAGCCCAAATCAGAATTTTATTTTTACTGCCTCTCCATATATTCATAAGAATATTCTCAAGAGACATCATAGTTCAAATGTTCAAATGTAGTGAGAAATTCATCAGATTTTACTAGAATCTTTCAAAGCTTGAGATGTCTTGTGTTTACAATACATCATTGTTTTGAAAAATATTGATTTTAGGGGGAAAAAACTCCTACCTTCTTTGTCTTAGGCTTGTCTTTGTCCTCCTCCTCCTCTTCCTCAACCTCTGCCTCGTCCTCAGAAGCCTCTTTCTCTGGTTCCTCTGCTGCATCTGCATCTTCCTCGATGGGCTCCTCAACTGTCTCCGTCTGCCATGTCCAAGGAAAGAGATTATGTAACAGCCAGTTTTTCATTTCCATATTTTGTGAGTTGCATAATACAACTGTGCTGGGATCAAATCTGAGGGAGGAGGTGTCTTAAGTAATCACCTTGCTGGCCCAAACATAGATGGGGAAGTTGATGAACTGAGAGTATTTCTTGACGAGGTTCTTGATGGTGTCCAGCTCCAGGTAGTCTGAGGCCTCCTCTTTCAGTACCAGTCTGAAGAAAGACAAAGATCAGATTTAATTTCAGAGTCGACACTATTCTATTATTTGAGAGTACAGTTGTAACAAGCCAACAGCATTTATGGTCCAGTTGTGTAGGTGTTGACTGTATTCTGGGGACACAATGAGAGGTGTGAAGAGCAAAATGACTAACAGCAGCTGATCATAATGCTAAAAGAGAAGCTAAAATAGCGACAGATGAATAAAAACTAGATGTAAACTCACGTGATGGTGGTTCCTCTGCCCAGTGTGTCCCCGCGAGGGTCCTCAATGACAGAGAACTGACTGGAGTCGGACTCCCAGATGTGCTGTGTGTCATTGTTGTGTTTGGATGTCACGATGACTTTGTCGGCAATGAGGAAAGCAGAGTAGAAACCAACGCCAAACTGGCCAATCAGCTCTGAGGTTGACTGATCCTCAGCTTGCATCTCTGACATCTTATTCAGGAACTCGCTGGTGCCGGATTTAGCAATGGTGCCCAAGTTCTTCACCAGGTCCTCTTTGGTCATTCCAATACCAGTATCAGTGATGTGGAGCATGTTCTTCTCCTTATCAGACTGTAGACGGGAATGATACAGTTAAAGCTTTGGTTGAGCAAGGACCAAAAAGGACTGCAACACACAGTAATTTGGTTTCTTTCTTGTGCATACTTTGATTTTGATGGTGAGCTCTTCATTGGAGGCCATTGCTTGTTCATTGGTCAGAGACAACAAGCGAATCTTATCCAGAGCATCAGAGGCATTGGAAATCAGCTCCCTAAGGAAGATCTGAAAGAAAAAAAATGATTTTGACATCAATTTAGCCTTTTCAGAAGAGGTCTGTAAGACACATCATAATGATGGCACAAAAACCCTGCCCAGTCTGAGACCAACCAGCTGAGACACTCTCCTCCAGATCTCAAACTGTGAGTACCATCAGATGAAAGACTCGCAGGAGTGCCCTCATACATGATGCTACTCCTTTTAATCAATGGCAGCTGAGAGTAACTGTCTAATTTTTAATACAGAGTTGCTGGAATATGTATTCAAAACTGCATAGCACAAAATTTGGCAGGTGCAAATACTGATTTCTGCATTGGTGTCTTTTTTTAAATTACGTTTGTTTTCATATTTAACTTGTTGTTCCATACTGCCATACATTTTAAAAGTGAAATAAAATGGCAGGTGAGTCAGATTACAGGCCAGTATGAGTTTCTCCTGCATTGTTTAAAATACAGCTCTGTTTTAATTTGTATCATACATCAATGAAATCTTTACTTGGTATCAAAAACAACAGCTGAACCATAACTCCTACCTTTGCAAAGATAATGTCCACTTTTTCCTGACACTGTCAGACAGTTTCAATTTAACTAATGCAAATTATTGATTTGGTAGTTTGCAGCAGTGTTGCACTGGACTTCCTTATACTGAGGTGTTTCTAATTATATGCCCAACCCATTGACACAAATAAGGGGGGAAGAATGTTAGAAACACATTTCTATAATGGAATCCAGTGCAACATCACCCCTCACTCCTACCTCATTAATTTAACTTAATACCTCTTTGACAGAACAAAGACAATACAATGACAGAACATCATAATATACCAAAATGTAGAACTGGTGGCACACCGCTAAATACCATACAAGTAATCAAGCACAACTGATGTTTGTGAATTAAGATGCCATTTAGTCCTGCTCACCTCCTTGTTCTTGTAGAGGGAGTTGATAATCAGCTTCATCATCCGGTTGACTTCAGCTTGAAAGACATGTTTTTCTGACTTTTCTCTGATTTCCCTAATCTGAGCTGCGTTTAATCCATCCAGCTGGATAGCCTCCTCCTCTCTGGGGACAAACACAGGTGAGATCAGGGAGGTTCACATCAACAAATCACAGGTGCCAGCAAACAACATGCAAATCTGTTTTCCCCTCCAGGGATCAGGGTCCAGGTTAAATCCAAGACAAATAACATTGCCTAGTCTTAATAAGGGGCATGCAGTGAACGTTGTCACTACTACAATTCAAGGGTTGCTAAGAGCGTATGTGTGCACAAGCTTGGTCACACTGACCTTGTGTGGTTAACTTTGTTTGGTTGACATATTCTGATATGGACACCCACAGTTTACTCAGCAAGCATATTTTCTAAAAAAGATATTCAACCCACCTCTGCACCACTTCATCATCTGTTCTGGAGCCATCTCTGCTTTTACCAACATCCTCTTCTACTGTACCATCGATGTCAACCTCATCCTCTGCCTTTACAGCAGCTGCAAAGGGACAAAAAGTTGTTGAATTAAATCGCCCATTACTAATGCATGCAGGTGTATCTAGAGAAAGGTATCGCAGTTAAGATTAGCTGATTTAACATGGAGCTCTGCACAGACGTGATCGAAATCACACAAAAAATAAGGTGTACTGTTAAGTAGGCTGGCTTTTTTCTCAGCTGGTATATGTATATAGCTACATCAATGCAAGAGCGACGAGTTTAAATGGTAATGTTCGCTTGTATCAAACACCTTTTACATAGTAGAAACTTCTCGAAAGGAGATGAGAAATTACAGATATTAGCGTTACTCTAGGGAATGTGCAGAAACCCAAATGCTGTCTATCATTACCAAATGGAAGAAAAATAAGCTTTAGGGATACAAATATGTGAAGTATCTGGCAGACAAGAAGCACAAACGCAAGTTAACGCTAGCTTACTGGCTAATGTTAGCTAAAATGTTGGGTGATAAAAAGTGAGACGAGATAGCAAAATCTTTCCGCCACTCACCAAAGGCAAAGAGAGCGAAGAGAAGCCCTATCACCCAAAGTCGTTTCATTTTGAGATAGAGCTTGAATGACGATGTGTATCTTCAGCTCCTGAGACAAAAGCCGGGAGATAAGTGCACGCAGCACCGCTTTTACAAGAGAGACTGACAAGCTACCTCTCCCACCAAAAGAGCCCACTCTATTAAACCCGTGACAACCGACCAATGGCTGCGCACCACGCACAACCTTCGACCAATCACAGCAGAGTCTTCGGTACATGTTGTCCAATCAGATTCTTCAACATAAGTCTTTACCCTAAAATCGTGGCTGGACACCATTGGCCAAGAATGAATGATCAGCACATCATTTCCTAACATTTACCTTTCTATATGGGAGAAAAAAATCTCTGTCAACACCTTAGTTAAACTTTGATTTTTCTTATATCACAACCAGGTGACGCTTTTAAGGAGAAGACACTGAATGTTTTGGTCATGGCTCTGTTGTTACAGACTGTAGCATTTTATCTGTGTCTGTTTTAGTCTGTGTTAATTTAAATTAAACGATATTTTGCTGTGCATATGATATAGTATTTAGACTATGAACATTCCCTTTTCTATAAAGGCGTGGGTTCATTGTACTTAGATATCCTGCTGTGGAAGCATACACTGAATGATGAATACACATTATCTGCACCACCGATTTTTGTCCACATGGTGTCGTTGTTTAGTTAGCGAGCAAAAATCTATTTCCCCCCAAAGCATAGACCTGAATAAAACACACTCAGTCTGAACATTTTGTGAAAAACTGTGATACTTGAATCACTAATGGTTGCGTATTATTATCATACAAATGCGTACATTACTATGCTGCTTGCTCAACCTGTCTGATGGGTGTGTACCTGGGTGTGACAGCATAGAATTAGGCTACAGGTGTCAAATAGCAATTATTGTGACAGTTATGGGTGGAGTGTGATATTAAGTGTATGTGTGTGAGTGAGAGAAGGGCTTCATTAAATTACATTAAATATAGCATGGAAGTCATAGTTAAATACATTATTATTGGTCCTTGTAAAACACTTCTAAAACCAGTGCTTACATCTGGAGCAGTATTGACATTGATTGAACACAATGCCAGCTGATATGAAATGGTTTCAATCCATTACTTAATAATAATTATAATCATATTATTATTATTAGAAGTAGTAGTAGTAGTAGTAGTATATGTCTTTATTCGTATAGTACCTATAAAAACAGAGTTTACAGAGTGCTTTGGCAAGCAAAGCAAAAGCAGAAATGACAACAGAAAGCCAAACAGTCTTAATGGACACAAGACAGAAAGATTTAGGGTAGAGTTAGGATAAAATAAATAAAATTAGTAAAATAAATAAAAAGACGACATCGCATGCAAGAAAGCAAGTCTATAAAAATGGATTTCAAGGAGTGGTTTAAAAGAGGTTACTGATTCTGCCAGCATTATCTCCTCAGACAAGTCATTCCCGGGACAGCACTTTTGGAAAATGGAAGCCAATTTTGAGGAAAGAAGTCATAGTGTTGAATTTGTAAGTCAAACGTAAGAGATAGTCAAAGGTTTTTCATAAAGCTTGACTTATGATGACAATAGTGAGATTCCATGTCCAAAGAACTTTAAAAGTCAAACTTTTGGGACACTAAAGCAATTAGAACAAGTGTTCTAAAAAACACTAAATTATGACTTAAAATCCCAAAATTTTTGACTAACTATGAGGAATGAAAAAGTAGGCAAAATATTTTTTGTGGGCTAAAACAAATTTAGGACATACTTACTAAAAAGTTTGATTTACAAAGTCAAAATAATGAGACAAAATTTTGCCTTAATGAGTCAAACACTTGATCTATTATTGCATTATTATGATTTCTTAGTATCTCTTAATTTGACTTGGTTATGATATAATAAGTCATAATGTAAACTTTCTAAGTTTGACTTATGAGATAGTCAAAGGTTTGTCTTTTATTTGTATCTTATGAAGACAAAAACGAGATACTATGTCAGAATAATGAGACACTCAACTTCAAACATCAAACTTATATGATGTAAAGACAATTAGTTCTCTAATAACTATATTCTAAAAAGCCTAAATTATGACTTCTACTTTTGACTATGATTATTTTAATTTCTAACAGAAATAAAATATTTTTTTATCTTTTCCAGAAATTAAAAGAGATTTAAACAAGGCATCTCATAACTGTGCCCTAAAAATCCTAAATTATGACCTAGCACCTCAGGTCATAATTACTAAGAGATACTAAGTCCGACTAATTAGACACTCAGTCAAACTTCTGACCTTTTACATCAAAATTATGAGGTATTAAGATGATGAACTCTTACAAGTGTTTCCTGAGTCTACATTTTGACTTTATGGGATATTTTTTTAAATGTTTTAAGAAGTCTAACATTTGATCCATTATTAAATTATTGTGACTTCTAAGTATTTCTCATTGTTATCTACTTCTGGAATAAGTCGTAAGTCATGTGGATTTTCTGGGTCAAACTTATACAATAGACTTATCAATACAAAAGTGAGACTCTAAGTCAGAATAATGAAATACTTTGTCAAACCTTGGCCTTTTTAAATCAAAATTATGAGGTATTAAAACAATTAGAACTCATGCAAGTGTGTCCCACGTCTACATTTTTAATTTATATAACTATTTCTTTATTTTTTTAATGAGTGAAACAATTGATCTATTATTACATTATTATGACTTCTTAGTGTCTCTTTATTTTACCTACTCCTGGAATAAAAGTCATAATGTAGACTTTCTAAGTCAAACTTAGATAGACTCATCAATATAAAAGTGTGATTCGAAGTCAGAATAATGAAATACTCAGTCAAAGTTTTGAGTTTTTAAGTCAAACTCATCAGGTATTAAGAAAAGTAACCACTATTGCAACTATTAAGAACTCTTACAAGGGTGTCCTAAGTCTAAATTTTGAGTTTGTGATTATTTTTTATTTTTGACATTGCTGGTAGTTTATATATTTTCTTGTATGTATAATACATACATATGATAAATAGATAAATTTAATAGATAAATAGTGTTAGAAGAAGAGAAAAGCGTGCAGCTCTGTACTTGACAGAGGCTCTATATAATAAAGGGTCCTCTCCTGGGCTATGCATATTTTATGTATGTATCTGGTAACATATCGTATCTGTTTGGTGGACAGTAGGAAGCTCCAGACGCATCAGCCTCTGATTCGCTGGTTGGCTGGGACCTCGCCAAACGCGGAAGTGACGTCAAAAGCGACCATCCAGAGACAGTTTCGGTATTGGTATTTACAGAAGAGTCAACAACTGCATGCATACGCCCGGGAGTCCACCGCGACCTACAGACGGGCTGCCACCCAGAGAACATGGCGCCTTTGTCCCTGCTGAGGCACAGGGACTGTCTGCAGAGGGCGAACATTTTCTGTAACGTGTTACGGAGTTTACACCACCGGCCATTCACATCTCGCTTATGGAAACGGAATTTCGGTGCCGTAGCCAATGGAGTCGGTCAACTACTGTCACAGCGACCCAGAGCCAAAAACTACGCAGCATCTGTTTGTAGCAGCTCCTCAGACGGCCAGGACTTGACAGAGAGGCTGTGGTCTGTTTACAATGAGACCAAAAGACAGACTGAAGGTAAGGACACTGATGAAACCGCAGCAAACAGTCACAGGGACACAGCACTGCGGTAGAAGCATTATAAAGAAGCGTTAGAAGCCGGTTATGACTCTTGTTTCTTCAGCTTTTTTCTGCAGCCTTTCAGACCGTAAACTCTTCCTGCTGTACACATGATGGGAATGATATGTTGTAGCGACAGTACAGGCTGTGGTACTTTGTTACACACATATAGTAGAGGAGGAGGTCAAAACAGCACAGACACCAGTAAAACATGATGTAACTCAACCCCAGTCTGCTTGGCTCTGCGAAGACTTTTATGGAAAGAGGATTTTCGCGGTGGTAGCAATTATTCCACATATTTTGCCTTCTCTCCTCCCAGGCTTGTTTGAGCAGGAAACAGGCCTGTAAACACGATTCACTACTTCACATTAAATACTTTCTTCTTCTTAGTTCTCAGTACTCATCTTTTACTCAAGTAAATGTAGAAATAGTTTGTTACAAGTAAAAGTCCTGTATTCAAAATCTTACTTAAGTAAAAGTACACACTGCTGGACATCTTAAGCTATAATCTAATAGTTTATAATTTTAAGTTAGAATAAAAATAGTACATCATGTTTATTAGTGGATTTATTAGTTTATGAGTGGATAAGAGTCATCTGCTGTTTGATATCATCCCTCGTTTGCCAATAAAATGTCTGCGATCGATTTCTATGAATTTGACTTGAAGTTGAGCATTTTCCTGACTCCACCTGACGGAGTGGCCCGGCCTTGTGCTTAAATCAAACACACCCACACTCAGTGTTAGGTCAGTTTTACCGCCAGGTGACAATATACAATTCCAGATTCAGATAGTGATATTTAGCCGTGATAAAGTGTGGGTGTAGTTTTTTAAAATAGTTTGACAAGACAACCGTTATTGACAGTAGTTAAGATTTTGTGAAGTAGTTTGGTAAACTACAGTTTTAATGCAACACTGTTCATAATTAGCAAAATGTCTGACAGAGTTTTTCAGTCTTTTACTGTTAAAGAAAGAGAGCCCTGAGCTTTATATTATCTCTATATAATAATGTGTCTTGTCCTGGATTATAAATATTTAACGTATGTGTCTGATAAGTGATCGCAGCTGTTAGGAAGTGACTGAACTCCAGACGAACACGGCATGATGAGGCTTCTTATATTCAAAGTGGTTATACTGAGAAAAAAGTAACATTAATTGGCAAAAACTTACATGCAGATACTTGATACTGGGTTTCAACAGACTAACAGCCTGGATGATTATCGGTGCCCATATTTGGCATTTTGCTGAATGATCTTTATCTGCGTTTTATTTTAGTGATTGCCCATAAAATTAGTTAATAAAAAGTGTTCGTATTTCACTCAACCAACACCAGGGAAGGCAGTCTGCAATACATGCAAAGAAAGTATGTAAGGGATGTGAGGAACGTTTCATTTGTAAAACCCCAGGGAGCTGTTTTATTTGTTCATTTTTTTAACTTAAATTTTCACTTAACTTTGTGAATAAAGTTGCTGGGAACTTGCTGTATGTGATGTGGAAAGTTTCACTTTTGATTACACATTTGTCAAGTCATTTAAACAACATTTTGTGTTGGAGTTTGTTATATTCCAAATTTTTAAATTTCAACAGAAACATTTTCATTGTAATTGTAAATGCATATCGGTTCCAAATATCAGTTATTAGTCTCATTAAGTACTAATAATGGGTATCAGTGTTGGCCCTGAATATCGATCAACCCCTAATTGAGGGACTGGCCCTATTCACCGAATCGAAAAACAACTGATCCACCTCCTTCAAGAACCTGTATGTCCTAAGAGATGCCTTTCTGCTATAGTCACACATAATATTCCCAAACTGCAAAACAACCCCCTGTCTCCTCTTTCTCCCCTTTCAGATTTAATCCCAGCCATTTCCACCAACTCCATCAACCCTGACACCATATTCGCCAACAATGAGATGAGCCTGCGAGACATAGAGATCTACGGCTTCGACTATGACTACACCCTGGCGTTCTACTCAAGGCACCTCCACACCCTCATCTTCAACATAGCCCGGGACATCCTCATCAATAACCACAGGGTGTGTATGACCGTGTGTGACTCTGAGAAACCTGGCACTTCAAACATGTTTGTTCCAGATACAGACAGGAAGCATTCTTCTCGGCTGAAACTGACTTGTAGTTTAATTGAACAAAACATGGTACGGAGAGCTCATTACAGAAAAATATTCTAACTGTTCATCTTATTTCCATTTAAATGTCATAGACACGAAAAATCCCGTCCTCCTATCACAGAAGCAATTTCTAAACTCGTGGTTGCGTCTTATCCTATCTCAGGCCTTCTATATTATCTTAAGAAATCCTAAAAATAACTGGATTTGATTCTCGGCACTGTCCTGCCATGCCTGTATCTATGTTTAGTATAGACACAGGACTGCATGTGCCTTTGACTATAATGTACTGGTAGGCTAGTCGAGATGGTAAAGCCATAATATCAAAGGCGCTCACTTGTCACTGGCTAGCTGTCATGGACAAAGAAAGACAGGCATTCATATAGCTACAAGGAGTCAGAGGCAGTCATCATGTCGGTGGAGGAGTGGAAAACTCAGATTTTGAAGTTCTCTTCTCAGTTATTTGAATTAATTTCAGACTAACTCATTTAAATCAAGCCTGTAAAACCTGAGCAAATCAGCTTGATTCCCTCAAAAACATGGAAAAAAATGACACAGAAACTAGCAGAAAATTATTAAAAAGTACAAGAAAATTATAATAAACAAAACAAAAAACAATGACCTGGAAAAGGTGCTTGAAAAAATTCTAATAATTTTGTAACATAATTTTAAATATGTAATTATGATCATCTTTCCTGAGCTTTGTTCTATTTTCCCTAGACATTTCTCTCTTGCTTTAAAAAGAATAATTCTCTAAATTCGTTAATTTCTTGCAGTTTGTTGACAATTCTCACCAAGTTGCTCATTGCCATTTTCTCATGTTTTTGGAAGAAATTGCATCAATTTTCGTAGGGCTCAAAAGTTTTAATGCTTGTGAAAGGCATCTGAAAGCACAAAAAGTGATATTGCTCCAGGTTTTAAAGGTTTAATGGAATTCAAATCTGCATCATAAGTTTTTATTTTTTATGTAAAATAATTAACCAGGAGGAGCTGCATTGATATTGCAAATCTCCTTTAAAAGAGTGCCCTGGCCAAGACAGGCAGCAGCATGCAAAGTTTTGGACAAACATGTAATATCACAGCATACCAAGCAATATGGCCAGCTTGTCCAAGATAAGATAAAGGCAGATATTCAGTCAAAGCATCTGCCACCTGATGCACCTCTCTCCAACTCAAGCTAGCTGAAATTATGTGAATATGTCCAGCACGTGGGGCAAGAAAACAAAGTTATCGGGGGTTTTTAAAAAATCATGAAAAAGTTAGGAAATTTTGTCCATGAAAATGTATGGGAACCCGAAATCTACTCTATCTACCAGCTCCCCAAGACCCAAATCAGTCTGCAGCAGATTCAATTAGCTTAGAGGGGCAGAATACCTGAAAGCCCCTTTCCCACTCCAAGACAAACTTTTGGGGCAGATAGCAAGAGTACTGCGTGTGAACATGCCAGCAGAGCACAGACGGTAGCTTCCAACATTTTTCAGATGGATAAGGTTATACAGAGAAGAAGGAAGCAAGTTTAGAAGTCCTCATAAATGAGGACATGCCAGTGATTAAGTCTGGTGAACAATGCAGGCCAACCAACCGCAGCATACAGGGAGGTGTGAGCAGCCGTCCAATCAGCGCATTTCGGTTTTCATGTTGTTCCTTGGACAGGGTCAATTCCTATCATTCTAAAAAAAACATGTTTCTGTAATACCAAAAATCCTAAATGTCATCCTAGACTGAGATAATACTGGATTTGAGACTTTTGAGGACATTTCTGTGGTGAGGCCCGTGGACAATAAAAAATCACGTGTTTTTATGTTTTTCCTTAAAAAAAAAAAATCAGAATCCCACCAAAAAAGTGTTGCTGCCATTGAGCGAAGCATTAAATTCCCCAACATTTCCAGCAGAGATGCTGAGAGATAGAATACAATAAAAACAGTTGTTAAAAGCATATCAATTACCATAGAGAAAGAAAAAAAATTTCATCCACAAACTGCCGTCTTGTGACAAAAATATAACCATTACATACAGTTAATCTGTTTTCAGCATTAAAAACACAAATATTTCAGAATAAAACGACTTCAACAGGTTGAAGTTGCAAGCTTTAGTGTGACCTCCTTTTCTACTTAACGTGTCTTGAACTCCTTGGGCAGACAACATGAGATTTACATTACTAAACTTCTGGTTTATTCACACCAGGTTGCATTCAAGACCTGTCCAAAGCTTAGTATTGATTGTCTGAGCTAAATTTGCCATATGATTGTACGAGTCCATAATTCACACTAAATATTGTCCTCAGTCTAAAGACACCAATTTGTTCTGACTTTTTTGGTGTTTGGTGCTCTCTGTGTTCTTTGTTTATATCTTAATAAAGAGACTGAGTAATATATAGATACGTACATACCCACATGACAGCTTTGCCAAAACAACAAATCAACAACAACAAATCTTGGCCAGAGACTTTTGCACAGTACTGTATGTACCAACGTACACATACACACACCCATATCTTAAGATAGACTGCTAGTAGTGTTTAAGGCTGAATGTGTGGAAGAGCTTTGTGTGATAATAAGCAGAATAATCCCCACAGATTTAATGTTTAAACAGGGTTAAAAACGCACCGTCATGCATCGTTTTTACCTACATAGGTAGATTGTGGATTAGCAGTTCACTCCATTGCTCAGTTCTTTTAAAAATTTAGTAATGCTTTGATGTGTTGTCCCTGAAAACAGTTTTTTAATTTTCATTTATACTAGTATCCAGAGGGGCTGCGAAATTATGAGTACATTCCCAATTTTGCTGTCAGAGGACTTCACTATGATGTTCAGAAGGTGAGAAGGTCTTTGCTTGTCTAACAAATCTGTTTTATATTTTTTGCATAAGTTTCACCATAGCCTCAGTGTTTATTCATCGTCATTTCTGTGAACTACTTAATGATTTGAAACAGGCACTTCTGATGAAGATAGATGCCTTTCACTACATCCAGCTGGGAACTGTATACAGGTATCTGCACTGTGGTACTTCTCACATCAGGGTGGTGGGTAATAAATAATACACAGAAAATTTTGAAATTCACACAACATTATGTGAGCATACCACAGTCAGAATCAGGAATACTATATTGATCCCCAGAAGAAACTGGGTCATGCTGCAGTTGCTCTCGTGCACATAGAGAAATTGAAAAAGATAACATATGTAAAATATGTGCAGTATGCTACAGCATAGAGCATATTTTATATGGAAAAATATAAGAAATACAAATATCTGCATCATACTTCACTATATAACCACAGTGTAAATAAAGGAGATGAAATGAGAAATGCAAAGAATAGCATGTTTTTCTTTGGTTTATCATTACTTTTAGGAGTTTGCGTGTGCTACAAAAGACATAGCGCAAATTCTAAAATTGTCAAAGCATTTGATATTTTGTGTTTCTTACACAGGGGTCTCCATCCAGTTCCTGAAGAGGAAGTAATTGCCATGTATGAAGGTTGTCACGTACCTTTAGAGATCATGAGCGACTTTTATGGGAAGGTGACGATCGTTTCCTCTCTTATCTGTAACCAGACAGGCACTCTAGAAAGAGAAATGACAGAATATAATGAAGTTAATCTCTGTCCTGCAGAGTTCCCATGGCCACACCATGAAACAGTTCATGGACATTTTCTCCTTGCCTGAGATGACCCTCCTGTCCTGTGTCAATGACTTCTTCATGAGGCATAACATCGACTATGAGCCAGTGCATCTCTACAAAGATGTTAAGGTAAACTAACTTATTGTTCTGTCATCTTTGACCGTTTTGCTATCTTGGCATTTAATGTGTTTCACACAGCAACATTCCCTGAAATTTCTCTTAATCGGTTCAAAGAAGAAATAAGAAAATTCATCTCCAGATGCATAAAAAAACATAACATTCCAAATCCGCTCTCCCAGGACGAATCCCACTTGATCATAAATAACCTATTAGCATAGGTAACGCCCCCGTAACACTGTGTAAGGGCAGGTGTGGTGGTGTGAGCAGAGACTCTGGTACATGCACAGGAACTGGAGAGATGCCACAAAAAATGCTTTAAGAAGAAAAAGGACTTCAGCAGTAGTGAAATAGTTTTAAATAATAAAGCAAACAAGTCATTTCCCAGAAAAAAATAAATAAATACACACACACAGACACACACACACACACACACACACAGATATATATGTATATATATATATATAGATAGAGAGAGATACAGTATATATTTGTAAAAGTATTAATACCATATTGCAAAAATATTCTGTATTCTAGTAAAAAAAAAAAATTAAAAGACTTTAATGCAAATATTTATTTACAATTAGGAAAATTTAGTATTAAAAGTAAAAGTACCCCGTGCAGAAAAAGATAGTCAATTTAATAAATCCAAATAACAGAACTAATTAAGGTAAAACCAATAGGTCTTCATAATTGAGAAGGTGGACCCATGAAATGTTTTTGCATGAAAATTTACTTCAATGATTATTAAAATAGCTGCCAATTCATTTTCTAACAATAGACAAAATCAGTTAATTGGTATATTAATATGGTTTGTGTGCAAAAATCTTAATTTGTAAAGCAATTAGTAACAAAAGTTATTCAATAATTTAAGTGAAGTAAAAAGTTAATTATTTTCCTCTGAGGTGATGTGAAGCAGAAGCAGAAAGTTTTATAAGATAACAAATAATCATGTAAAGAAAAAGTACCTCAAATTGTACTTGAGTAAATCTACTTAGTTACATTCCACCACTGATCAGCAGATGGACGCACAGTTACTGAAATTACAGTAACTAGGATCAGTGGACCAAGTACAGTAGTGTATCTTTTGCCTACAAATTTAATAATCCAACCCTTCTAATTATTTAAAAAAAAAACTTTGATTGATGTTATTAATGCATTTAAGTTCATAAAATTTAAAACTTATTTCCATTTGCATTGGAAAAACAAACGTATGAACTGCGAAAGCAAGATTTTTTTCTTTTCTTGGTTACAGCACTCTTGACAAGGTAAAATCTTCTCTTACCTAAGAGAAGAGCAAATATTAGAAAACATTGGTGAATCCCAGAAATCAATGGATACTAACAAAATAAGAACACGTTGTGTATATGGGCAAAAGTAAGAGAAAATTTGTGGGTATATTGCTTCTCGCAAGGGGCCCAATATTTGCGATAATCTGACACTTTGATTAAGTTATTGTATCTCCAGGGGGAGATAGTGTGTAACGATATACAGCCAAATATTTACGTTTGCAGTGTGCTGTGATACTCCAGCCATTCAATCCCATCTTAATTTTAGCTCTGAAAACCGGTGTCTAATTTTAGTCGAGCAAGCCCGCCTCCAGCCATCTGCGTCTCTTCTCTGGTGGGTCTGGTGCTTCAGAGGGAGA
This sequence comes from Plectropomus leopardus, assembly GCF_026936395.1. Taxonomy (NCBI): domain Eukaryota; kingdom Metazoa; phylum Chordata; class Actinopteri; order Perciformes; family Serranidae; genus Plectropomus; species Plectropomus leopardus. The sequence continues at coordinate 29,359,083 of NC_142182.1, read as the reverse complement.
GGGGCGAGAAATCAGCGCTGTGTTCTCCCTTTGAGGGCAGCTGTCACACTGGTCCTGTCTATTCTGTCTGACACTGCATCGTTTTTGACAGATCGCTGTCATTAAGAGCCCTCACACACACGCTCTCAGTTCCACGAGTGCCTCTCATATCTTTTCAAGGACACGCTGCTTAATCTTTTTTCCCCCCTGCCAAGCCTGATTTATTATTCAGCGTTAAACTCTGTGGCTTTATTGCTTACTTTGCCTTTCACTTTTGTGTACATCAAATAATCCTTGCATGTGATAAACTTTCTTAAAAACTGCCCTTAAATTTGCAACTTTGCAAGGAGGGGTCTATTTACCCACTTGCTGATTCAAAAGCAGAGGCAACACTTCAGAAAATTTGGTGGAAACTTATTCACTGTGTCACCACAGTAACTAAACTCCAGGGTCTGCTTTATTCATAATCATTTGCATTCAGAGGTGCACTTTCTTCGTGCTTCCAAGTCAACCGTTTATGCACAGAGCAAAGTGTTGCTACTGGGGCTGAATGCTAACATTGTGACACTGAAGTCATGACTTCTTGGCTGAGGACTGTTTACTCTTCCTCTTCACAGGAGGCCATTAGAGATGTTCACGTCAAGGGCATTATGTACCGAGCCGTGGAGGCAGATATTGGTAATGTTCTCTGGATTTTTATCGCTTCATTTGAGCCTATATAAAAGAAATTATGCATCTGAGTTGTTGTCAAGACAATACAATTAAATTAGGAATAATGAGGCTGTGATATACAAATAAAAAAGCAGAGTTTTATCTGTGCAAATTCTATCAGCATCACCCTCTCTGTGTTTTCTCATTTTCCAGAGAAATACATTTGCTATGGCGAGCAGAGCCACGCTGTGCTGAAGAAGCTGTCAGAGCATGGGAAAAAGATGTTTCTCATTACCAACAGCCCATTTGACTTTGTGTAAGTGTGAGCAAACAGAGCGCAAGTGGTTGTTGCTGTGATTAATTAAAAACGTCTTGCAGTGGTGTACTACTGTTTAATTGGTGCTACTGTAGAATGCCTCAGCTTTTATACATATGCAGCCACACATCAAAGGGCTTTCCAGCCGCAAGTATTTGTAATTCATCCCAAGTCATTGACTATGAGCTTCTTTTGAAGTCAAACTTGATTGCACAAAATGACTAGCTCTGCATATCCAACCTTAAAAAGCTTCCCAGAGTCCCAAAACATTAAACCTGTGTCCTTCATTTAATAGCTTAGCACATTCATTCACCACTGCACTAAACATGGAACAAAGGAAAAGGCTGTCCGCAGACTGTAGGCAGCCCCAAGTTTTTAACAATGCAATATTTCAATCTCTAAGTCCTCCCAGATCCATATTCAATATACATGTTGACAATCCACCTATGTTTTCATCATCCCCATCCTCTCCTTTACCTTTGGAGCTGTTTTAATGCCTCCGTGCCAGCAATAGCTATTCAAATTAATGCAATATTTCAAGAATCTTTTAAAGGATTTTTTTCCAAATTTGGCACAAATGTCTACTTGGACTTAACAATGAACTGATTAGATTTTGCTGGTCAAAGGTCAAGGTCACTGTGACCTCGTCCATCTCATTTCTGTAAGCCCAATTTCTCAAGAACACCTTTTAGGATTTTTACTGCTGGTGTATTGTTGAGCCATCAGCTCAAGCGCTTTTAACACTACGCTCATGATGAGCTTTAAGATGATGCTTAAAAGGTACTGTCTTAAATCTTTGTCCATCTCAGGGACCGAGGAATGAACTACATTGTAGGGAAGGATTGGCGGGACCTGTTTGATGTTGTGATCGTTCAGGCCGACAAACCTGGTTTCTTCAATGACAGGAGAAAGTAAGTTTGTTTGCGTCTCATCCTGTGTGTGTGCTTTGCCTCTTTAATCCCACTAGGGGCCTCCTTACCAGCAGTTACCACTAGACCTTGTTCTCTACAGGATTTGTACATGAAATGTACATAGGTGTGTTTGTTTTAGAGCTGCCAATATTGGGATTTGTCTTTGTGTATTTTTCCCCCAGACCTTTCAGACGAGTGACAGACAAAGGTGCATTGCTGTGGGACAGAATTCACAAGTTGGAAAAAGGAAAGATCTACAAACAGGTCCGCAGTTCATGCCAGTTTAAAATTGCTTAATTTCTCTTGGATACACCTTATGAAGTGCATTTTTTAATGTGTGCATCTTTGATCACTGCAGGGAAACCTTTATGAGTTCCTGAGACTCACCGGCTGGAGAGGATCCAAAGTGCTCTATTTTGGTGATCACATCTACAGTGACTTGGCAGTAAGCAGCATATTCACAACAAAGGCCTCATTATGACTGCACAAAACACTCTTTTATGAAAGATTATTAAGAACAAAGATGGGAACCCTGCTTTGACCATGCTCCATTTAAGATAAGTGTGTTCCACCTGAATTAAAGGGCCAACGCTGGCCGAGTTCATCTTTATATGCAGCATATGTTGCATATAAAGATGAACTCGGCCAGAGTTGGCCCTTTCTAATGCTCTGTTAGAAGAAGCACATAATGAGATACTGAGCCAACGCTTGAAACAGAACAAAGATGCTAAAAGGACTGGGCTGAGAATGTAAGTCTTCATGCATTAAACCACAGTTACTGTAGCTCTGCAGTGGGTTTGGTTGACAGGCATTTTAATGAGTGTCAGTGTCTCCTGATTTATCACACCTACCACATCCACAGTAGTGAGTATCACCTTATTTACCTTTTCATACCTGTAACCTAGCAACCTCCCAACAGCTGCCCCTCATCTGCGCTCAACAAACAAACTAGCATTTTCTTCTTTTTTTTAATTAACTGCGTCACAATGAGTTATTATAATGACTGGGATAAATGAATGTGTCTGATCAGCTGTAAATGGGGATAATGAAATACAGAGTTTATATCTTTGGCATAATGCCGTGCTGGTGGCAGGCTGCCAGCTGTCAAACATGTCATCCTGCTTATTTAGAAAGATGGAACATGGTGTTTGTGGTTTACGCCAACCACAGCTTACAGCCAGCCTCTCCGGCCGTACGATGAGATCGTTACTGTAAGCAGACACAGAGCAGAGGCATCTCTGAGCTACTAAGGAGCTGCAGGAGAGGGAGGGATGGAGCGATATTTTATTTCTGCTTTATGCCGTTTAATAAAGAATCCAATTACACAGCAGAAGTCGAAAAATTTTTTCTCACTTCTCTGGATCAATTTAAGCTTAGTTTTCAGCCACACGCTCCCTACTTCTTACTTGCACTTCCATTTTAATTGGTGCTGTTTGCAGCAATCAGTCTGGGTCAGTCTTTACTTGAGCTTTAGGTGCATAAGTGCAACCAATTTCAATTATTTTTTTTCAACTTATTTGTTCAACTGCATTGATCGTATTTTATGCTGTGAGCATGTGTCAAGTATATCTGAGTACACACACTACTGTGCCTGCTGTGAATGTGCAGACGAGGTTTATGTCATACCTGTTTCAACAAGTAATCATAAATGTGTGTATGACACTGTGGTAAAACAGCAGCAATATACTCATATTCAGGCTGTACTATACAATATGTGCCTCAAGCCAACAACTCAAGTGTATTATAAAGCACTCCCTTTCATTTATCATTGCTCTCATGAGCTCTCTGCGATTTTCAGAGCATAATCATGACATCAATTCCTAACTGGATGCAATGAGAAACAAGGGAAGGCATGAATATCAAACTGTTTCAGAGTTTCCCAACAACGATGTCCTGAACTGCTCAGTGTATGCTAAGCGATGTGTCCCTCGGTTTAAAAAAAAGGCTAGATTACTGTAACAATTTCACTACACACAACATTATGTGATTTTTCCAAAACTTTCAATGTTTTTTTACTAATTCCATGACTTCTCCAGACCCTGAAAATATGATTGTGAAATTCCATGACTTTTCCAGGTCTTCCATGAGCATGGGAATCCTGTTTATTAATTATTATTGTTACAAATTAAACAGCCATCAAGAATAATAAAATCGATTGTTTGTTTTTAGACCAGTAGATCTGGTTTGCTGCAATAAAAACCACCAAAGTGAGCTGAACGGACTGAAACCTAAAACAGATGTTGACAAAGTCTTCCTCTGGGGACATCATTTTCCATTAAAAAAGGCAATAAATCACAATATATGTCCACTTATGTTATGTATGTATTACTCACACAGAAGAAGTCCTTTATCCTCAATTATTCACAATCCTGTTCTTTTGTTTTGTAGGATCTGACTCTGAAACATGGCTGGAGGACAGGTGCCATCATCCCTGAGTTGAGGAAGGAGATCAAGATAATGAACACGGAGCAGTACATTCACATGATGGCCTGGTTACAGGCACTGACTGGACTCATCGAACAGATGCAGGTCAGTAGATTTTATAAAAACATTTTTATCCTACCTTTATGCTTTTATCCTCACATTTCTGTGCCTGACTTCTTTGCACTGCTCCAAAACAGGTACACAGGGATCCAGCATCACAAGCTGTCGTGAAGGAGTGGATCAGAGAGAGAGAAGCCATGAGGTGACAGAGATACAGAATTCTTACAGTCATGAAATTCCTGGAAAAGTTATGAAATTGAAAAAACTGTTTTCAAGGCCTGGACATAGTTTGGAATTAAAAGTTATGGATTGTAATAGCTTTTGTTTTAGTTTTGTTTAACTTATACTAATAAAAATCCCCAAACATGTCTAGCATTACCTAAAATATGTTGAATTTCAAATATAGCATTGCACTTTATGGCACTTGATTGGATTTTCTGTTTGCTATCCTCAAAAAAAGAGGCATGGCCTTTGGCAAAGTTCTTATTTGTGTTGTTCTGGTCTATTGGCATATGCAGATAGTTGGCAGCAGGAATGTCTAATTTAAGAGTAAAGACAGCAAGCATTAGTAGTTTGCTTATCCGCTTTGGAAAAGTTTTAAAAAATTCATGGGTTAAAATGCATAGGGAACCCTGGACATAATTACCTTGACAGCTTTGATCATTCAGTGAGATCTTGAAGAAGTGACGGAACCTCATCTTGATGTGTTTTCATGGCAGGTCGCAGACAAAGGACATCTTCAACTCTCAGTTTGGGAGTCTCTTCCGGACGTATCACAACCCCACGTACTTCTCACGCCGACTCTCACGCTTTGCTGACATCTACATGCCCTCCATCAGCTGCCTGCTCAACTACGACTTTCAGCACACCTTTTTCCCTCGCCGCACTCCCCTGCAGCACGAGTCTGCCTCCTGGCCTGAGCACTGCCCTGCTGGTATCAGCGTCTCCTCGCAGCTCAGCAGGACCGGAGCGGAGTCTGACTAGAGGAATAGAAGAAGACGAGGATTGAACAATCTCCATTGCTGATGAATTTCTTTTTTTTAGGTTTTAAGATGGCAGTTTAAAGGATGCATGCCACATTTTCAGATATAATAGATAACAACCTTGTAAACTGTTGGTGTTTATTAAGCTTTAAGATAGATATGTACTGGCTCTCAAATAATTAAGTCTTCAAGCAGACCAGCAGATTTTGTGCTTTGTAAGCAAAACAAGACAGAATGTTTTCATTCAAAACATGGACACCTTGTGTTTCACATTTTTATCACACAGAATTTGAAACATTGAATGCACTGATTGTTCTAGGTTTGCATCTGTGTGTGTGTGTGTGTGTGTGTGTGTGTGTGTGTGTGTGTGTGTGTGTGTGTGTGTGTGTGTATCTTGGTGTGTAAGGGAGACAGAAGTATAGTGAGAGATTATGCAAAGATGCTGTGTTTACACCGTGTAAACAATAGGGGGCAGTCACACATCATGTCTCTGTAGAATGTATTATACACACTACCTTTGCTTTTTTATCCTTTGCATCTGTAAACCTGTAAGAGACTGTCAGTGAATTTACATCACAAATTGGTGTGTTGCCTTAATCTCTTTTTCACATACTGCAATGTCTATATTTTTGTAATAGCCAACTGTGAACTATGGCAATCAAGCTTTTTTTTTTCAAATTTGGCATCTTATTTCATTTAATTTTTGAACTGCTTCTTATACGTGTTCTGAGAGAAAGTATTTAATTGCCACGCAACACAGCCTGTACAGTATGTCTCATTTCAGCACGTGGGAAATGTTAATATTTGTCAGGGGGAAAAAAATAGAGCTTCGTTGCTATATTTAGTCCGCCTGTTGCTATTTGATCTGTTAAGACAGCGTTGAGTTTCTTGGCTTTGACACTTCGGCAGAAAATGCGTGAAATGTTTTCACACATGCTGGGATGAATGCTGGAGAAGAATGATGTACATTGTGGAAAAAGGGAACTCTTAAATATCAGTGGCCACATCCAAGACCTCAGTGTTTGTGTTTCTATAGTTTAAAATATGATGATGTGGATTTTTATTTCACTATTTATTAAAATGCAAATGGAATAATGATCATTGCCATGTGCTTGTGTCATTAATCTAAAGCAACTTAGTATAGCTGGATAATTATGTCATTAGATTTAATTAGCAGGTATGTGTTTACCGAATGTGGAGACCATTTGCAGATTATCATCTTTTCCTTTTTCTGTCTGCTGAATAAATAACCAAAGAAATATTACACCATTTAAAAATGAAAGGTCCGGTGTGTATGATTAAGGGGCATATATAGGCAGAGATAGAGTATTATATAATAAGTATGGATTCTTTAGTGTACAATTACGTTAAAATAAGAATCATCGTTTTTATTACCTTAGATTGAGCAGTTTATATCTACATAGGGAGCAGGTCCTCGCCTACAGAGATCGCCATATTTCTACAGTAGTTCAGAGCGGACAAACAAAGCACTGACTCTAGATAGAGCCATAAGCATTTTCACATTTTCACATTGGCCACTGTGATGATTAGCAGCCACTTCACAATGAGCCGAACAGCATTGGAAAATCACTTTTTTTTTAAACATTAAACGGCTTTATTCAGTGTTCACTAGTTTTTATCACCCGGTCCATTTGTCTTGGGGAGGAAGAGACTTCTGCAGATAATTTGGCTCCTGGTAAACACCTCCTCAACGATGAACACTAAAGGAATCCTAACTGGGAATTCATGCTTTGCACACGGGAGAAGTTTCAGCTGGTTGCAATGTGCAGTCCTCACCACCATTTCCCACTAAATCCCACACACTGCTCCTTTCATTTTTATGACTAAGTCATTTCTACTTAATATCCCTAAACTTTCCAATTACCATTATAGCAATGGTTTTGTTGGGATTAATCCATTTAAATCGTGTTACGGACCAATTTCCCATATTGCATTTGGGGTTTTCTCCATCAGGCAGGTGCACAATCTGAGATCTTGGAAAAGAGACAAAGCCGAGTGGTTTAACAGGGATCAGAAATGATAAGATCTATGATGCCGTGTCCTGAGCCGAGCAGGCTCAGTGTCCGCAGGTTCAGTCTCTGGACTCACAGTTGCCTCTCCATCCTCATTTAGGTACCATGGACAGCAACAGCACGCAGTGGAGCTCCGGCTCTCAACCTCAATCCATCTTCACTGAGGTGGCCACTGTTACACCCACCATCTTCCCTCGGGTGGGCTACAGCATACTTTCTTTCCTCATGTTCATCAACACAATGTTAACAGTGTTCAACAATGGTCTCGTCATCACCGTGATGCTGAGGAATCCGTCTCTCCTCCAGCCAATGACTGTTTTCATCCTCAGCCTCGCTGTGTCCGACCTCATGATCGGCCTGTGCGGATCCCTGGTCGTCACCATCACCAACTACAAAGGCTCTTTCTTTATTGGCCACACAGCCTGCGTGTTTCAAGGATTTGCAGTCAATTATTTTGGTAAGTGGAGTTGCGAGAGAGCAGTTTGTGTTGTATAGACTTTTTGGGAGCAATTTTGTTTTCTTTGTGCCTGGAGGTCTGTCACAGTAAAACACAACAAACACAATTGTAAGGCTAAAATATCGATATTATTGTTTCGCCTTAGTGAATCTCAGAACATGTTGTGGCTTTGCAAAGATAAATATATTGTATGTCTCTGTTTGATGCTTTTGAAAATGTCTCTCTACAGTTGTCAGATCTTGCAAATTTCTTGCTTCTTTCTTAAAAAAGGGGGGTTATTATGATTTGAAGTTCACACATAACTTTGAAAACAAATTTAAATGTAAGTTAGTTTATTTCATAGCTTTTTCCAGAGCTTTCAACACCTTTTTTGTGAATCTATTTTTCTTAAAGGTCTGGTGTCTCTCTGCACTCTGACCCTGCTTGCCTACGAGCGTTACAACGTGGTGTGTAAACCTCGAGCGGGTCTAAAGCTGAGCATGCGGAGAAGCATCATCGGGCTGATATTTGTCTATATTTACTGCTTGTTTTGGGCGGTGGCTCCGTTATTCGGCTGGAGTTCCTACGGACCTGAGGGGGTCCAGACTTCCTGCTCCCTGGCGTGGGAGGACAGATCATGGAGCAACTACAGCTACCTCATCATCTACACACTGCTGTGCTTCATTATCCCTGTTACAGTCATCATTTACTGCTACTGCAAAGTGCTCACGTCCCTGAATAAGGTGGGCTTCTGTATATTTATTACACTCTTACATCATTCGATTTAAAATTCATACCCCCCATCCTTATCTGTTTGCAATTTACCACCTCCACACTGAAACAAGCTGTTAGCTTTTACTGGGTGTCAAATTTCCCCTCTGCTTGTAGCTGAACAGGAGTGTGGAGCTCCAGGGCGGGCGTTCCAGCCAGAAGGAAAATGATCACGCCATCAATATGGTCCTGGCCATGATCGTAACTTTTTTTGTTTGCTGGCTGCCCTACACGGCATTGTCATTGGTGATCGTCTTGGATCCAGAGCTCTACATCCCTCCGCTGGTTGCTACCATGCCCATGTACTTTGCTAAAACGAGCCCCGTCTATAACCCCATCATCTACTTTCTGTCCAACAAGCAGGTAAGCAGCTAAAAGTGCTGTAAATTTGAGATGCAAAGGCTGAGTGTGCACAAGGATATGCACAAGAAAAACAGATTTGAATTGCATGTGAAATAGATGCTCATATCAGGGTTTCCCACATATTTACTTACATATTTACGATTAAAACATCTGCTGCCTAAAACACATTTTCTATTTCTTGAGGTGGACTCTGGGCACTGATTAAGCAGGTGCATTGAGAGTAAAATTTATGCGTTAACTCTGCTGGGTCTTAAAGTTTCTGGTAGAACGGGCACCCCATATACGAAAGCTATATCCTTGCCACAGCGGTTACGGGTTCAAGTCCAACCTGCGGCCCTTTGCTCACATCAAGTGTCTTTCCTCCTTTCACTCTACATGCTGTCCTTACTAATAAAGGGAAAAAACACAAAAAATGGGGGGGTGGGAGGGTGGGGATCAGGAGTTCTGCCTGCTTTGTGTTCACAAACCCACAGAAACCTCCAAATTTAGAGAAGCGACACAAAGATACAAAGGGACACGCAAACATTTAAAAGAGAAGAAGCAACAACAAAAATTGTTTGCCAGATTACTCTGAGCAATTAAAATACCACAGTTCAGTGAGTAAATCTCGCATCTCACTTGCCCGAAAAGAAAAAACAAAAATACAACAAATTGTTTTTTCCCAAGCAGATGCTGGAGGTAGCTGAGGAGTGAGTCATCTTGATGTCTTTTCTTCTCATCTCTGTTGAGAGTTGCACATGCACAGTACTAATTGGGCACTTTTGGAAAATGGCAGCACTTAAAGACAAAGTTTATGAGCTGAGGCGCAAGTAGGCATTTCAATTATCCTGAAAACAGGAGTTCAGCTGGATGGCGTTATAGGATAAGGGCAAAAATTCAACTATATATTGCACACTTTGTCAAAAAGGTGGATAAATATTTTTTTATTGATTTTTTTTAAGTCACTGTTGTTTTTGATAACCGCAAAAAAAAAATGCATAGGGTCGAGAAAAAACTGACTTTGGGCAAATAGAATAGATAGAAAAAATAGAAAAAAGCATTATGTGTTGAATGTGTTTTTATGTCCTACAGTTCCGTGATGCGGCTCTGGAGGTTGTTTCTTGTGGCCGCTACATCCCTCGTGTACCCACCCCTGTCACCATCAACATGCGCACCTTCAACAGCAGGAACCGGCTGACTTCCTTTAGCAGAAACATCAGCTCACACAGCAGGGTGTTGCCTCTGTGATCCTCTCCATTGAAAACAAGGAGCTGCCATGGTTGTCAGTGTTTACTGGTGCTTCGTCAAGGACGCAGACCTGCACATCTACAGGCCCCTGTCTCTCAGAGAAGTCCTCAGGCCAATACGAACAGAAACAGCTCAGAGGCTGAAGGCTGATATTAAAGTGGCGGACAAAAAAAAAAACACACTAATACGATATAATCCACCTCAAAACTTGCTTTTTCAAAATCAACGTGCTACCCAGAATCCTATTTCTTTTCCAGACTCCCCTCTTTTTCTCCCCAAAGTCTTTTTTTAAAATTACTTAACCCCACTACGCTATCTTTTATTTGGGCTGGTACGCCTGCCAGGCTTCAAAAGTCACGCCTTTAGAGACCTAAACATTATGGGGGCTTTGCCTTACCCAGCATGTTGCTGTAACACTGAGCTGCCTACCTCCAGAAACTCCAGGAAAAAAATGGCGTCATTTCCCTGACATCGATTGGTGTATTGTAGAAGCTAACTTGTGTACTTCATACTCTCTTCCTGCATTACTGTTTGCTCCTCTTTCAGTGCATCCTTCCTGATACACTAGAAACCATGTTGTATTTTCCTCACTACAAATCTGGAAACAGTGTAGACAACACTTCGATAAAAACTTCCTTCTGCTTTTACTCCTATCTGCAACAACCACTCATTTTTACCCTCTACTCTTGATCCAGTTTTTAGGTTATGGAAGGAGAAGGGCCTTGTTTCTTTTACAACCTCTACTTTGATGAATTGTTTGTATGTTTTGAAAACCTTATTACTAAATTTAGTTTATCAAGTCAGGATCTATATACTTCCAATTACGTAACTCTGCAAGAACTCATTTGACATCTTTTCTTACGATGCCTGAGAAAACTCTTTTAGAGAATATAATGACTTCCCTTGAATCACAAAAGAATATTTCGTCAATTTAATAGTCTTCTTTTTTTCTTCATAATCCTCTTCTCTTCTCTGGCTTAAGGATACACGGGAAAGGGAACTGGGACTCAAGTTGGACGAGAACTGGTGGAGGGATGCATTGCTCAGGATCAACTCAACATGCACATGTGCTCGGATGAGCCTTATTTGGTTTTAAGTTGCTTACAGGGTCCATTATACTACAGCCAAGCTGAAGAATGTGTTTCCCAGTACTGATGATTCTAGTATCAGGTTCTCTTCTCTGTCTCTCTGTCACACACACACATTTTTCTCTTGCTCAAAGCTTGCCCCCTTTTGGACGTCTTTTTTTGACACCCTCTCCAAAGTACTTGCGATTCCCCTAACCTCATGTCCCCCAATAGCTATTTTTGGTGTGCCTCCTTTTGAAGGCAGGTTTAGCAAACACCAAGCTGACCTTTTTGCATTCGCTTCACCTATAGCCAAACGCCATGTATTATTACAGTGGAAGAGCCCTAACCCCCCCTGGCACAACATCCAGGTTAAAGGACTTTATGTCCTCTCTCCACTTAGAAAAAAATCAAGTACACTGTCAGAAGAACTGTGAAAAGATTCCACAAAACTTGGGAACCCTCACCTCTAAAAACTCTCTCACCATGATAGATATTTAACCGGATCACTACCTTTATTTATCTCCATATTTGCTTGTTTTTATTTTGCCTTGTTTCTTTTCATTTATTTATTTATTCATTCATTTTCATCTTTCTCTCATTTGCTATTTTGTGAATTATATCTGTATATGCCTGCTAGTACATGCGGGTGGGTGGGAGTGTGACCCTGGAATGAAGGGTGAGCAATGTATTGCTTGTTGTGTGTTTACAGGTTGGGGAAAAAAAATGATTTTGAAAAATGTCAGACTTTTATTTTGCAATTAATATTTGTATTGAGTACGATATGCTTTGAAGTCTTGCACTGTAAACAGCAAACATTAAAAGGAATAGTTTGCTTCATTTCAACCAGCCTTGTATTTGTGGTGAATGTCCCCCCCATCTTACCAGCAGCCGATCTCCCTGCTCACCTCTCTAGGGCTGTCACTCAAACTGCAGATTTTATTTCTGCATTTATGTATGCCTGCCACCGCCAGGTCCCCGGGAAGTGCACTAAAATTTGATGGCAATTTTTGCAGTAGCCAAAAAGTGGAATTAGAGCTCCTGAGTCTGTTATGTGATGCTTTTGGGCAAAAAGAAAATACTTTTTCTAATAGACTTAAATTGACAAACATATGTCTGAAAATAAGTGGTTAGATTTTTTTATACTCCCACAGATTGACTCATTTCACTGTCAGGATTTGATCCATTCGGCCCAATAACATTTAGAAAATCTAGAAGAGCCACAAAATTAAATCATTTTATCCCACTCAAGTTAGTGGAGCGCTAAACTGGAGGCAGTGTGCTCGACCGGCAGAAGTCTTTAGTGCGCTTGCTCTATGGTGGAGGCATAATGATGTGAAAGCAGCGCTCATCATCCAGGTAATTTTACATGTGGCAGTTGAACGATTTTGGCTTCATGTGCCACTGAGCAACTTTCATAGAATGAACAGGGTCTCGCTGTTGTGTTGAAGACTGTTTTCTGTGTCCCTCCATCTAAGCCCAATCCAAACCCTAAGTTTTTTATGGGTTGATACATATAGCACTTTTAACTTTATGGTTTTATTATGAACCTAGGTGTGTTTTAATTACTTTAACATTTATTTTTCTTGAAACACTTACATAATTCTATTTTACACTATTTATATATTTTACAAAATACTTTATATATTTTTACATTTTGTCCTCTTTTATACTTTATATTTTTATTCTTCCTCGATGTTAATTGTTTTGCACCAAATCACCAAGTCAAATTCCTAGTATATGTAAATGCAACTGGACAATAAAACCGGATTCTTCTGATCCTTCTTCTTCTGATTATTTATATTTTGTTTATCTTTTAGCCCTATCTATTTTTTCATATATTTTTGTTATTCCCTCTTCTATTTCCCCCCACTCATTCTCTATTTATGAAACATTAATTTCACACTTTTTAATCAACTGAATTATAGTTACATAGTCCTTGTGCACCTATGGCCCCTGCAAACCTAACCACTGAGGCGGGACCTGTGCATTAACAGGAAACACCACTGGATGGGGGACACACTTTGACACAACACCTCCTCCGATGCTGTTTCCAAGTCAGTCTTGGAAACAAAACTATTGCAAAACATTTAGTTAAACAGAAACGGTGGTACCTGGGAAACATATGTTTACACTGCCAAAGCAAGAGTGAATTTTAAATAAAATGTAAATACAGTGAGTAAGGATATACTTCATATTTATTAATATTCTAGTCACGGCTAATCAAATATGCGCAGCAGCTCTGACAACCCACCAACCAAAAGAAAACGCACTTTAAAGCCTGTTGCACACCGTACACAATTTCAAGGCCACATGATTCAATCCTGAAACCTTGGCATAACAGTGTGTTAAACATGTCCCTGGTCTCCAAATGCATCCATGGCCACCACTAATAACAAAATAAGAGTGTCAAAACGGATCAACGAACAGCTGCGACTCTCCTTCACTCTGTCAACAGACTCCAAACTAACGACCAAACACTCACACTCGGCGGTGCTGATCACATATAAACCAATATTCAGTTCCTGCAGCGCCTGTTTCTCACCCAAACCTCCTCAGAGACATATTACAGCACTGTTAGGTTGTAATACAGGAATTAGTAAACAAGAAGCGGCACGACACGGTGTTAATAACAACAACAACAACAACACTTTCTTCTTAAACTACATAGCAATAAAGTAACCTTGTACCTTATATATAAAAGCACAGGCTGAAAGAATTTAGATCAAACGGCAAAATTAAGCAGCGCGGATCAAATGTTAACCAAGAATCAGTCACTCTGTTGCCCATTGCTCACATTAAATGTTCTCGGAAACATATTTTTTAACTTACCGTTTCACTGTGTGATAGTTTGTCACCGCCGCCATGTTGTTTCTGACGAAAAACGGAAACTTCTACTTTCCTTCTCCTTGCTTTTTTTTTAAAGGGCGGTTGGCAGCAAACGTTCGCGATGAATTACCGCCACCCTGTAAACTTTTAACCATTAGTTTTTGCCCGCCCACGGTTCAAACCGTCCCTCTGCGGATCTCACCGGAACAAAACGGAAACGGGCAAACGTCGAGGCGCGTTGCATTCTGGTAGTTGTAGTTGTTTTTTTTTTTTTAACTTCCTCAGCAATAGTGAATGCTACAACCCCTGTCCTTTGTTTTCTCTCTGGTCATATAGCACCAGTGACAAAATTATTTGCATTTACTGCATAGGAGTAGTTTTATGACAGAACTGTCTTTCCAGCAGTGAAATACCTCTTTTTTAAATGAATGTTTTGTGAGAAATGTAGTTTCCACTTGTATGCATTTTTAACAAGACTTGGTAAATCAAATTCAGCCAGACTGCAGAGAGGAACAAACTTTTGTCCACTGAATTTGTGTTTATGAGTAACATGCATTCGAACTGTATTCATGTAGTGTGAAAAGATATATATTCTGAAAGTCACTTAATAACACTGGTGGCATTGAGTTGTGTATTCAGTGTTGTATGAAATATTCATTCATATAGCAACTCTTTGTATTTCAAGGCCTTTTCTGCCTTTTTCTGAAAAAGAAAAAAATACTCAAATTTTATGCAACTTATACACATACTTCCCATAATAATATTATGTAAATAAATGAAATCAATGCCAATAACAGTCAGCTCCATCATATCATCAGCACTGACAGCTGGGCCAAGTAATGCATAAGTCTTGCCTTTTGCCAGCACTCACACTACCAAGAAGTCTTCTGCAGTAGTATTAGACTGTTGCAGTGTATACAGGCATGAGTTCACTCATAAGCACCTGTGTGGTTACAGGATTCTCAGTGCAATTATTCATTAGTTGCAGGGAAGCTGCAAAATCACCATAATATGCTTTGTCTCAGATTATGCAGCTGACCTACTATAAATAACATCATGAGTATAAAACAGTTCTGAAATACCTATAAAATCAAATAGAAAAACACAGGAAATTTGGGTGCACTTGTTAAGTGAGCCTGTTGGACATTTCCCCCATATTTTAACAGTGGGAAGTTAGCCAGGCAGTAAAACACTTTCATTGTTCTTGGCTGGCCTACTCTGTGGTCTGTCACTTACTTATTTATGTTATGTTTATTTATTTGTTGATTTCCATCAAGTGTGAAAATTGGTAGGAGTTAGTTTAAGTATGTAGTGAGGTAGAGTGGGAGAATTGTATGAGGAAAATTACACATGCAAATTCATCATATGGAAGAGTGGGAGAATTATATGTGCAAATTCACCTTGTGAGTGTTGTGTCTTACATCACACGTGCCTGAGCTCACACCGAGTCAGCAGAAATGAACACTGATGATCAACAAGGTTGACATGCATCACTGAATAAGGATGAAGTAAAACGACATAATCAAAGAGTTTTAACAGTTGAATTATTACTTGAAAATAGGATTATTAATTTTTGGATGGGGTTTAATTCCCTCTTTAATACGTGATTTAATCTAAGAGGCATATTTATTAAATTAATTTAGTTTATTTTATTTATAGTTCATGTATTTGTTTTTAGGAGGTGTTATGACTATATTTATGAAACCATGGTGCAATTCAGTAACTTGTCACAATAAACATTTGCCATATCGTCAGTGTATCTGACAATTACAGTTTTATAAAAATGTACAAAGAAATGTTTCATACACCAGGTTTCCTGCAGAAACGATGCTTGCGATTGATTCCAAACAGCAAGCTCTGTGCAGGCTCTCATGTGCCCTTTCACTACAGTTTTGTCTGGTCACTCTGCCATAAAGCCGATCAGAGGGTTAATGCAGTGATGGTTTCTTTCATCTCCACACAGAGGCTCAGCCAGAGTGACCATCGAGTTCTCGGTCACCTCTCTTAACAAGGACCTTCTCCCCCGATTGCTCATTTCGGCCGGGCAGCCAGCTCTAGGAAGAGTCATGGTTGGTCTACACTTCTGGGAATTAAATGTGCTCATGGGAACTCTAACCCAGCAGAACTGTTTTTTTGTAGTCTTCAGATCTGTGCCTCTACACCATCACGTCTCAGAACTCTGCCGGGCTCCAAGCCCAAGGATTCACAAGTATGTGGGTTTTTTTAAAAAGTGGCACAAATCATTTAATTTCTTCAGTTGCTTCGTATTCATGCTATTCATTTCCATCAAATCAACACTTAATTCCACATATCCACTTTGTTTGAACCAATCTGGCAGCATCCAAACAAGTTTCAAGAGAGAACCATGAAAAACTAACGTTATGTTACTGAACACAAGTTGGAAAAATTATATCAGAGATCACTTTGTTTGCACACAAAATGACAACATGGTCAACAA
The DNA here is from genome assembly GCF_026936395.1 of Plectropomus leopardus. NCBI lineage: Eukaryota > Metazoa > Chordata > Actinopteri > Perciformes > Serranidae > Plectropomus > Plectropomus leopardus. The sequence goes on along the minus strand of NC_142182.1, from coordinate 29,342,575 downwards.
AAAACTAATTCCAGTATGCAAAATGTGCAAGTAGAAAAATAACAGACAAGAGATGCAACAGCTTCAAGCAGACTTGTTTTAATTAATGAGTTCAAAATTTAAAAGGCATTTATTATTTTAGTAAATCAAATATTATTTAGCTGTGTAAACGCCATTAAATTTTGGTGATGACTTGTTTAGGACTTGACACTCAAAGTTTAGAACTTTGGACTTAACTTGGGACTTGTCTGTCTTGACTTGGGAATTAAATGTAAAATCCTGAGACTTTAAACGCACCTCAGGTCCCTTTGTAAATATATAAAACTTTTTTGATGGTAAAAGGTTTTTTGTTTTTTCTTTTTGTTTTTGTTGAATAATTTTGTGCTGCGCCACAGTTTATCTTCCAGTACTTCCAGTTTCTTATTGACGTGATTTGGACAGACATTCGATTGGTCTAATACACAGAATGGTCCAGAGAAAAATGTATTGTGTTCTGATCTAATCCCAGATTTGGCATAGGCAATAAGCTTGCACACTTGATGCAAAGAGCATTTCACACTTTATCTCCAAACAGGATTACACAATGTCATGCTATAATCCAGCAGCGTGGCTCTTTTTATTTCCAGAGACAATTCAAGAACTCCCAAGTCATCCATCTGGCATGCTCAGTGCAAAGCTTTTAACCTGTGTGAGCTTCTGTATTAAATGAAACGGACAGCTGTTCACTTCACACGCACATACATGCATCACATTGCCATCATCATTATTTCATTTTAGCTTTGAGCTCCTAGTTAGCTTTTTAAAGTTCAGTATTGAGACAATGGTGACATAACAGCTTTTCAATTAACAGCCATCCCTTTTTTTTCCAGTCATCTATGCTATGAATACACAGCACAGTCTTTAATGAATGTGAACAGAAAGGAATCCCAAGTGACCTCCTGCTGCAGTGGAGTGATAATGAAAAGGGCGGATACTTGTCCAGGCTACAGGTTCACCCACTAATATTATTCACTCAGTGGAGAATCACATGCTGCCAAGCGAAGCAGGCTTACTGTTAAGTGGAGAGAATGAAAATATAGATCTGAACATGCTGACTGTTTGAGCCTGGAGATGAGAGGCGAGCCTGCAGCTGCATGGGACTCTGGGAACAACACCATTTGGGAGGAATACAGTGATGTCGCCTTTGCTGCGGCAAACACCTTCATTCTGTTGATCACGTCTGCTGTGGGGATTGCAGCGAATCTTTTTGTCATACTGGCAGTTTATCGCCAAAAATCACTGCAAACTGCAATAAATGCACTGGTGGTAAATCTGGCGGTCATAGACACTCTGCGATGTGTAACCGACTGCCCCATTCTCTTTATCATCATCCTAGCTCTGTATCGAAGAGGACTTGTTGAGGAGTTGATCTGTGATGCACAAGTGGCCTCTTTCTCTTTCAGCTGCTGCATCCAACTGTTGACTCTGGCCTGCATAAGTTCAGAGAGGTACCAGGCCATCGCGCAGCCTTTCAAAACTAGTCAAAGGCGAAGACGGATTATGGTGCTGATTCCTCTCACATGGGCCTTGGCTATTCTGGTGGCTGCTTTTTGTCTAAAATTTGTGAAGGACTCACCCGTGCATGAAAGATGCAAAGGATTATTGGGAAAGACATCCTCCTCCTATGACACCTTTGGATTATACATGTTGTTCCCACTTTGGGCAGCTTGCTTTAGCGTTATCATTGGATTCTATGCTCGTATTTTTGCCCTGGTGAAATCACACAATCGCAAAATATTTGACGAGGGCACTTTTCCACTATCGAATAAAGACAAAACAGAAGATAAGCAGAAGAAAGAGGAAACCAAAGCTGTGGAGGATGTACATGGAAAATCAGGGCAAAATCAGACCTTGAGCAAAAGTGCTGCTCAGGTGGAACTCGTGACGCAAGATGAACCAAATTCATCCAAGAAAGATTCCACGGCTGCTCTACTGGCCTCAATAAAAACTCCACAATGTGCCTCCATCCGTTCAGAGAGTAAAAAAGAATTAAAAAATACACTGGAGTTAACAGATTTGGAAACAGAACAATCTCCCCCTCCTGCAATGCAGGTTGCAGTGCCGATTGAGGAGAAACCTTTTAAAACGGAGCAGTCTAATCCCTGTGGCACGGAAGCTGAAGCAAAACCATCAAATGGAGAAGCTGCTGCTAGTGTTAAGAGCTCAACCACAAAGCCGCAGAAGGTGTCAAGCAATTTCGACACAGAAAAGCAGTCCAAAGAGAGAGTGAAAATTGACAAAGCGCCCTCTGAAATGAAAGAAACCAACCCCCATGGTCCCTCGTCTGCACAGTTAGAAAATCCTGAATCTACTTCTGTTTTACTGACTGAACTAAAACAGGTTAAGAGCAGCAACGGAGGTGAAACACTGAGTGTCGCTGCAGTAGATCAAGTGTCTTCATTACCTCCCGCATCGAGTAATGTCCCTGAAACAGAACTTGCAAAACAACAAGGGAAGGTGGAAGGTGCTGTTTGCGTGATGCCTTCAAAAGCAAGTAAAGAGAGAGCAAACAAAAAGAAGGAAAGTAAAATGGCGAGGCGTGCTGGCTACATAATTATAACCTTCATCTTATTCTGGCTGCCTTTGATCACAACTATCCTGGTGAATTTTGCTGTTCATGGAAACAAGAATACACAGGTAAGTATTTGTGAAGTAGGAATGCACGTACGCACGCATGCACGCACGCACGCATACACACACACACACACAGCAACAGGCTTATATTTTACCAGCAGTGTGTTACTTCCACTTTTGTCTTATGGTAAATGGACGGCTTTTTTTGTCTTACAACCACTCAAAGCGCTTTTACACTACATGTCACATTCACCTTTTCACTCACACATGTACACACCAGTGACTGAGGCTACAATACATTGATCCACCTGCGACTCAGCAACCAACCACACACAGTCACACACTGATCGCACATCATCGGGAGCAATTTGCGGTTCAGTATCTTGTCTGTCTTGACAGATTTTGTGCCCAAACTAGCCATGGTAAATTGTATCGCATGGCATGGCATGGCATCACACGGCATCGTATCACCACATGATCAAACAGAAATTTGACATTGGACAACACCAACATTCATATTACCCAGCAGCAGCATCATCATTGCACACCTGTATGTGAAGAAAAAAACATGAAAATAAGAAATTATTCATTTGAGTGTTTTTTTTTATAGTTTATGTAGAATAAGCGTATCATTTTAAAAATATATTCAAAATCTGACTGACTCGCCAGGGCTCGCACTCTATGGGCCCTCCCACCCCACAGGCCCCAGTGCAGCCACACTGCCTGCACTGTCTATATTTACGCCCTCACATACATCACACAAATTAAATTTTATAAATATCAATTGCTTGCTGTTGAACAAAGTCTTATGTTCTCTAACAATTTTTAATTTTCTCATTTTTTCCTCCAGATAACAATCTTTCAGGACGTCGAGATTCTGTCCGTCTCTGTCACCTGCATCACATCACTGAGTAACCCAATGATATATGCTGCAGTGAACCCTCAGTTTCGGACAGAGTTCAAAAAACTTACAAACAAGCTTGTGTCCATATTCTATAAGAAATAAAAATTCCACCTCTACCTACCTTTAAGGGCATGAGACCAAATTACCATATTCAATATTCACTATATAACTGAATATTAAAGTGGTTAACTGGTCACTGTTCAAATATTAGATCCCCGACATCTAAGTGTGAATTTTCATTTGGGTATAGGAGGTATTTTATTTTATATGCCGCTGCGTTATCTTAGATTTAATGTAGGCTGACTTCGCAGCAGTTATTAAACACTGCAGAGCAGAGGCACTGCATGCAGCGAGAGACAGCCTGGACTGACGCAATCAGCTCAGCGGGGGACGCTGCTGAATTCTCTGTCAAACAGTCACTGAGGCCTGCTCGTCTGTCCCCAGAGACCCTGCAGGCAGGACCCACCACTGGGCTAGTCAGGTCCTCACATGTCCTCTTGCAGCACCTAATTATTATCCCATCCTCTTATTAGTGCTGCTCTTTGAGTAATCAGCCGAAACATAATGAAATCCACATAATTGAGCTCTAAAAAAAAAAAAAAACGAAAACAAAAGACATGGGTCATTTAATGGATGTTTCAGTAGAGCTACAGTATTTATTCTATCCACTGCACCAAATGCACAATGTGTGATCATTTGTCCCCTTTCCTTCCCCCCCTCACATATGTACTCCATGACAAGATTTGCATTTCATTAAAAGCAAAGTGTTGCGGAATTTACATCATAACATATCAGTCTTGTTGTGTTTCCTTCCATCGGTCTCATTTTTACTGACAAACCTCCAACAAGAAGCAGAGACATACTTTTAATAAAACAGAATTCTGCAATGACAGCATGCAAATCCTTAATTCAACCAGTTAACAGACAGAAATAGTATGCCAACAACTGTCAACTAAATCTAGAAATAAGAGGAGCCAACTTCAAATGCAGTTGATAAAGTTTTGAGATATTTACAATATGAAAAATGTACAAAATGGCCCTTTAGCACAGTGAAATCTACCAAGTCTCGCTTATTGTAATGAACATTATAATTTAGGAGCAACTCAATGAAATTGATGTTCAACACTCTTTCATATGGTTTATCCAGGTCAATATGTGTCCACGTTAGGGTTAGTATTAGTTAAGGAGAACACTCACATGTATCTCTAACTTGTGACCTAACTAATATGTACCCTGTATAGTTCTCAATATCAATTGTTAATTAGTGACAGTGGCTTTCACATAGATCCATATCAGTATGTCAAATATGTAAGCTAACACAGATTTTGTCATTTTCACTTGCACATTTCACAGACATGTCAGGATGCGTAGTATATTTTACTCATCAAGCGATGACATCAACCAGTTAATGAGTCAGTTAATGAATATTCACAACAGTTATCCATTCCAGTGGATGTATGTTTTCTGAATTTACAACAGAGGGGACGCTCAGAAACCACTTAATCGAGGGGTTTCAAAACTATTAAACTGAGTGAGGTGTTTTCTCGTGTGTAAGTGGGCTGATTTAATATTCACAAAGATGGCCCTCAGTTAATGAATATGTGTGCTTTGTCATCAGAGGCCATCAGGAATGACCTTTTTGCCTTACTCCTTTGAATCAGAAGACACAAATACAACTACATTACATATTCAAAAATAAAGTTATTTCTCAGTATTTTTAGGCAACAGCGATAACCACGCGACACTTCCTTGCTCTGCTGTGCTTAATGGAGCAAAATCTGCTGGTTTGCTTTTATTCCAAAGGCAGCCGTCCACATCACTCTAATACCATGCAGAGTTTGACATCAGATGAGATCACTACTTCAAAAAACCCCGATTTCTGCTAATTTTATAATCCCTCTAGATTATGGCAGGTTGATGCTCGGTGGTCCCTCTCCTCAGCATGTGGTGCTTCTCGAGACCAGTTGGCTGATCAGATAAGCGTGACATCTACAAGGCAGATACTCGGACTATGTTGCTCTGAGAGTATGCGGTGGTGGTGGAGGAGCTGTGCCCGTCCGATGAGGTCACCACCGGTGCAGATAGGCTGACCATGGAAGGAGTGATGTAAGGTTCGTCACATTTCAAGGGCACGGTCTCGTCGAGTTTGGCATTCAGGCTGGAGCGGCTGTAAAAGAAACATGGGATGAAAGAGGGTGAGAGGCTCGACCTTGTGAACGTATAACACAAAGCCTGTATTACAGAGAGTTCTCTATTATTGTACAGCGTAAAAGCTACAATTCAGAAATATCCACATTCTTTGTACAGCACAGATTGAATATATAAAGGAGATTTGGCTCATTAAGCTATTTATGTCTCAGCTTTCAGGGGGGAATTCTGCTTTTGCCAGTCTAAAGAGAATATACTGTATAGGACGACTGTGCACATGACATCAGACTGAGTATCTAATATACAACTCTTCTTATATGTAGCCCATATTGTATAACCACATGTAGAAACCCACAAATTAAATAAAGGGACAGATCACAGATTTTTCCTGCAGTACTGTTTATCAAACAAGATTGTACTGGTGTGAGTTGCCAAGTGTTGGAGATATCGGCCGTAGAGATGTCTGCCTCTTTTCTTAAATATGATGGAACTACATGGCACTCAGTTTGTGGTGCTCAAAGCGCCAATTTTTTAAAAACTCTTTCCAGAAATTATGACCCATTACTCAAATTCACAGACTTTGTTGTTAACAGTCTCAAGGAAGAACTATTTTCTTTCTACCGAACTACACCCACTAATTGCATCACTGAACAGTGGGAAGCGTGAATCTACTCATGGTCGAGAAGCTTGTGGTCATGACAACCTGGGATGTAAACATTAATGTCCTTCTCGGCTCAGCTGTAATCTAGCTAGCTCAGTGGTGTTAGGCAAGGGGAGATTACTTGTCACTCGAATTAAAACATACTGACCAGGACCACAAAGACGCCAAAAACTACCAAAACAGACACAAAATTACCTCAAAGAGTCACAAATACACAAAGAGATGCAAAATAACGACACAGAAAAAGGCAAAATAATTATAAAGTGTGTGGGTATCTTGCGCCAGTGTAGTATAAAGGGAGAGGTTATTTGATCCAGGTGCTGAGTGAGTTAGCAGTAGATGTGCGCTTGCCTCTGCGCAGTCATACGACTGGGGGCTGTTTTTCGGTAGAAAGAAATAGTTCCTACATGAAACTGCTCACAACAAGGTCTGTGGATTGTGTGTAGTAAACAAGTCATGATTTCTGGAAAGAGACATTGCTGTTGAGTTTTTCTAATATATTTTTAGCACTTTGAGCACCAAATTCTGAGTGCCATCTAGTCCCATCAAACTGTAGAGAAGGCAGACATCTTAACAGCCGATATCCTCATCACTCTGCAACTCACACAAAAATAATCTAGACTGATAAATAGCACTAAAGGTAAGAGGAAAATGGTGTATTTTTCATTTTTTGGTGAATTGTTCCTGTGTTTTTATTGGCTGCATGTGAACACATTACATTCATTGACTGTTTCTATACATTATATACTGTGGTGTTGTTAATTAATATTACCAGCATGCATGAAAAATAACTCTCACTTTTGTATGAAATCTGTCACACCAAAATTAAAGGGTATCAGTTCCGCCAATTTAAGAAGTAACATGTTTTCTCACTTACCCCTTGAGGTGTCAAGAAATACAGAGTTAAGGTTTTGCAGCACTTGCCTTTGTTTTGAGATATCCATCTCTGAGAATTCTGCTGTGCACCGATATAATAGAGGTGAAAAGTGCTGCCTGCAACATCTAAAAAATACTTTCAAACAGCAGCACTAGAAACAGTGTCCTAGTTTCAGTAGATAATCCAGAGAAAATGATGTTCTACTGTTTTCAGAAAGGAGGGACTATTTCTTTGGTAGAAAGTAGATCCACTGAAGTTGTCTGGATCATTCAGAGTAACTGAGACATTGTTTTTCGAGTAATATGTTGCTATTATTTCTACTTTTCTATGAAAAATGCCAACACAGTTCTATCCACTTTCACTATTTTGGGTAGGAAGCTTAAAAATCTCCGAACAGATCTCTTCAAACCAGGTGAAAAATAAAATTACCATACGATTTGTATTTGTATGTGACTCTGGTCAAATTGCAGTCACAGTTCAAATAAATGTCTCTGAAAAGATGGATGCTTTACACACATCCCACATGATGACTTGTGTGAATTGGCCCATTAAGACTACCACATGCAATGTAAAAGTAACTGAACACACAGGCTTTGAACTTAAATATTGTTGTCCCAACAGCCTTGTTTGGAGTTTATGCATTTTTAAATTGTCCAACCTAAGACATAAGAGAGTTGTCTGAATCCAAAAAAACAAATTCTAGAGGTAAATGATTTGCACTGTCTCAGACATGCCAAACAGCATCAGAGACACACTGATTTGTTAGGTAAAACTGCTCAGTGTTTTTACTGGTTTAAATCACAGAGTCCGTTTGTTTTGGAAAGAAAGAGACCTCTGCAGATAATTCAGCTCCCAGCTAAAATCTCCTGAATGAACACTGAAGGAATTCTAACTGGGAGAAGTTTCAGCTAGTTTTAATCTGCAAACCTCACCGCTAGATGCCACAACATCCCCCTAAATCTCACTCACTGGACCTTTAATTCCCTTTTACGGAATCAATACAGAGTCTTCGGATGAATGCATATGAGTGTATTTGGTGTGAGTGAGTCCAGAGAAACAGAGATGTAGAGACAGACAGACTGAGCGACTACCTGTTGGCCACTGGTCTCTCTCTTATCTGTATGGTGCTGAGCTCCTGGTTGTTTGTGCTGGGCAGGCTGAAGCTACTCTTCTTCCTGTGGCGTCGGGAGCAGCACGAGCCAAGGCCATGTGGAGACGAGGACAGCGAGGACGTGCGGGACCCCGACTTGTTCATCACAGATATCTCCATGCAGTTGGCCTGAAACGTCTGCTCATCCACAAACTCATGATTCTGTCAGAAGGAGACGGTGGGAAATTAGGGGTTCAATGTTGCTCATGAATCACTCTATTACATCAATGATTGGCTCTGCTAAATAATGAGTAAAGATGTTTCACAGTAAAGACTAAACAGACTGAACAGAATCCGCAGCAAAATTGTTTAATAATTGGAAAATGAATCATCAAGGGAATAGAAATATATTGGCCCAGATGTCCATATTAAGTGCCATCTGTGAAAACATTCACAACTGTTATCCCTGTGACAAATGAGCGTGACTTGAAGGTCAGCCTCCAAGTGTGTTTCGGGCTCAGCCAGCAGGTGGCAGAGTGACACCGCGTAGGATCTGATGCCATGCTCTGATTCATGCCTCTCCTCTTATACCTTCCTTCTGTCTCTCCTGCTATCTATAATGCACACCACGAGAGGCCTAATGTAAACATGTGTGCTCCCATCTGAATGGCATGAAGCATTTATGGAGCTTTTCCCAGACAACCAGGGAGGATCATCTATGAGGACGGACACTGATTTACAGCCTGTCCATGTCTCGGTACAGGGTTTAAAGCTGCAAGTGTAAAACTCATGTCACAGCTGAGCATTAAAGAGGCTCTTACATCTTTAAATTATAGATAGTGTAAAATGAAGTATGCTGGTTTGTTTGGAGGGAACATGGTATTACTGGCTGGCTGAGTCATGTTATCTTTAGCATGTTGCTGGCAAGGGGACTCGACAATTCCCAGCCCCATTTACAGCTATTTTTAACTTGCGCCTTATATAAAATACAGTAGCTTGTACAGTCTGTGCATGGATGAAAAAGCTCACTTTGTTTCAATTTGCAATACACTGTAACAGACTGTCTCTACTGATGATGCAGCCGTGGAAGGATTACCAAACGGGCCTACCGGGCACAGGCCCAGGAGCCCTAAGTGTGTGTGTGTGTGTGTGTGTGTGTGTGTGTCTGTATGTCTGTGTGTCTGTGTGTCTGTGTCGGGGTGTGTGTGTGTGTGTGCTGGCCTTCACCTGCAACATGTCACTAACATTGACATGTACTAACCAGGATCACATTCAAAATGACCATTAACAGATGCAAATGAACTGAAAAGAGACACAAAGTAACTACAAAAAGGGGAAAAGCAAACACACAAAGACACCAAAAAAGACGCCAAATGACCTCAAAGACCCATAAAATGATCTCAAAGAGACACTCTCAGAAACACAAACACAAACACAAAATCACTTCAAACAGCTATAAAATTATCTCTAAGAGACACGAAACAACCACAAAAAATACATAACAAAAACGACTCAAAATTACCTAAAAAAGCGAGAAAATGATCTCAAAAGGACACAAACGACTATAAAGATACAAAAAGTGACTAATAAAGACACAATAACGTAAAAGAGACAAAAAATTACAAAATTATCTCAGAGACACTAAATTACCTCAGACAGAAAACAGTCAGAAAATTGATACAAAATGACTACAATATGACACAAAATTACCTCAAAGAGCCAAAAAATTATCACAGATGATTTCAAAAAAGACACAAAGGAGTACGGAGAGACACAAAATAACATTATAGAGCCAAAACATTATTTCTAAGAGACACACAATGAACAGAACACACAAAACTTTCTCAAAGAGACACAAAATTATACTTGAGAGACACAAAACACAAAAAAGACAAAATTACCACAAAGAGCTACAAAATTATCTCAGAGATACAAAACAACGACAAAGAGACAAAAAAGGCTACAAAGAGTGACAAAACCACAAAAAGATGCATTGCAACTACAAAGTCATGCAAAGCAACGACACAAAAAAAGGCTAAACTAGAAGTGTGTGTGTTTTGGTCCTGTGTTGGAGAGGTGGGGGGCCTTTTGCATACCTTTGCCCAGGGGCCTATATCTGATAATCTTCCCATGGATACAGCACACGCAGAAGTGATTCAATTTTACATAAAAGAAACTTTTTTAACAGTGAGCTAGTTCAAACGGTCTAAAATGTATTGCCAAGAATGAAAGACACTTAAGTGTGTGATTTCCAGCAGACACAGCTTTAAGAGGAAAAAAAATTGTATTTTACCGTGGTCTTCTCCAGGCAGTGCAGCAGGTGATTATGCTGGGTCTCAAAAGGAGGGCTGGGGGCCTTCGCCACCAGGGCTTGTCCTGCCTCCTTGGAGGCCTTGGAACACACAGAGTAAAGAAGAAACGGTGTAGATGAGCAGATTCAGACTCTGCATGGAAACAGAGTCTCAGACAACAGCTAGCTCGGTGATGTAGTGGAGAGAACGCAAAGCACTGAGGGTTGAGATGCTGATCTGTAACACGGCAGCCAATCTACTGAGAACCTAGTGCTGAGAATGTTTTAGAGATGCACAGAGACAGTGGCTGATTCCAACATGTTTCACTGATAGAATTGGCTTTTGCCTTTCTTTCGCTTATTTGGTGAGGAGGACCAGAAAAGTCAAATTAGAGCTTGTTTCAGTGCAACAGCAGTGGCACACCTAGACACAGATCGAACAGATTGCACCAAACACATCACAGATTCTGCACCACAACAACACTACACACGTTGATGAAGCTCTGCACGGCTCTGGGATGGAAGGTTATGTCTGTGTTAGTTTACACTACAACCTGGATGCTCGAGAAATAACACGCAGAACACACAGCAGATCAAAAACAGAGTTTAGAGGAGATGCAGGCCGAGCGGACAGCCTCCACCTACTGTCCAGTAAGCCTTTGGTTCCCTCCTTCCCCTCCAAACCCTGTTGGACAGACATGCAGAGCTTGGTCATGAGTCAGTGTGACTGTAATGGCTGTGCTCCGCCAGAAGGCAAGCGTGCCTGCCTGGCCCTCCTGCTGTATGGATAGAGAGAGTTGAAGAAGCATGTCAATGCTGCAGCTGAGAGGTGGGATGTAAGAGAGACGGCGATCACACTGAAGCACTGGAATGACAGCAGCCCCCTGTGTTACAGCATGAGAGGCCCCCCCACCCCCCACCTCCCCTGTGTGTGGTGGCATGGCCCCCGAGCAGAGCGGCATGCAAGAGTCAACGAGGCCCCGGCCGCCGCTTGGTCCCGTTACCTCCTCCAGTGAGTCGATCAGGAGCCCATTTTGTTTGTAGCGCATATAGGCATTAGTGCCTCGAATCTTCGTAGCGCGGATTCTAGCAAGGCGAGTTTTCTGTTTGAACAAACAGACCCCTGTTTTAGCCTCTGACGGTTTGTCTGTCACACTAATTGACTCTGTCTCCCTCTGGCAGCCACAGTATTTAGTAGGGAGAGGCCATGCTTAACTCTCCGATTAGGAAATTCTGCCTTAGCAAACACTTTTAGGGAGAAATGCACATATTGCTCTTGAAAAGCTGCTGACACAATACTCTGAAGATCATTTGTTCAGTCATTGTCATTCCCTCTCTTATTTTTTCCTCCCAGTGAAATATACTCAAGGAAGTTGAGCCCAACCCAATACACACATACACAGAAACACAATAAAAGATTAATATTCTGGAAGATAGTGTTTGCCCTGTCATTCTGTTACGTGCGGATAAGACAGGGACAGAGGAAAGAGGCAGATAGAAGAAAAAATAAAGGGAGAAAGAAAGAGAGAGACGGAGGCGGAGGAAAGGGAGGGGTGAGTCAGTACCCTCTGGGCTCGTCGTTTCTCTGCCCGCTGGCTTTGGTGGTAGATACGGCTGAAGTTTGATACTATGACAGGGACAGGCAAGGCGATGACCAGCACCCCACTCAGAGAGCATATGGACCCAAACACCTTCCCCACGATTGTTTTTGGCACCATGTCACCATACCTGAAACACAGAAAACAGACGACAGTGAGCAGGCCGAGTAGAAAAACATGAAAAAATCTATTCCTTTGACAGAATCCGCCCTGGAGGCTTGTTTCATCATGTTAAGTTGTTGTGTGTTTTATGTTATTTTTAATAGTCTTGAAATAGTTACACTGACCTTGGATGATTTCACAACTTCAAATGAGAAGTCACACTTTTGAAGTGGGTGAGGAATAAATAGGACTTTTGTGAAGTCTCTTCTTCCTGGCCTACTTTCTACGTGCCGTCGTGATTTTCCTCTTTTAAAACCCTGTTTCATATATAATTACACACCTGCTGGCACCAGCTAATGCTTTCACATCATGACCAAATGCGCTACATATCCCCTGTGACCTCTGTTAGCCAAACAGCTTGTGAAAGATACAGGGAGTAGTATCACATCAAGTAAAAGCAAAAGGGGTTGGGAACAGTGTGATGCCGAACCCTGGAGAAATGGTTTCACTGTGTGGGCCTCAGTAACAGCCACTCGTGCATTTTGTTCTTCTTCCCACATCAAAATGGACCTTGAATAGTGAATGCAGATACGCTGTGCAACCAAATTAAAAACAATTCATGTTCGAGACAAAGCGAAAAGCAGCTCTTTGTAAATCGAGCACGACACTGATCTGATCCAAACGCAAGCATGCAAATTTTCAACATTGTAAAAGAAAACGTTGAACAGGCCACATTCAGCATGAATGGATTAATGGTTGTACATATGTCAGATGGGACTGAATCATCCCCATTAAAGAGATTAATGTGCCTGTCTTCTATCAGGAAGTCGGACCTGTCTTCGCTCAAGGTAAAGCTAAAATCAAACTGTCTTCATTATCTCGCTTTCTTTACGTTTGCCTCCACTGCCGCTTAGAGCTGGTGCTTACATGTCACTTTGCTCATTAGAATTGTTTTGTTAATTTAATTTCAAAGATTTTAAATGACTAGTTTGCAAACATGTTTTTCTAAAATAGGCCTAAAGACGCAAATGCCCTACTCTTCATTTGGACTTCTATGGGACATATTTAGAAAAAAAATATGAACTTCAGTTAACGGCAAGTGACAAATAATTTTTTGCTACTTTTTCAATTGTGCCATGAAAAACACATATGATGTTTGTAAATTTGAAAGGTATACTATACAAATTTCCTGTCTACTGTTTGAAAAAAGCATCGCAAACCCCAGCTCTGTCAACTTGGTGTTTCGCCGCTATATTTGTATTTTTTCAGCAGTGTGTCTGCAATTTTTGTAGCTTCCTCTTGGATGGGTGCTGCTTAAGGTCTGGTCCCTGGTCAGTACCTGTTTATTAAGTCCTGACCTCACCTGTACGCTGTGCCCAGTAACGTTCAAAACTCATAAAATAAGAAGAAAATACGAAAATCCAGGCAGAGGGCAGAGACTCTGACGATAAATACACAGCCACACACGTCTAGTGGGTCATAAGTCATAACTAAGAGGGATTACTTCATACATTGTGGTTTAGGAAAATCCTGCATATACATTATACCAAAAAATATTTCTGCATGTCAATTAAGTCGCAGTTTATTATAAAAATGTTAAAGAATAAGACTAAGAAAATAAGTAATTTGAACTACACATCCAAAAGTTGCGTAAGTGACTTCATGTACAGGTGCTAGACTTTCAGCAGCAGGCATCCAAGAGGAAGCTTCAAAAATTGCTGACACGGCAGAGAGAAAAATATATACATATAGCAAGTGAATCTGGAGTTGGCTTTCACCAGTGATACTATATACAAAAAATAACTGACAATTACTGTATAGTTTACCTTTAACAGTCCCGCATGTTAACATTAAACTTTCCTTTGCTTTGCTCTCAACATGGCCACACTTGTGATGATTTCCACCTCATTTAGTACTTTTTCCCTCATTCTGGGGAAAAAAGTGAGTGAAATGTTGATGTTCCAAGCAAACCTTCATGTTGGTGTTGTATATCAGACAAGAGGAGAGATGTAGTTCCCTTAATGGTTTCAAACAAAATGAAATGGTACTATGACAAGTCTATAGGAAACTGCAGCTTCCTTGCATTGCAAAATTGTCTTTTAAACTGACAAACATCATGCATGCATCATTCATTAATACTCAAATGCACTTTAGTGCATACAACAGTAGGTGAACAGATCATTCAGCACAGATTCTGACTGTCCTCAGTTCAGTGATGTCAGGGTAGGCTAATGGCTCAGCAGTCAACTTTGTCAGAAAAACTTATTGAATCATGATTATTTCTGTGGCTTTTAGTCTTTTAAAAAGCTTTCGATGAAGAAACAAAACTCAGTAACCAGCAACTGTCTCCTAGAAATCATGGTTGTATGTTAATAAACTGCTTCCTTAATAACATTATAGTGACATAACTGCTGCCTGGATTATGTTCACAGACAACATGTCTTAATGAAACACTACACTGGAGGAAATGGTTGGGGAGGACCCTGACACCAGAAATTCAAGTTCACTTCCAGACTCCCGTCTTAGGTTTAGCAGCAACAGCACTTTGGTTAAGGCTAGGGAAATGCTGTGATGTCGTGAACGTACAGGCTTTTTAAAAATTAGCTGTAAATGTAATATCTAGGAGACATGTGGGCTGTAACCACTGAGAGGAGCTCCACTGCAGAAAGCTACTGATTTGTTTGTGACAATGGTGATTCAGTAAAGTCATGTACACATTCTTAACACCTCTACCTCTCACAAGACTAACAAACTCACCATTTAGCCGCATTTAGACATTCTGTTGCCACACAGAGAGGCGATTATCACTCATGAAATAATTAGGGAATAAACTCTGATTTCTCCAAGGCAAAAACCTCCAAATTGCACCCACAAATCATTTGAACACAACCTGCATGTTCATGAATGGCCCTCTGCAGACACTTTAGACCACGGGCAGCCGCAGAAAAGGAAGATGGGGCAAATAAATGATTCACAGCATGTATGTTTTCCTTGTCTTCTAAACATTCTTCTATGTGCTGCGGAGGACCAGCTTTCCACAGGATTGCAGGTGGGTGAGATGAATGATCGGGACCCTAATGCGCAAATGACCTGAGAAGACCATTACCTCCTGAGAGTAAGATGAATGCAGGTAGGAAAGGACATCAGCATTGCTCAGTGGCTGTGACAGCCGTGCGTCTCTCAAGTGAGGCAGGGTAATGTGAATGTATCGCTACACGGGAGGTTGACTATTTCATAAATGAAGTTGTCTAATGCCCACGGCCGTCTGCTTGAGTCATTAGCCTCAGGTTTCCATCACGTTGGGCCCAACAGCCTGGGCTTTTACAGAGCTTGGGAGGAAAGATGTAAAAGTGGACATTTTAATATCACGCTTGATGGGACTTCATGTACAACAGTTTGCTTTCAAGTTGAGTAATCTCACACAGATGTCATTAGTTTTACAGTTCATTACAGGTCAAGTCATTTTCCTATGTAATCACCGACGAAGCCTGACAGCAGGTGTCAATTATAGATTCCGGATGTACTGTTGAAAGCCTATTAAGAGATCCGCATAAAAAATGCAGCAAAGCTTTCTCTCACACAAATGTGGCTGCTCACGTGTGTATTATTCAAATGGGAGGAGTGGCAAGATGTTGCTGGATGTGAAAATAAGTCGGCACAGTCATCTGTGGAATGTATTGCAGTCCTTTCTATTGAAGCACAGTAGCGAGCAGGTGAAAAAAAAATAATAAAAGAAAGGAGCAAGCGCACTCTGGAGAGAAACACTAACAGTGATGGATTGTTCATAAGGGAGAAGCTGAGATACACAAAGCTCTGCCTCCTGGATGACGGCAGAGGGAGGAATTAGAAGCAACGAGAGATTAAAGTAATGTTCCTGCTTTGTTCTTGTTGTCTCTGACTACCAGGTACCCACGTTTGCTACCCCGAGCTGACATGGGTGAGACACGAAGATGGATGGCCAGATTCTTATCCACCCTGCAGAGGAGGAAGAGGAGTGTCGGAATGACTGAGTATCAATTCCCCAGTTCCACCCACCTGAAACCATACTGCGCTCGCACTCGCGCCGCTTTTAAAAACAGCGCATTCTGTAGAATTGTCCTACAGTGAGATGACAGCATTGCGGATGAAGCTCAGCGCGGCGAGAGAGAGAGAGAGTGAAAGTGGGGGTTCGCCTGAGACGGTGTGGGAGAAATGTCAGACTAAAAGGAATATTTGAATTCCAGAAGCGGGTGGATGAATGTCCCCGCCCGGCTCGGATAATAGACCAATCAAACATTCATGAGTCCCTGTATCAACCTGCGTGGCAGAGTTTGTGCCGTTGACCTTAAAGGTAGTGCGGTATTCCGTCAGGGGGTGCTCTGAGACAGATTTCTGTACATGACCTCACCGCCTCACAGCAAGCGCAGAACACCCCAAAACATGCAGCAACGCTCACACAAGCGGTCACGAAAACATGCACTTGTTTGTTTGTGTGTGTGCGTATGTGTGTGTGTGTGTGTGTGAAAGGGCCTTTAATTTGACATCTAGTTAAACCAATCCCCCTTCCTAAAAAAGCAATCTTGTTCCTTGATTGTCTTCCAGAACCCTGTGTCTGAAATCTGACTGCCATCTGGTTAGTGGGAAGCAGGAGGAGGAAAAAAAAAAAAAAAAAGATATCTGGATGACTTAACAAACACGTCATTTGTTTATTTCTCTTTGCAGAGACAAGGGCGGGACTTTTGTTTCTAAAATCAAACAAATGAAATGCAGTTTTTTCAGATAAAATGAGCTGAAATTGTGAAAATCTGACCTGCTCTGATTATCTGCAGTGCTGCTTCGCTGCACAGAAATAAACCCACCTATCAAAAAGTTTTGGGGGGTTGGCAGGAGAAAGGCAACACTTACATAAAAACCCCTCTTAAGTGATCACAGGCTTAAGTTTCTGATGTAATCATAGAGGTCTAAAGTAAGTCCTGCTGTCCCACCAACTCACACGCCAGTTGAGATCACCGCCAAAGGCTTAGCAGTGCTGACAATTAGGATCCAAGGGGGATTGTGGCAGATCTTTCAGCTGAGAGCGCTTTGTCACCAGCGTTAAAATCCAATCATCCACTGGCACCTCTGTCATGGCACTTCTAGCCTCCACTTCCTGGGTTTTACCGTGAAACTAACTCCTGCAGAAGAGACTGTGGTAAAGCCCAACAATAAAAGTAAAGGGAATGCATGGCCTTGCAGCAATTGATTCCACTGACGTGTGCAATGAAGGTCAAAGTGTTCAAATGAAGAAAAACCTTTGTGATAAAGACACTGGAGCCGCTGAAGTGTGTGCCGCAGTTCTATTAAATCCGTCATGGTAAAGACATTGAATCTCATCAAACTGCACTTTGATCTCCTCCACTTTGATATTTCAACGAGAAGGCAAAGGAATGAAACTAATTTGATTAAAACATTAGGCATTTTGATTCATCAGCTGATTAGAATCAAGATAAATTAAGCACACTGCCCTATCTCATGCATCATCTATACCCGTTGTTTCATGCCAATAATTGCTGAGGGGCCTGCAATCTGATAATCTGAATCTCAAATTAATTTCAATCTCACCTTCTTCCATGAGATTGGTTTATATTCACATCTCGCTCTGCGTTTGTTTCTTATTATCTGCAAGCAAGGGAAAACGCCCTGAGGCACATTCACTGGACTCCCTGGCATCTGTTGTGCGAGTTGAGACTCGGTGAACTCACTATGAAATGCTCTTTGAGATGCTAAAACAAGACATTAATTTGAAAAAGCACTTTATTGTGGGAAAAAAATGTCAAGGTCAACCACTTTTAGTCTGACAACGAATTTGCATTTTTTATCATTTCAAAAAGATGAGGTGGGTAAATTCCAAACATGCTCTCTGCATCGAGTGTCATCATGCCTTTGATAATTCGGTGAATGCATGATTTCCTATTTGACCTTCACCAACCGTCCCATCGCACACCAAGCTCCCTATCAGTGCTTCCTGGGGTAATTCACTCGCTCAGTTTCACAGTTCAATGGCTTCCACAGCACAGACAAGCCCTCCAAACCTGTGAGACCAAAACCTGTCAATTATCCTGAAACTCCAATACTGTCACTGACTGTACCAATCAAAAGTTGATAATGACAGAAAGAGGCATTGAAACAGTGCTGGGACAACGGGAGACTGGCAAGGTCGGGAAGTATCGGATATCCTCAGGGTGGCGACATGTCCTGCGGGCGTGATGTGAAAAGTAAAGCTACAGCCGAGGATCAGAGAGTGTCACAGTGGACACAACATTAAAATGTTATCTGAGGACTTGACATGGAAGTGATGAAGCCTTACACTGACCAACCGAGAAAGCCTCCATTTTTTACGAGTCATGACAAGGAGCAAATGGAGCAATGCTCCATGACAATACGGTTCTCTGTTCCCTCACCACAAGGCTGAAAGAGCACAATATTCATCCTTGCTGACAGTTAAATAATAGATGTACCAAAAAAATGTAATTTTCCTCCCGAACTCCATCATGCTCATACAACTATGAATTCAGAATCTCAAGAAAATGGATTGCGCTGCCTGCATGTCACAGAGGCATACTAACATGAGCGACAAGATGATATAAATTTTCTGGGGTGTATTTGTGAAGACCGCAAGATTTATGGAGTACTGCAGGAGAGGTCTTGAGGGTGGTTATGTCATATTAAGAGCTCTCATAAAAAATGTAGTGTGTAAAAACAAGAAAAGAAAGGCTATATGATCGTTCGCCTCTGTGCCAATAGGCATTGTGAATCTGACCACAGAGTGAGAGGAGAGAAATGCAGCAAACAGCAGACTGCTGCATTCACAGATAAACAAGGGTAAGTGAAGCAAGTTGAACAAAAGAAAACTCTGGTGTAACATAAATCTATATTATTGATGAGGCAAATGTAAATCTGTTTTGTGTTTTGGTCAGCGTGTTAAAATATTAAGCACATTCTGTATTTATCCATTTCCAGCGTGAACAGACTGTTAAATAAAATCCTTGCAATGCCACTGAGACTGGCAGCATCACTGGTGGCTATCACCCTGCAGGAATTTTTCAATGCAGTGGCACTGCTACAGCGCGTGCCACTGCAATGCAATCCTCCAGGAGACACACCACAAGGTTTCAGGAATCAGAAGCACAATAAATGAACATGATCTCCAACATGATCCCTAAACGCCACGTATCATTCCCGATGTTCTGCACTGCATCTCTGGCTGCAGCACGGGAGCACAACATCCAAAACGCTGCCTCTCTTGGGTTTGGACACCAAAGACTGATGGGATTAAGAGTGTGTGGGCTGATAGGACTCTGCTCTGATGCTATCCCTCAGATATACATCATTATAGAAGGGGGGAATCCCACAGGCGCTGGGATTAGCCTGCTAGATTTTCACTGCAGGTGATAAGGGAAAGACGGAGAGGCTGGCAGAACTACACAACATAATGGGGAGATGGGAAAGCAGAGATAGGAGGGAGCCGGAGGACCGCACTGCCTGGTGTAATACGTGTGGTAGGAAAAACAGAGCACTCAAGTATGAGTAACTGTGAACAATAGCTACAGGGAAGGACAACTTTGAGATAGGTGAACATTGCCGACTGTGGGCAAAAATGCACAGTAAAATGAAGTGAAGAACAGATGTGAGAGATTGTTTTCTGTGCTTTCCACAATCCAGCTGAGATCCAGTCTCTGCAGATTTGTGCAAGGCGACTGGTAGAGCTGAAGGTTAGCACGTGAAGTTCAAGGAAACAGCCATAGCGCCAATGGCTACATGCCAGTCAGTGTCAATGCATTGTAAATGAAGACTTTGCAATGCAGCAGTGTCAACGTGGGTTTGATCCTCCAGCTGGAGGTTCAGCTTGGAGTCTCAGAAACTACACAGAACCAATAAAGGCCGGAGAAATTCCTCTCTCTTTAGCCATGCAGACACAGATAAACCATATAGAATAATCCCTCACGTATAGCTCTGGCAAAGGCACCTCATCTCTCTCGCTCACATATCAAACATGTATTCCCTCAGCCCTCCAAATCCCAGCTTAACCCTCACCCTGCGAAACCAGGCGGCTAGTTATCACAGCGGTTTTGACATTAGCATGCACGCCCTCTCTCATTTGGGAGATCTTCTTAAGAGTCAGGGATGATAAAAAGCTTTCCTCTCTACCGCTCTTCCATTCCTGACTTTGACTCACCCTTCCTCTGCCTGGACCTGCCTGCCTCTAACTATGAGATGAAGATGAAACGCTTCATTCTTCCTTTTTCTCCTCCTTTTCTATTATCATGCAGTGCTAGCACAGCCCCTGCTTGACATTTTTCTTTTCTTCTGCTCTTCTCCAGTCTCTCAGTCTACACCTGCTGACACTTGAGAAACAACTGCTGTCCTATGCAAAAAAGCAGCCCCATTCCACCGCTATTATGTGCCAAGTCACCTCTACTACGGCTCCTCGTCGTCATGATTACCGCCAATTCCTCGTGGCAATTTCTTTTAATTACAAGATGAATGGCTGTTCTGTATTAATAGAAGTTTTACGAGGGTTAAGTATCCACATGGACCCATAAAAATAGCATGCTATCCTGCAAACAGCAAATGGGAGAGTGGTAATTTGTGTCAGGGGGAGGTCTGGATGATGAAAGTCCTCGATCAGTCAGGAGGACATGATGAAACCAAGGTAAACTGGCTCAAACAGTCTAATTTGTCATTCCATGTTTAGATTTCTGCTCACCCTCTTTACATTGCTTTAGAAAGCCAGGGGCTAAAAATATCTTCCCACAACCTCAGTATAATACTTTGATAATGCAATTACACTGCTTGGTGGCTGAATGGGGAGGGCAAAGGAACATGAAAGAGGGGTTGGAGGCATGAAGGGGCGCCAGAGCTATGGATTATGAGAGAACGTGATAATAAAATGAAATCATCAGACACTCGAGCGATTATGCTAATGAACTCATTCCGTATTCATCATAGGTTAATCGGCGTATGAGCGAGAGGGTGGTGGCATGTTCTTCAACACAGCAAGTTTTGATCGAGCAGGCAGAGAGTTGCCTCACCTCTGTTGTATGCGGGTCTGACAGTACATGCCCAATATACGCAATTCGCCAAAACTCGTGTCCACCGTGCCACTTTGGTGTCCATCCTATAATCCCCCCATTCACAGCTCCACACAAAGGTGTTACATTTACAAAAAAGAAGAGAGGATGAAAAAAATGTTTCCTGTCATATTTTACAAATTCAACTGGAGGTGGCTGATTCACATGAATAATATTATTGTAACTACGATATCCGTTGAAAATAGGGCTGTCAGCGTAAACGCATTCATTTTTTTAAACCGCTGGCCGATATATCCCCTGGTTTAAGAGGCTGTACCACGCTGGGTTTTAAAGCTGCAGTGATTATACTGGTATCATATGAAACTAGTAGACCTGAGGAATCCAGTGACATTAACTAATAAGTTTCTCAGTGAGAGGGCATAATAACACTCCAAAGTTAGGCTAAATTTTGGCAATGGAAAAATGGTATTGCCATTTAACAGTGGTCCCTTGACCTCTGACCTCAATCTAGGGTCTAAATGAAAATGGTTTCTATGTGTACTCATGAGCCTACCCTTTACAGGCATGCCCACTTTATGCTAGCCCCATGCTGTTTTTTGCAATCATGTGATTCCTAATGAAGACAATTTTGTAAGAATTGCTTTACCTTGTCAGTATGGACTTACAAACTGTTTTGCAATGCAAAATAATGGAATTGAAAACATGTGGTTAAAAAAACGTGATTGATTGCAATTAACTGTAGCAATTCTGCAATTAATCGCGATTTAAAAAATAAATAATTTGACAGCCCTAGCTGAAATGCATATTTTTCTATAGACTATAAATAATGGACATAGCAACCATAGCTTCACCCACTGCTTTGTGGACTTCCATGTAAAGCCTCGAGTTCAGCATCTCGGCCGGCACCATCTTGAAGTCGCAATATCTGGGCAAAAGGCTGGCGATGGGTGGATCTGACTGAGACCGTGGACACTATCAAATTCCATTTGCTTGCTTTTTATAAAATGTATTTTTGTTCTTCCAGTAAACATATCATTTTTTATTATGTAAATCTACAGTATATGCATTTACAATATACTGGGATACTGTCCCTTGCAAGAATCCAGCACCCTTGAAGAAATTGACCAATCAGAGCCAGGAGGAGTCTCTTAAGTGTGCGCAGTGTCAATTGCTGCTCTTGCACACCATACACAACCACCCTAACCTACGCATCACAAGCACAATTCTTCATCTTTCAGGATGAGGTTTGGAAACGCTGGCTGAGGAACAACCACAAGCAATGAAAAACAGCCCATCCCTTCTTTGCCAATGACAGCGTACACAGCAGACACAAGTAAACAGAAGAAGACTGACGACCAAAAGCAAGCTAAAAAGAGAGATTTAAATCAAGCCCGAGCTGGCATAGTTTTTGAATCCTCTCAGGTCCTGTAGCTCTCTCCACCTTGGAGAAGCCGCGTCAGTGTTTACTCTTGCTTTTTCTCGCACTCGGTTTTAATCTTCCTTCTCAGCATGCCTTTCATCGTCAGTCTTCTTCTGTTTACTTGTCTTTGCTATGTACACTGTTGTTGGCAGCGCAGCATTTGCACAAGTAGTGATTGACATGTGTTAGAGACTCCTCCTGGCTCTGATTGGTTGTTTTCATTCAGGCATGCTGCTGCAAATGCTATTAGGAGCACGAATAGTAGCACTCTGTCCCATGAACTACTGTCAGGATATAGTAATAACAAGGGTTTTAAATCACAAGCTAGAACGCAATACAATGCAAGATTCATTCTTTAGACAAAGTCTGCCGTGATTTGATTTCGATTCAACACAGGGGCGTGTGATCAATATGAGACAATATCAGTGTCTTTTTCTTGAGTGCTTGCCATTGTCCGCCTGGCGCTGTAATGCTAGCACTGTTTGAAAGTTTAGGAAGGAGGATTGCTTGGACAGAAATGGCGACACAGACATGCCATGGGAATTTCAAAATAAAAGCGCATCTTAAAGATGACAACATGAATTGATGTTTTTTTACTTTGTATTGATGATATTGGATCATGGATCATTGAATTTATATTCTAATCAAGATTTATGAATTGTTAAACACCTGGTAATAGCAGTAGTAGCATTAGTTATATCCGTGTAAAAAAGTATTACTTGTATTGTTGTTTAAATGTATTCTGCAATGTGAAATTCCTCCTCACAAGGGCACAACAGACCAATTTGGCCTCTTTGTGGCACATACTGTAAATAAAGACAATGCAAATGGCCAACTAGTATTGATGAGATGAGATTTCAATGTGACCCCTGTGACTTTTGTTGTGTGGTCAGGTGATGCAGAAGAGGAAAAACGTGAAAGGTCTTGCGGATTAGTGCCTCTGTGTTGGAAAGGGGAACTGGTCCAGGAGCCTCATCACACTGACAGCAGATTAGTGCTCCGCGGCGCCAGAGCAGACGGTGCAAGATTAACTTTGATGTGCGATTCCACACAGAGCAGCCGCTGGATATCAGCTCCCTCCACCAAATGGCCCCTTAACTCTGAGTTTGCAGCGTGTGCATTCATGAGCTACAGTATCTAAAAATCTGCTTTTTTAACGGCAGAGCACAGAGTCACCAGATTTTGGGCTCAGTGAGTTTGCGCTCTTGGTAATAAAACAGCCACTGTAAAGAAACATTTACATGGTGTTTTATTTAAATGTGCCAGTTTTCACCAGCTACAGATGGTGCATATTTACTTATTATTTTCAGTATTGATTAATCTACTGAGCGATTTTTTGATTAAAGGGGCGCTCCACAATCTTTACACATGAGGATCATTTTTCTTCATCACAACAAGTACTACTCAGCTTAAAAAAAACAAACATGTATCTTTATGAAAAGTCATGCACATACAGTGGTTTGTAAGATATCACACAAATCAGCCGCTAGCTATTAGGTTAGGTTCAGAAAAAAGAAATCATGATTGGACGTTGACCTGACACAACATGTTCTCATCCCAACTCGTCAAATACCGTTGCTTTGACCATGGATCCACACGTCAAAAAAACGACATGCTCAGTAGTACCCTCCTGATGTACTGACAGCGGGTCAATTTACACTTGTTGTTTTAAAATCACAGTAAGTGCATAGTTTCTGCTCATTACATGCATTCAGTCTTTTTCAAAATAAACTTACAGTGTAGGTAAAATGCTTAGTTTTTAAGTTTATTGCCTCAGGGTAGAACAACAAAGAAATCATGGCTTGGCTTAAAATAAATATGGTTGTTACAGATGTAATGTAGTGTCACGCGACATACGTCATGTAACATACATCACAAGCATTGTATGCTACACATACAAGCACACTACATTCAAATTAAATAACTTTGGTTTCAAACAGGAAACAAACAGCAGGCTTCTGAGTTGATGTCTGGTGTTTGTTTGACACATCCCTATAGAGACATTCTTGTTCTTTATAACACAGTAGTTGCTACTGTTTGGAGCGTATCATACTGCTGCGAAGGGTGCCTATGTGCATTGGTGACTGACACCAAAGTCCACTGATGAAGTGGCGGTATTTGACAAGATGGGATTCGCCACCACGGAACTGATGAGATTATTCACAAAAGTCATGCTGACTTTTGGTTTCACACAGGACACAAGCCCAGGTGTCTAGGGTCAAAGTCCTGTGTCTGTTTTTCTCTGCCGCCCTGTCTGTACCCGGACTTTGTCACTCTTTATACTATGTCACCCGACTTCCTCATTTGCTTATATGAGGGAGGACAGCCTGCAGCCCATAGGACACACAATCACTGCCTCCTGGCTCACAATTATGTGGGTTACATAAGAATTATAGTGCATTACCTTTCTTAGCTATAAGAACAAATGAGAACAGCCTGAAAAACAGATGTATAATATAATCTGTGGCTGAACGGAGTAGCTTTGTCAAGCTTAAAATAATAACCCCTGAAGCTGTCATAATGGTGTCATCAAGGTTCATCATGCCTGAGTTACAAACACAAAACGCTGAGTTTAAAAGAAGTGAGCATTTACCAATCAGAAAGGGTTAAATGAAAATGATTTCATGTTGCATTTTTGGTAAGAGTAAATCCAGTATTCCCTTTCCAGTTTTTCCTATACTACTTGCTGTGACAATTCCTTGTTATTTTTCTCTCGAATTTCTTTATGAAAATACAATAATAAATTGCTGGAGTGCTCCCTTTAAGTGTTTAAACTATTAAACGTGAATGTCAAAAAATAATTGAAAATGCCCATCACCAGACCTGAAATCTGATGTCCTTACTGACAGTTCAAAACCAAAAAGTTATTTAACTGCCAATCATGGAAGACAAAAAAGAAAAAAAACAGCACTAGGAACCTCTGAATGTTTGTATATCAAAACTACTAAAGCTCACGTCAGCAGATCAATCTTTCAGACAACTGAGCAAACTTCACCTACTGATGAATGGAAAAGATACTAATAATGGATCTTATATTATGATTGTTTAGTCAAACTACTATTTCCAAAGTCAAGAGTGAACTTTTCTGTTTGATTGTATATCATCCTGTAGTCTCTGAGGAGGTCAGTGCTACTATAAAAGCATAAGAAAGACTTAAAGTGACAGTTCTCCTCCAAAATATATACTCTTACCAGTAGTTTTATCTATCATTTTAAATTGTTTTGATGTGAAATGCTGAGTGTTGGAGATATCGGCAGTAGCGATGTCTGTCTTTTCTCCTGGAAATAGATGGCACTTAGCTTGTGCTAAGCAAAAAAACAACAGCAATGTCTTTTTCAAGAAATCATGATCCAGTTATTCAAGACCTTGTAAGCAATTTCATGTAGGAACTATTTTCTTTCTATCGAACTACATCCATCAACTGCATCAGTGCGCAGGATGAAGCTGTTATCTCCTGCTAGCTCACCTAGCACCACTGAGCTAACTAACGTCACAGCTCAGCCGAGGAGGACGCCATGGTTACATCTTGTGTCTCTCACAAGCACAAGGCTCTCTTTCATGAGTAGATGTGCGCTTCCTTCCCTGCAGTGATACGGTTGGTGGGTGTAGTTTGGCAAAAAAAAGAAAAGGTTCCTACATAAAACTGCTCACAAGGTCTGAGGATTATCTTGAGTAACCAGGTGATTAGTTCTGGAAAGAGACATTGCTGTCGAGTTTTTCAAATGTATTTTTTTGGCGCTTTGAGCACCACAAGCAGAGTGCCATCTAATTCCATTGTATTGAAGAGAAGGCAGACATATCTGCGGCTGATATCTGCAACACTCTGTAACGCACACAAAACAATCTAGACTGACAAATAGCACTTATCTTTGATTTTGGGGTAACTGTCCCTTTAAGGCAAGCAAATAAAGTAATGCCTAATAGGCCAAATACATTTCTAGAATTCGGAGAAAAAGAGAAAGTCTCAAGATAATACATTTTGGTGGGTAAGGATCTATTTTCCTCTTGCTCCACACCAGAAAACTTCTAGATTCTGTTTGAGTTGCAACTTTAAATTGTCTGTATCAGCTTTTTACACTGAACAGCTGCAGCTCCTCATCTTCAAGTCTGCTTTCTGTACATACAAAATCACATGCGGGATGTTTAATACCTCATATGACATACTGTAAGTAGATGCAGAAGCCAATACAGAAATGTCCTCACATTAGTTGTCATGCCAGTGAAAGAAGCATTTTAAATTCCTCAGAGGGTGTCTTTGAAACAAACATCAAGGTACAGATTCCAGCCGTTTAAAAAAAACAGCTGCAAGTTCAAAGGAACACTTCAAAATCTCACAGTGAAGCTGAGGGGAATAGCGGAGGTTGGGATGAGACAGAAAGAGTGGTGAAGCGTAAAAATGTACTGAGCGCTCTCTCAGAGAGTGTGGACAGCAGCCAGACTGGCGACAGCAGCGGGCCCAGATAACAGCAAGAACCGGGAACCAGCGAGAACCTGTGGGGAAGTATTGGGAAGAGCTGCATCTCTTCTAACAGCTGCTGACTGGCCCCTGGGGCAGAGTAGAGCTGCTAGCTGCAGCTATATCCACCATCTCCCCACCTGCACCATGCTATACTTCTCGCGCACGGGGACATCATTACTTTTCCCATTTCACTCCACGAGACTTCTCCTGTCAAATCAAAAAATGACACAAAAAATAATAACTTAGGGCCATGGGCGGAACAACAACAACACAACCGAAAGGTCATTTTGCAGATGAAAATTGGTCTTGCATCCACGCAATCTATCAGTCATCAACGGGTTTACAGCTGTGACTGCTTCCACAACAGGGGTGGCTGAATTAAACTGACCCTGGGCCAGCGGGAGAAAGGATGTGTACTTAATGACACAACTGCCATTATTTATAACTTCAGCATCTTCGTCACCGCAGAGGACAGGCCTCCTGATGAATAACGATGATAACACTCTGAAGACAGGCGGTGAAAAGGCGCAGCTTTGGCTCCACCAAAGACAGCACATTCGAATGTACCGTTAACAATCGTGACTGAATGAAGGTTATTCATTTTAATCACACTACAGCACGCCCTCCCTCCCACTATCCCAGGGGGTTGCTATATTTAAGCACTTTTTCATTTCTTCTCCTTTTTTCGGTCTTGGCTGATGGCAAGGCAATTGCTTTGTGGGACGTCTGCCCTTGAAGAATCAGACAACAGAAGGAGATATTTTTACATACTGTAGATGTGGAGTGAGAGCAAGCTGTATCAAATTCAACGCCTTCCTCTTTGACTGTGTGGTGTTAAGAAATCAAATCACAGGCGTTTTTTTTTCTCCTCCGCCTGCTTTCTAGCTTTTATTTATTTTTTAATGTTTCCCCTCCAAAACAGAAGTGATGTTGGTTTTGTACCTGCTCTCTAAGATTAGCTGTCTGTCCTCGGGGAGAAGGAAAGAGTTGGAACGTTTGTCTCCCATCTCTCCCATTCATTCGCCTGCTTTCTAATTGGACTTCTCCATCTGTTGAGGTCTACGAATTGTCTTCTGGGGATGCTGCAGCTAAAACATCCCATCAAACACACAAATACTTCAGGGACAGTCTTCTTGGAGCGCTGCCATGCCAGGCACAGAAAGAGTAGTCTGTGTATGTGTGTGTTAGTGTATGTGTGATCTATAATCATCGACGTCCAGCAGCATACAGCCTGGAGATAAGTAGATATACAGTACGCGCTGAACCCTGATTTGAAGCTGGCAGGCTGGGCTGCTTGGAAAATGAATCTACTGCACAGCAGATCTGTGAGTGAGTGACATACTTTAATAAGAATTATTTCACAAGATGACAATGTTGATATGTTCCTGAAATACAGTGTCAGTAGTATCGACTGTGTGTCAAATGCACATCTGATAAATGTTTCTCCTCCGCAGTCCCCAAAGACGAGATTCTTAAATTCCGAGAAAAAAAAAACTTTTTTGGATTCTCTTCCAGTTTTTACTCAGGGTCGTTAATGATATGGGAAATTGTGTTCCTCACGCTTGTCACTCTTTACATCCCATTGACTGGGAGTTGAACACTCAGGAGTGAGCAGTGGGACGTGCGACAGTGTATTTGTGGTGATGATTACAGCCCATTAACTTTGATGGATGCTGTTTCACAGAAAAGACGATGGGAGTTGGAACGCCGGGGACGCAGCTTGTTTTCTCTTGCCAACGTGTGTACACAAAAGGGTGGAGGAGAGCCTGAGGGGCAAACTGTAGCAAAGTCCATGCAAAATTGATTTTTGGATCCAAATGAGACCACTTCACCTTTGGAGGTAATTGAATGTCACATTAGAGGGGCTGATGCTGGATCTATGTCTCTGGCATGATTCCCCTGTGACCTCCAGAGGACAGCAAGGATCAAACATCACCACATATGTATGCTAACGGCATTGACATCATGAATGTGCATAGTGTGTGTTTCCAAGAAAATGAGACTAAGCTTGACCTGAAATTGATTGCATTGTCCAGCTTTATTAATGCTCACTGTCTGAGCGGCCTTCTTCTCCACTCAACTCGCTTGATTGTCTTTGCCTTTCGGCCATAATGTGTGGCTCAGTCAAAATGAGACACACTCCGTTTTGTCTGTGGCCGTTATGTAAAGATAAGGCCATGCATGCCAGAAATCTAACTCTTAAGCTCCTCCGCAGGGATTACGGACAATTGGCTAAGGGGAAAAATACAAATAATAATCAACTGTTTACGGTTTTCCACTAATACCTTGAAAAAGAAGCGAAAATCCCCACATGGAAATACAATCCTTAAGCAGTTGAGATACTCCTGTGTGGGATGCCTGCAGAGAGACACACAGGCAGGAAATCCTTTAGGTGGGAGCAGAACCCACACTTCAATAACACCTAAGCGAACATATCAATCTACAGTCACTATCGTCTATCCCATTCTAAATAAAGCCTTTAAATTGTTGCCGTTTTTAAGTCAATAAATCCAACCATTATAGCATCAGAAGACATTGACAGGATTAGATTAGGGTTTGTCATTTCAGTGCCTCAGTATGTTTACCTGGTGTGACCTTGTTAGTTTGTAGCCTAACTTACCCCCCTGGAGTGTGCATTCACTACCCGCATTAAAGCTTTAAAAAATCTTGTCTTTTTGCACTTGGGTGAGAATAGTAACACTGCAGTTATTTGGCTATTTACACCACTCCCTACAATGCATTATAATGGATGCCAATACATGCTGTGATTGGCTTGTACTGTTATTTGTCACGTTTGCGCGTCATGGTCAAAAGCAGTTAGGGTTACGGCACAGAGTTTATGATCAGAGATACTGCTTTTAGCCAATCTCCGGTATTTTCTGAAGCCTCTCTTAGACTGCTTGTACAAGGCGAGAATATTTTGCTGTTAAGCTGCCTCGTTGTTCTGTATACAAGGTGCGATCGCAAATGGGTGGACAAAGTTGTCTTATCTTTAAGCCGACAATGCCAAATCAAGGGACAGGACCGTGTTTGGGACGTGTTAACATTGTGTAACGCGTGTGACCCACCAATGGGAGCTTTAAAAAGCAGCTAGCAGCAGTTAGCTGTTAACTGCTAAATCAAAGAAGAAGAACTACAATCAAAAATGTCGGCAAATTGGAAAAACAATGAGATTCTGGAGTTTCTTGCCCTCCAAAAAGATGACGTGATCAGCGGACATACAACAGGGACAGTAAATGATTGATATTGACGTGTTATGCCACCGTTATTGTTTATAAAGAGCTGCTGATATGTATGTTATATGTCACACTATAGGCTGATGCTGATGTGTTACATGTCACACCTCTTTTGCATCTGGGTTGCCAGCATGCTGTCTATACCGAAATCTCTGATTAGAAAGGGCTTAAAATTAAAGTGGCAAATTTACAAGAAAAAAACTCAAGAAAGTACTGCCAGAAAGTCAGGTCAGGTAGTCGAGAGCATAAAGAGTGACACATTCGATGGAGGGAGTAAATGTGGTGGATTACTGCGTCAAGCACAGGACTTTCACACAGGAAACAGGGGTGAGAGTCAATGTTGGCTTATTATTTTCATTTTTTAAGATGAATAAAGCTGCCTAAGGCACACTGTGTGCATAAACTTTAGCAGAACAGCTGAATACACCTGTTGGAGTTAACGTCATTGTTTGACGTTGCGAGGATGCCCTGGGATATATAAACTTGACTGTTAATATTATTACTGGCTTTTGCTGCCAATTGTGCCATCCTTTTGAAATATCGTGGGGATCAAAGCATAAAGCAGCACAAAGTTTAAAAGAAAAAAACTCAAATAAGGTCTAAGCACCTCAAAATTATGCATACATCTAAGAACAATACTTTACACTGCAAGATCCTGCTCTGTGACAAAATGGTAAAACGCCTAATATGAAGCCACAACACAATGACAGCAAACTGTCCTGAACTGAGCACTGACAAGATATCTTTTAGCAGTGATGTAAAATGATCTGTGATAGCACAATCAAATGTGAAAGTCATCCAATGTGATGGTAGAGCAAGAAGTAGCAGGTCGTACCAATTTTAGACTTGTCACACAGTCACCTTGACAGACTGTAGTTACAACTGACAGCAGTTAAAACCAGCAGCTCTGTGAGGCTGTACTTAGGCACAGGGGGGCTTTAAGCTAAATGTGAACCTCAGCATGCTAATAGAGTCACAATGACAATGTTAATAGGATGAAGAACTGGTCAAACTGAATTTTTGAGATGATAACGGAAGGTTAATGGATCAAGTTATTACTGCTCATGAGTAATGTCAACATATCATCATTCTATTTCAAGAGGCATCTGTGTGAAATCTCGTCATACTTAGCGAATAAATTTTTTACCGCCAAATTATAATCAGTTCATTCTTGAGTCAAAGTCGACCTTTTTGCCAGATTTGAAGACATTCCTGCAAGGTATTTGTGAGTAATCGCATTTATGAGAGAGTGCAAGGTCACAGTGACCTTGACCTTCGACCCCCCCCCCCCTAGTCTAGTCAGTTCATTATTGAGTTCAAGTGAACATTAATGCCAAATGTTTAAAAGAAATCCATTACATATTCCCTTTAGATATATTTCATTCACAAGAATGGGACCGACAACAAATGAATGGACACCCCAAAAACATAAATAACTATAAAAATATACAGTATGTCTATGCCTCAGAATTTCATTCGTTTATGTCAAGAGAAATTGAAATAAAATTATTTCTAAAGTTTAGATTCTAAGTGAATATATAAACTTATTTTCCAAGAGACTTTACTCAAAAGTATGCAGTTAAAATAACCAGAGCTAATAGAAGAAAGGCCAAGTTTTCGTAAAAAAAAAAAAAAAGCCCTTTAAGTATGGATGATTGTTAAAAACAATTTTTAAAAAAATACATAATACAGAAAATCATATAAGAAGTCCTACAATTAGCAGAAAAACTCATCTGATGCAACATTAAGAGGAAATAACCTGCTCAAAACTCCTCATTTGACATAAAGTTCCTGCAGCTAGACATTTTGGGTCAGTTGTACAGTTTATTAGTTGAGCTTTACTGTTGTTATGCATTGAATATAATACAGAACATCCATAAATAATGTCACTTAATAAGCGGTTGTCACTTTCCTTAATGATAGAAAAGGGGTCCCTTAAGGAAAAACATTAAGAACCACTAAACTAGTGTTTCTGCAGAAACCCTGCAAAATACTGTGTTTTATCACAGTGGGATAGTAAATTATGCTGAAATACAGACAAAAGACAGACACTGATATGTGATGCTTTCAACCTGCCATGTGACTGCTTTGAATTTACAGGTGGCAGGCACAATAAAAGCATCATCATCATTTCCTTTTGCGAAGATTTAACACTCAACCCCCATGGAGACTGTGGCAGTGAAGTACTGATTTAACACTGTGGTATTTCTTTAAGACCAGAGTTTGTGTGAATTCAATGGCACTATATAGGTGTGTGATATTGAGACTTTGACTACTTCCATAAAAAGAACCAACAAAAAACTAAATTACACTAAAACCAAAAAGCAATGCTCTTTTCACAAGCTGGTGCAAGCAGATTTTCCACAGGTCCTTGAAATCTTCGAAAGTTTGTGAAATTGAGGGGGAAAATTCAATAGACACGGATAGTCATTGAAAGTGCTTAAATTCTTTTGATTTTGTCTGCCGTCACTTTAACACAGCACAAATAAAAAGAGCTCACACACTCAAGCCTTTCTCTCTTTTTAATTATTGTCTGTGAGCTTCTGTGAAGCCTGCTCATAATAAAAACCTTGACTCGTGGCTCAAACTATGCCTTGTTGGGTCCTTTAATTTAAAATACTGGGCCTGAAAAGTCCATAAGAAGTCCTTGAATCTGATGTTTAAGATTGTGTGGAAACCCTGTGCAGGGCTGCTGTATTGCAATATTTTATACTGTGCAGACTTTATTGTGTCAACCACCATTATACAGTAGCCTGTCACAGTAACTAATGATAGAAACAGGAAGGTCTAATTATGATAGCAGCCCTGTCTTCTAGAAACTGCATTTATATACAACCAATTTTGAAACAACAAATATGTTTTGAGAAAAACGGAATGTCAAGCAAATTAGGGTTTCTCTTAACATAATGATGAAATGTTGCAAATTAACGTATTTGGTAAGCTGCAAAAATGTTGATACTGAACATAATGGCAAAATATTCACTGACAACGTAATTCAATTGATTAATGCCAAAATAAGAAATCTCACAATACAGTATCCACTTTTATTGAATGCATTTTAATTACCTTTTTTGTGAACATTTAAAGAGATAGTTTGGATCTGCTTACCTATATTCAGTGTGCTACATGCAGTAGATGGTGTTTGGCACATTCACAGTTTGGAGAGGCAGGTAGGAGTACTGCAACGGAAGTTAAGCAATGTATTTCTGTAGACGGAGGGCAGCAACAAAACATTTTATAGCTACACTTTTTAGCTGTACACTTTGTTGGGAGTTTTGACTGTTTTACCTTGCTGTAGACGGCCTTTTTTGATGGGAAATCTGTAAATGACTATATCCTTGTCAAAGCGACCAAACTCCATAAACAAAATTACTATTTTTAGCTTTCTTAACACAGGCGTTGTGGTCTACTGCTTCTTCAGCCAGTTCGTAAGTTTGTGTAACTGTGTGACTTTGGTGAATCTGAACTAAGCCCTTCAAACACCAAAGTCAGACAATAACACAAACAAACTAACTGCAAGAGACAGCAGTAGACCAGCAACTCCTGTGTTAAGTGACGTTAAATTACTTTTTTCTCAGTGGAGAAAGGCAATGGCTTCAGTTCTCCACTGAATGTCTTTTTTTTTGACAGCAAGGTAAAGCAGCCAAAATGTTGTAACTATACTCTTAGTATACTTGTACTTATACTTGCTGCCGCGCCCGTCCAAAGCATCACATTGCTTAGCTTCTGTGCTGTTGCTCCTGCCTACTTCTCAACACTGGAGGCTTACAGCCCCTCATCTACTGTATGCA
The DNA here is from genome assembly GCF_026936395.1 of Plectropomus leopardus. Taxonomy (NCBI): domain Eukaryota; kingdom Metazoa; phylum Chordata; class Actinopteri; order Perciformes; family Serranidae; genus Plectropomus; species Plectropomus leopardus. The sequence goes on along the minus strand of NC_142182.1, from coordinate 29,308,357 downwards.
ATAGATTATGGGTAAGTAACATAATCAACCCCACTTCAAAAATGAATGAATTTGGTGTTTTGCAACAAAACGTCTGTAAACATAATCCAAGCCAGTAATTAAGAAAGCAGTTTAGTAACATGTAAATGTAATTTCTATGACACAGAGTTGCAGCAAAGATAGCAGAGCAGTAGCAAATATATTTATAAAATATTCATCTGTGAAAACTCTATTGCACTTGCATTAGATCAGTAGAAATGATCAGCTTGAGGTGTCTGAAGGTCTGAACTTGACATGAAATGATGGTGCTATATGACCGCCACTTAACATGTCATCAATCCATCTGAGATCGCATGAGGACAGTTAAAGAAGAGAGAAATATTAAGATACACCTGTACATGAGGAATTAGTTTGAGGTGAAAGAGAGAAATATCGCCCCGGGGCACATGCCCTGTTTAGTTTCTGTTTGACCAAATGGCCTACATTAGGTGATATATTTGGCTATTTATAGAAGCTGGGGCAGGCAGGAAACAGCTGCCATGCGTCAGGGTGACAGGCTGACATCCCTCATCTCAGCAGGACCTCCCTGCCAGGCAGACAGGAGGAAGCTCTTTATACCTTAACTGAAATGGGACATAGCTTCTTATCATTCATACTGCATACAGAAACTAATAATCTATGGAGCCTGTGGCAAAGACTCAACAATGAAACTGGGTTAACAGTGGCAAGTATGGGCAGCTTGACTCGAAGCTGCACTTGTGGGCTGTACAGACATCTACTGTACATATTCTGCCTTTACACTGGATTTCACTCAAGCGGGATCAGTATTGATCAGGAGGAGCTTTTATTGTGGCATCCTGGCGCAGTAAACTGGCACGAGATGCCTCAGCTCTGACAAAAAATGAGACGGTTCATCAAGAGGGAAACAGAGCTTTAAGCTGACAAACAGGCTGAATCAATATTCATGACTTCGCTGTGAAGCCACTCACGTTCACGTATTATGAATGGAAACCAGATTTCAATTAATGTGCTTACATCAAAGTTTCACCGCTCTCTCTGAAACTGATGACAAGCAATGCCTTCTGTTTGTCTTTGCAACATGAAAGTCTATACTGATTTCAACGCTGTCACGGGAGACAAGACATTAACTGGTGTTAACATTACACACTATTACACAATGAAAGTGTGTCGCTGTGAAATAAATGTATGCTACACAGCATTTAAGTGTAGATGCTTTAAAAACGGAGGTAACTGTCAACGTAATGGATTTCTCTCATTTCACCTGAGTTCATGTTTTGCTGAGAGGCTTTAAAAACAGCATAACTTTCTTTTTAAAACCTTATCTACAGCAATATCCTATCACTCTTCAGATGAGGTGTCGGACCAGCACAAGTTACATCACTCTTTGAATTCTTTTTCGTTCACACAGCAGACTGATGATTGCTGTTAGCTATAATCTCCGAATCTCTGCTGATCACAGATGTTGGCTTGTTGGCTGAGGGGCGTTTTTGATAAAGAGACAAATGTCAGGGGGAGGGATACTCACAGTCTGGCATTATAAAAGCTGGCACCGTTTCAAGATATTGTGTTTGCTATGCTGTCCCATGCGCCTGAGAGGGGTGAAAAAAAATCGGTGCAAAGTGCAATTCACCCCTCCCAAACTCCTCACAGTGACGGGTGGGACTATCATCACCTTCCTCGTAACTTTTTGTTCCTACATCTGTGCTGCAGGGATGGATTTCGAGGTCAGGAACGGGGCAGAGGCTAGATGTGATCTGGGAAATGCAGCATAATAAATGCTCATTCAATGTTTACCATAGTGACAGTGGCATCTAAAAATAAAAGAACAACTGTTTCTCCCTCAACCAGCACTCATTACATGCCAATGCGGGGAGTAGTGTAATGTTCAGACAAGCATAGCGGACATTAAAAATGTTACAGCTCTCTGTGAAAACAAACTGCAGTCTGTTCTTTGTGTGCCGAATAGCTCTCAAGTGTTACACATAAGTAACAAATGCGAGGCCACTGACTTGCATATGTTTAACTCTGCAATTTAGTACAAACATCCCCCCTCCCCACAATGCTAATGTGACCATGTGGGAATTATTCATATCAATTCATTCCTCTGTTGTTTCCACACTGTGTTGAGTTGATAATTAGTTTTCTGACCTTACTGTGAAACCCTGACAATAAAAATGTCCGTGAGTGAGAGGTAGTGATGACAGTACGCCTGTCCCAGGAAATTTTTAGTGGCTGAACTTATAAAACAGTTTCTACAGTACAGCTTATGAAAATGTATTGGAAACATGCTCAAATAAAAGTGGAAGGACATGAACTGACACAATAGAATAATAAATAACCTTCACAATACTATTAACATCTTTTAAGAAGAAGAGGGAGAGAACTCTGTGATCTTCAGCTTAAAGGTCCAGTGTGTAGGATTTAGGGGTATCTACTGGCAGAAATAAAAATAATATTCATCACTACATTAATGTATAATCACCTGAACATAAGAATTGGCGTGTTTTGGTTAACTTATAATGATTCAGTTATATCTACAAACAGAAAGGGTCCTTCTCTTCAGAGTCTGCCAAGTTGTTCTACAGTAGCCCAGAAGGTACACATCTACAGAGATCGTGCTACAGAGCTGCTAAAAAGTCTATCTTTATGCTGCCCTTGCATTTTTACACAGATCCAAACAATGATGTCATCATGCTGCTCCAGTGATTGATTTTAGATAGCATGCCGGCATCGTATAAACAAAAAGGGCACGACAGCATCGGCCTCTAGTTTGACATATAACATGCACGACGGCAGTGCTTCATAAACAATAACAATGACATAACATCAGCAATCGTTTACCGTCTCTGTTAATTGGCAGTTGATCTCATCCGCTACTTGGAGGGTAAGGACCACTCATACCCCACTGTTTCCCCAGTTTTCAGACATTTTCAGCCACTGTTCTTCTTGAGTTACCTAACTGCTGCTAGCTGCTTCTTAAATGTCCAGAGTTGGGTCACACATTCAACACGCTGACAAAATGTCACAGCTGTCCAGCCCATAGTCTGGTCCTGCCGGCTGTCCCTTTCACACAGACACAGATTCAAGGCTGTTACGACCTCTGATGCTGGCTTAAAGGTGAGAAAACTCTAGATTATTCATTCAGTGATTGTTCCTTTTATACACAACGGTGAGGGGGCGAGGTAGCATTACAGCGTAACATGAACAGGTAGTGTAAAAGGGGACTAAACACGGGAACTAGAAAGGGTAATTTGTGTTTTGGCACCAGCAAATGTGGTTCCCCTACACTCTTGGCACATATACTGGACTTTTTAAAGAACTGTTCAACATTTGGGGATATATATATATATATATATATATATATATATATATATATATATATATATTAGTGCTGGGCATAGATTAATTTTTAATCTAGATTAATCTAGATTAAAATTATAGATTTGAATTTTGCCAAAGACATTCAAAATAATATCTATCTATCTAAATGATGAAAATGCATCACAAACTGCTGGAGAAAGCTGTTCTACTATAATATTTGGTAAAGAAAAATAATGTTCCATAAGATTTACTTTGGTGTTTAACTTTGTTTTATTTTGTTAAACACAGACATTTAGGAACACAGGTTCTGTCTCCATGTGGAAAAAGCTTTTTCCTGCTAACTGGAATGAACAGCAGAGGGCGCAGCCTCTGATAACATGACCCTAACTGAACTGTGGGCCTACATTAGAGGTCATGAAGAAGACCATTAACAGTGACACGGCTTGAGCCAATCACTCCAGTCACTCAGGCAGACCAGCTTCCGCCTTGTTCACGCTCCTCCGCGTAATTCGACCAGGTATACATCCGCGCTTAAACAACAAAGTGAAATTGGTGCCTTGCTCACTGTATAGACCCAACTTAGTGAATAGTTTATCGCGCGATAATTTCCTTATCGCGCGATAAGAATCCCGCGTTAACGCAGCACGTTAACGCCGTTAACAACCCATTAATATATATATATATATATATATATATATATATATATATATATATATATATATATATATATATATATATATATATATATATACACATATATATATATATATATATATATATATATATATATATATATATATATATATATATACATCTCTTCAGGAGTTGGATGAGAAAAACAAGGGTAAGGCTTTATTTGGATTGTATTTGGATCTATCTGCTTTTGGATAGTGTATCGAGTATTTGTAGCATTTCAACAACTTATTAATAGCAATTCAACAATGCAGCTGTTTTGCTCGATTCTGATCATGTTTATCAGGACTATATGTGACAATTTACTACAAATTCTGAAACTATGCTGCATAGGCTGAATTATTTAACTAATGTAGCCTGAGAATAGATATATTCACGAATTGTAACATTCTCGATAGATAATCTGTTAAACATCTACAGAATAAAACAAAACGGTTGAATCTCAACTAATAAGCTGCTAAAATGTTACAAAAACTCTTTAAACTATCTGTAGGTGTCCTATCCATATTAAGTGTATCCTCAACAAGTTCTCCAAATTAAAGATAAGATGTGTTGAACGTGCTCATGTTTTTGGTGAGCGGTGAACTAAATGTATCCATTTGCAACAAATGAACAGCCTTATTAACTGTCAGTTTATGACAATCATGTAATGTTTTCAGCACCAGCTAGTGTACGGTGAGGACTGTTTCCCAATCCATATGGGTGTCCCTTTACCTAAATCTGAACCAAATGTTTTCATGGAGGTGGGCACTATGCATTTTAACAGGAAGGAAACACTTGTCAACAGGAAAAAACCTTCAGCACAATTTGAAGGAATTTTAAAACCAAATCAGTTCAGATTCCAATGTAAAAAAAAAAAAAAAAAGAAATCTCACACTTTTATGCAAATTAGGCCTGTCAGGTCTGAAAAAGCAAGTCTGAACATCAGTCACAACAACAATAGCTAATGCTAATGCTAATAGACCTCTCCCAATGTTTAAAAAAAACCCAAAAAAACAAATCAATTTGCTCAGATTTCAATGGGTAACCCAAAGTTACATAATAAACGTAAAGTTAGCTTTCGGCAAGGAACGTCTCTGGGGAAAGTTCTGTGTTTTGTGACTCATCCACTACCCCAACCTTCCTCCTAATTGGATCGCTCAGGACCACTTCCTTCTTTACTCCCATCAGTGCATTAGTCATGTGATTTCAGCTTTCCAAAATACGTGGGTTATGCACAAATTACCAGCTCATCATAACATGGGATATGTACACATTTTGGTGCATTACTTTTCATAGGAAAATGTACAAACTGCATGATACCAGCCTGCTATGTTTTTCTGGCACTTGCTGCTTACAGTCTGGCACCTGGCTACTGCCTTTTCATAAAGCCTCAACCTCACCTGAGCGCTGATCTCTGTTGTTGGGGTTTTTTTTTTGCTTTTTGTTTTGAAAAATCCTGCATAGTATATCTCTGAAATAAAATAAACACAGTAGGCTCATTCTTGTGTGTGTGTTTTAGTTAACTCTGAGAACATCTCTTTTGTTGTGTTTCTGCAAGTCATTGCCCTGGAGGATGAATCGATACCTAAAGGACTCAGACTAGCACCACTATGTCTTGTTTTGGGTATTGATACTTGCATCAATAAGATCTATGCAAAAAGAAAATTGAACAAACACTGTTACTAGCCCATGGACTCTTTGATTTTTTGCTCTTGTTGTAAACATACATGTAGCGATCACTTCCTAAGCTCAAAAATGTCACACAACAAACAGTTTTGTTATTTACCATTTAAAAATGAAAATGTATTCAGTCCTAGCCTATTAAAGATACAATTATCCAAAGTAATATCTACCTAATAAATCATGACACATGGCCCTCCCCTTCATGATATTACACTACCAGCTTTAATAATGAAAGGTCTCAGATCGATATCGGGGATTCTGGCCCTGATCTTGCTGGGTATTGGCTTGAAACCAAATGTTGTGGTGTTGCTCACCCCTTGTGCATCTGTCAGCCACCACAGAATAACCTCTGTAAAATGCTGAAACAGTAGGCACCTTTTTCAATACACAGTAATAATAAAAAAAGGGATAAGTGTGTAGAATAGCAAGCTCTACATATAGCCTGACAATCCTAAAATCATTTTTGAATATATCTTAGTGGAATACATTTATTGTGATCCTGATATGATAATTGCATGGATCGAATGCTAAGCACAGTGTAATCCACTTAGAATACTGTTGTACATCTCAACAAAGTGATGAGGAGGCATTATGTGTGTCTGCATACCAATCTGCATGACCACACAAACCATTTTCATCTGTATGTAAATGCTGAGTATGTAAATAAGCCATGCAGTACCCGAGGAGCAGATAGCTGCTGGGCTTCGGTTTATCATTTGCACACCATTTGATCCACTGATCTCATGACGTACACTTTACATCCGATATCTTTTACAACATATCAACTTCCAAGATAGGATACAGACACATAAGAGGCAACATTTCTCCATTTCGCTCATTCTCTCAAGCTGTTTCGGGGTTTCTGGGCTGTTAGATTGGATGGAAGTGGAGCCAGGCGGAGCAAATACTTTCTAACAACAATGAAATCGAGGTGATGTGTTCTCTCACATATCTCCTTATTTCCTAATGCAGTGATGCTGCATTCATTGCGAGTAACTTTAATCTTGTTCTGGAAAATTCCATTAATCTTTGGTGTTGCTTGCAATACAAAGAAGACGAGGAAAAATGCTGAGCAGTGGAAAAAACACTGATGCCATATTTTATGTCCTCACACTACGTTACCCAGGGCCCAAGTGCAGAACATGCTAGTCTATTTCCCTGCTTAATGCAGCACATTCAAAGTGAATTAATGAAAACCCCCCACGTGGAATGAGTGTTATTGGCGCTGCCTCGAAGACGAGTTGTCAAAGAAATCGAATCAAATGGAGGGACAGCCATTTTGTCCTTGCCATATAGATTATTTATCAATCTGACCATCCGCAGTGACGCATGCCTGCTTTTAGAGTCAGTTCACACACACAGTATCCTCACATCAACCTAGCAGCTGGTCATAATCTGTTTTTCAGTTCAGGGTTGACTGACCACAAATACATTTTCTTTTTGACATTCTATTGTTCCATCGAAAAAAATATATACTATCATTAAAATGTGATTTAAGGTGCAAATGAAAGTTTCTACCTATAAATTTGATGTAATAAATCCATACTATATGAATGCCCATAAAATGTTAATCAATCATTCCACTCACACCTTCATAATACCCTTTTAAATCTCTAGCTGCCAGTGTGAAACTGTTCCAGTGTGATGAAAACAAAGAGAATAAAGAAAATGCAGGGGCATGCGTATTTTCAATTTAGCTAAAAAAAAAATAAAAAAAAAAAACATAGAAGAGCATCACTGTTTTATTTTTTTTCACAGATTCTGTCTTTCACAATGATCTTAATCTCCTGTGAGAAAGGCTGCCTGTTCCCCGCCCCTCGCTCGCACTCCTCCATTTCACAGTCATTTGCATGGACAGAAAGGAGCTCGCACAGAACGCATTTCAGTGCCAGGTTCCCCTCATTAAGTCACCTGTCACTTCAGGACCATTATACCAGCCTCATATTAGCATCACCTCTCCTCCCCAATAAAGCACCTGGAGAGGCACTGTGAGCCTACAGGCTAATGGCAGCCTACACATCTCACATCAGCCACTTCTGCTTTACACAGTAATACATCACATCGCTCATAATGGATTGCTGATTTTCATAATGTGCATAACATACACAATGCCAAGTGGTGTAATGTATTCTACTGAACACAAAAATTGTACCCATTGCGGTACATAATCAAACACACCAAATGTTCTCGCTGACTGTCAGTCGGAGGAAAAAAAAAAAAAAAGAAAGAGTGAAAATCCTCTGCATTGGCTGCGAGGGGCATGGTAACTTATCCAACCACATGAGTGCCATATCATCAAGAATGCATTAGTTATCTCGTGAGTGCAGATACAGTAAAAGGCCCTCCAGATTGTTCCTGTACATTTCAATTACATTTGACATGTCGTGGAGGGTTTGGACTTCAAAAAGCTTTGCTGTGCACCATATCGAAGCATGAAGTTAATGCTTTGCATTGTAGGCTTTGATTACGATAGCGTTGAGGTGTCACAACTGGCAAGCATGATAATGGTTACACTTCTGGTGGTTTATGGCCCAGACAGTGACCCTCGTGTCTGTTAACCTTGCCTCCTCTGTCTTATAAATCCTATCCTGAGAGGTTTATAGGGCTCACTTGTCAAGCCTTTCTAGTCGTATTTGGTGGGTGGAGCTGTAGCACAGACAAACGACATGGTGATAAATTCTGCATCTGCTGAGCGACTACAATGTACAGGCGTGTTTGCTGCACCGTAGGACAATGCACATAATAAATGTCACAACAAGTCAGTAATTGGAATGATTACTCTTCTCTGCATTATTTGGAGGCAGTGGCTGAAAGGATACTGATATGAGGATTGGGGGAAAAAGTGAGAAAAAAATGCTTGTGCTGGATACTAAGGCCCATTATGTCGATCAAAGGTAATGTCTGTTTGTGTCCGGAGGAACGCGTGTGCCTCTGTGCCACGCTAAACCCTGTCCTCCCCACTCCTCTTCCCCTGTGGGTTGCGCTTGACTTCCACCGTTTTCACAGCTGCTCTCAGCAGTGCACTCCATTACACCTTAAATCACTTAAAAGATCTGAAGCACCAAAAAGTCCCACTGCAGCTAATTCACCCTGACTGTGTGGATCATCGAGACAAAACAAGAGCAAGGAAACACTGCAACATCTGATTCCAGCCTAATAAAGTGGAATGTTATCTTTATATTGGAATCTGTTGCTTCCCTAAATGGACATACTAAATCAAATCACAAAATTATACTCTCAGCCCAGAGTGCAGTTTTCAGAGCTATTGCAAAACACAATAGCACAGATAGCAATCTCATATTTTACAGCCAGTCCCTGGATTCTTGAAGATCTTGGCAGCGGTGTTCTGACAGAGGCAGATTCCTCTTTGTTAGGTATCCGAAAGCAGCCACAGAGATTAGGCTCAATAAATAAGGAGGGATAAGTGGGTCTTGTCCTGTGTTTGGTGGCACAGAGCAGTAGACACACAGAGGCGTGACACGCAGCTGCACAGTGCTATTGATTCTCCGCTGGTCTCCAGGCACCCTTCCTTTTCATTCAGGCTGCCTGCCAAGTGCCTCTGAACAGGAGCCCCTGCTCTCCCAATGTCTGCACGTCTGCTTAAGCACAATCAATGGGCCATCAGCAGGGGAGAGCACGCATGCCACTGTCTTTACTTCCACAGGGTGTGAGTCAGGGAAATTGAAAATATATGTAGTGGAAAGGCATCATGATACCATGCAAGCAGAGAGCATCATTGACTATCAGGATGAAAATAAATGCTGGTTAGAGCCAGCAGCACCCCCGCTATGAAAAATCTACCCCATTCATATCTGACTTAAATAACTATTTGTTAGATACGGATCAATGTTTCTTCTGCATGCTGAGATCTGAAACAAACCATCAGAAAAGCTCATTTCCCCTGATCAGATAAGCACTTGAAGGTTACCGGAGGAGAGCACAGCAACAGATATTCCCCTCACCTCACTGTATAGGGTAGACAATGACAATTCAGCTCTACTGTAAGGTTGTGCGCTTTTCTTTAAAAGCACACCTCAAGACAATGATTGATCATGAGAAGGAGCCGACTTTGTCTTTCAGTGAGGGCCGTTCAGCCTCTCCACCGGTGGTCCACTATGCAGCATTTTGCACCACTGCAAGGCTCCAGTTCAGGTTGCAAATCTGTCAGCCCCGGCTGTCATGGTTCACAATGGAGTGACAGAAACGTCCCCATTACCAAGGACATTTCAGTTTTTGTTCCTTGCACAGCAGAACATCTTTTTCAAATCCATCTTAACCAACACAAAGGGGATTCCGAGCTCAATGCAGCAATATCTTTGTTGCTTCCCAAAGATAAATAATGAGCCCTCTTACACAACTCATCTTTAATCTGAATTGAAAAGCCTGGCTGCTGCTGCATTACGTCTGAGCTGGCAGCTTCAATCACCAGATCGTGCATATTACTAATTATGCACTCACTGGTCATTTCGAGGGTGAGTGGTAGTTCGACTGGTATTGAGTGAGTGCAGAAGGGAAGCTTTGTATGCCATTAGGAAGACTGGAAATCCACTAACTCACTGTCACCTGCTGCATGAGGGCAGATAGAGACAGGTTGCTCAAGCGATGATAAATAATAATAAAAAATAATAATTACAGGAAGAAGATATGTTGCCTGCAGAGCTGAAGGGTAACCAGGTGCCGAGTGCCTGCATCAATGCAGATATGAGGATCAAGAAGGATCCACATCAAACACAGGAAAAGTCAAGCTTACAATTCAGCTTGTCGGTATGAAGCATGAATATTCCAGCATCCCTTAAAAGAAAATTATCCAGAAAAGTGCAGCATCTAAACTCCATATTCGCATAATTATGCCTGACACATCTCAAGCACACACTTGAACACACACACACACACAAGTACACACAGCCAGTGGCAATTTGTTTTGCAATGTTTGATCTGTGATGTTATGACTTTGAAATTAAAAGACAACATTATTTCAACAGGACCTCATTTCTGTGTCATCGGGGAAGAGCAGCGCGTGAGGACTAACGCTGGCTGAGTGGCTCTTCAACCTCGTACGTGCAGCAGCAGGATATTTTTAAAGCAGAAATTAGAAACGGTCCGATTATTATTTCCCACTGTAGAACTTAAAAATCGCGCTTCAGGCACTCAAACGCCACATTCACTTTAATCATTTCAACAGATAAAAAAAACACAACCGAATGGCAGCCAGTCGCCTCGTTGACAACAACTTTTCAGCACCTTGGAAAGCACACCGCCCCTCACTACTGAGCTGGAGTGAATAATAATAATAATAATAATAATAATAATAATAATAATAATAATAATAATAATAATAATAAGACCACGCGAGCATTTTGAGCGGTTGAGTGCGCTCATCAATACAAATTAATTTGATGTAATCGTTTTAACCGATTTTAATTATTTTATGCTACATCAGCACATAGTAGGCGCTGACGTTGTTCACGAGCATGAAATTAGTATTCATATATTTACTGTACCTCGTTAAAGGAAGAGAGAGTGAGTGACAGGCAGAGGTGTGTGTGTGTGTGTGTGTGTGTGTGTGTGTGTGTGTGTGTGTGTGTGTTGTGTTCTGTTGTGTGTGTGTGTGTGTATAGATTCCTCAAACTACTTTAGCTTTAATTCAATCACTGCACTTGTGCCTCAGTTTGCCCTGCGAACGCGGTATGCAGGATTTTGGCCAGTTTGGAGCCTCTCTTTCTTTCTTTAAGAGCTCTCCTGCAGCGTTTTAAAAAATATAAAAACCCACTGTCTGTCGGTAACCTTTACAAAAGTGCCTTGAAAACAGGCACGGGCGAGGCCTAACCTTCGGATGAGGGCTGCTTGTGAGGTGCATTGATAGGCAGTGAATGGCGCACACAAGCCTCTATAAAGCAGGCTCCTCGTGCGCTCATATTGACTGCGCGCGAGGCCGTTAATATGCCAGCTAAATGCACACCTGTGGCCGCGCGGCAATTAGCTCAAACAATGGCCGGGAAACGTCGCTAATTAAGCTCTGTAAGCTTATTTAACTGCTCTTAAAGACTTAGAAACATACAAATAGTGGATTAATATTTGAATTAATGAGTTTATTTGTGCCGTGTTTTGGTTAAATATGGGTGTTTCACAGAAGCAATAAGCTGGCTGAGGCGGTGATTTGTGTCAAGCTCAAAGGGTTTTATGGACTTTATATATGCAGTCACTTACCCCAGTGTTGTCATGGTGACAATCGTGTACCAAAACGCTGCGGGGATACTGGTGAACTTGCTTGCTGTGGAGCCTTTCTCTGCATAAAACATGACCGTGGCGAAGATAATGATGGCCATGGTGAGGGAGAAGAGGAGGAAGCCCAGCTCGGAGGCGCAGCTCTTCAAGGTGTAGCCCAGGATGCGCAGCCCCGCGGAGTGTCGGGAGAACTTGAAAATCCGAAAGACCCGGAAGACTCTGAGCGTGACGAAAGCGCCGCTCACCTGGTCGTTGTCGGTCATGACCAGGCCGATGTAGTAAGGCATGATGGCGACCACGTCAATGACGCTCATCACACTTTTCATGAACTTGTACCGGCTGGGAGCTGCTATCAAACGGAGGAGGTACTCGACCGTGAATATCATGACGCACGCAGTGTCTAAACAAAAGAAGGCCAGCGCGTAACGGTCTCCACACGACATCTCCTTCGACCTGTTGGGCAAAGTCCCGCACGGAACCGTCTCCACCACGTTGGCCATCACTGATATGGCAATGAAGAAGCCTGTGACATAGTAGAAGACCAGAGCTAAGGTGCTGGTGTGGGGGTTTTCAAAAGCCCGCCACAGGTACTCCCGGGACGTCATGTTCACCGGCGTGACGTCATTGTTCATGTCCATCTCCTCGTCGTCTTGGAGCCTCTCTGCGTTCTCGCGCCTCCGGTCTTTGTACTCCTCATAACAGCAGTCCCCAATGATCTCGGGGATGATACCAAAGAAAGCGAGCTCCTCGTCGTACGCTGATATGCACTCTTGGCGCGGATAGTGTAGTTTCCCCGTGCGGTAGAAATTGAGGATATGTCTAAAGATGTCAGGATCGCGGTCGAAAAAGTACTCGTTTGTCTCCTCGTGGAAAAAGAAGTCTCGCTCCGTGCTCCCCAGCAAAGTGTCCGGGTACCTCTCTAAAGTGGTTCGCCACGTCTGAAACTTGGTCCCACTCACGTTGAGGATGATGAGTCCGTCCTGGCCTTTCTTCTTCTCCTGCGGAGGGATGGGCATCGGGGTGCTCGCCACGGGCATCCATCCTATGGCCGCCGCTCGGGCGAATGGGAGCCATGCCGCTACACCTGCTGCCATGCTGGTCTATAGTGTTTAATACAACCCCGCTCCGGTTATCACAGTGCTACGATTCAGAGATGAATTGCATCTGCAGGAAGAAAGGCACACAGACACACTGTTGGTTAGAATGTGATGAGAAAACACACATTTACCCTACTTATACTGATACTGCGCATAGCACTGTTGAGTATCACTCTCCAGCCTTTTCCCCTCATTGTAACTGTTCAGTTATGAAAGCCTACTTTGCGGCATAATATGAATTTTCGAAAACGTCACCCATCAATGAGCAGGCAGCGAAAGTAAAAGACAAACCACCCACCTTAGGGATAGCCTGCTCTTTAAACTGCATCCACGGCGAGTTTAATAAAATCCTCGGAAGAGAATGCCCGCGATTCCGCCACCCATCTATCTGTGACTGCAGCCAGACGATAGAGGGGAAAACAGTGGAATAAACGTCGCATCAACAAGTTAAACAATTCGAGCAGCAGTTTCTCCGCACAGAGTGGTCAGTCGTCCGAGCGCGATCTTTCTCCCTTTTCCTCTCTCTCTTCTCTCCGTCCGCAAGGCGCTCAGTTGCATGCGTTTTTCCTCCCGTTGCAGCTACTCCTCAATAAACTCCTGTTCCTCTCGTCGACTGCAAGACCACCCTCCCCCCTCCTCACCACCACCGAGCCCCGACTGTGGAGAGAGGAGAGAAAATCATATGCAGAGAGAGGAGTGGTCCTATCTGCACCCAGAAATGCCTCTGCTGCTTCTCTGTGGGGCGACTAATCAATGCGTAATGGTCGCCCGAGTAGGCGGCATCTCCAGAGCCTCAAGTTAACGCTTGTGTTTGCGTGTGTGCTCTCGCTGCACACCGTTAACCCTCACGATTCGACTTACCCCGAATCCATAATACTGTACATCATACAAATCATGGAATATCTTAAATAATGTGGCTCGAATTCCGGTTTTCTTTGGCCACACTGATGCACAAAGTCCTCTTAAGTTATCTTTTTTTCCTTTGGAGATATCTCTAATACAATGAATAAAAAATAATAAGTCTCATACCACTCAGTCTGGGGGGAATTAAGAGCGATGCTGTTTGTTTTCCGTATTATAACTCTTGCAGGATGCCATGCGCATTGTGTCTTGGCGAAATGTATTGATTTCAATATTTGGGCTTATTCGTTTTTTTATTAAGAGAAATAAATATACAGATTTCAGATCTGCAACTAATCGTGATCAATATTGCCTCTTGAATTGCATCGTTGTGTGATGCCGTTCAACAGAGTTACACAGCTTAAAAGGTCAACATCATCGGGCTACACTGCTCCACTGACATTTTCCAAAATAACCATAATCAATGAAATGTCTCTTGTGTTCCATAACACAACACGGCCATCTCCGAGGGGAGTCGAGACAGCTGCGTCCACTGTGAAGCATGTGTTGCTGCGGGGAGCGTATTTTGGCTTCACGTCCGCATTTTAGGACATAAAGAGCACGTTCCCACTGAGCCTTTAACAGATTCAGGTCCCGTTTGAAGCATTTTTTTTGTTTTTCAGCACCACGGACAGCACCCGAGCTTTCAACATCTTGCCACGCGACACTTTTCTAGTGTGTGTCTGCAGGTTCCAGCTCCCTGGTATGTTTGACACTGTAGTCACTTAGCTGTATCTCCTGCAGCTTCAGCTGAGCACACAGGGCTTCAGAGTCATGGTTAAGTACACACAGCTGCTGAGCTTCTAGAAAATGGACGAGCTCTTTGGCTGTTGAATCCAGCCTAAATGAGGTGTAGATTCGTCCTCTTTAAAAACACCACAGCTGTTGCTTGCATTCAAAGTACTGCAATTTGCAACATGAGAGAAGAAAGTAACCCAGTGTCTTGCTCAAGGACAGTTTGACAGTATAAGTGGCCGCTGATGGACACATTAGATGTTGCACCAGTCAGACCTGTGGCCTTTTGTTCTCCAGATGCAGTGCACTACATTCACACCCAGCCTCCGGTCCCCTCTGGCACAATGCTGAGTTTTTTGTAGGATGAATGCACAGGACTGTCAGAAGTCCCATTAGTGTATGCTGAGCATGTCAGAGCACACTCAGTGTTCAGTTTGAGCAGTCAGGCCCAGGGGCTATGTATTCATCAGGGCATTTAAATATTCCAGCGGTTGCCAAATGGCACCAAACACAGGCGTCCCAGCTGAGCTTGATGCCAGACTCACTGCAAGCTTGTCAGAGCACAGATAGCCACAGTGTTTTAATTTAAAAGGTAGTCAAAGCGGTTATTTAGCATTCACATATCCTGTAATTTAAGTAAAGCGGAGCAATTTGTGGAATTGTGATGGATTTCTGGCATTTGCAACAAATCTGGGTAATATTTACCCAGTGCTGGACCTAGCTTAATCAGTACCCAGGTTAACTCCGCCTGCTGCTATGACTGCTATATTTCCACAAGTTAAAAAAGGCATGCCGCTCATTAATGGAGTCGTCACTGCATTGTAAACGACACAATCATGCAAATATTTTACAATAAAAAGCCCTGTCATGACAAAAGAAAATTCAGTCAACTGAAACGTTGACAGAGAGCTTTACTTTGAAATGCAAACAGAAAAAGTTGAGTTAAAAACTCTCTCTCTCTCTCTCTCTCTCTCTCTATATATATATATATAAATATTTTTTTTTTTGTGACAGAGTAAGACGTTGAAACTGTAATAAAAGGTGGTGTAATGTCAATATATTATTAAAAAATAACAGTCTCATTTTGCTGAACACTGTGTGCATCACACTGGAAAAAGGTAAGAAAGACTGTTGTTCCCAACTGGTCCAGTTCAGTCATAGGGTCCAGGTTTCTCCTTGGTCATTAGTTCAAGGTCCAAACATTAGATAACACATATTATTATACATAATCAATTTGATTTAAAAAAGTCTAAAAACATTGGCTATTATGGTATATATATTCAATATGACAAATTAAAAAAAAAGTCAACAACATGTTCGCTTAGAACACAACAATATAAAACAAATTGCAACAGAAATGGCACTTTAAAATAAAAACTCTGTGGCGTCAAATCATATCAAAACAAAGTGTTTTTTACTAACTTGACTCATTCAAGAGCCACTTATGATCCATTCAGAATAGACCCCTGCTCTGGTTGTTCCACAGTTGTGCAGCAGCCGCGCCGTGCTTCAAGCAGCACTGCTCACGTGGACAGTTTGGCTGTGGCCGAATGCTCTCCACACACACTCTCCACCATACCCATATCTGGGTGGTGCTCTAACGACCGTCTGTGTCAGCTATGGGAAGATCGGCCACTGTATTCACCTCAGAAAATGAGTATGGGTGTCTGACCAAGAATAATACATGACAGTTTTTTTGAAATCTCTTTAAATTCTCTCTATCTACAAGTGAAACCACACTTCTACCCTGCTCTCTTTTCACAGGATATTGACAGATACATTATAGGACTAGTGATTTTGTCTGGTGGCTGTCTGTGCGATGGTCAGTGTGACACCATCCAAGGTGCTGACATACTTTATGAATATGCTCCATTCCAAGTAGTTCCAAGGTCATTTCAGATGATTGGTGTTGACAGAGAACTGTGCAGATGATTTAATTACATCGACTGTGTGTTTATGGATTTACTCTTTGGATCAAGTAATTAGCATGTGTCCTCAGCAAGGTTGAACAACTCATCCAGCATTTTTGTGGTATTTTGCGCGGACAATCAGCCCAAAGATGGAAACCACTGATCTGGATGATAAATTCATAAGTCTGAACAAACATGCAGACATGATTCTCAGTGGCCTCCAGTAATAATAATAAAACATAATCAGGCTTTTTGTCTTGTCCAGCCAGATAGTGCCTGCTGACATTCTGAACTTGTACCATTGAAGTGACGCTGAAGCCTCTGGGATTAGGTTGTGTAACAGGATATATTTTGTAAACAGGTCCTTAAGTGTGCTCAGTATTGTAACTCAAAGGCATGAACCCAAAACAAAACACACTCAAATAAAGCTGCAGACTTTCATGTAGGCTCACACACACAGCTATCTTTTCCCTGCATTTGATCCATAGACAGCAACAGTCTGTCCACAGTAGTAGGCTACACTGGTGCAGCCCACACTGCTGCCTGTTTGCTGTATGCTATATTTAGTCAGGTCCAGCTCAGTGATTGAGATGATTAAACAGATGAGTCCCCTTCACTGGAGACGTGCCAGAGCTTGTTAAGGAAGACGTGAAGGGGCAGCCGCCATTTTATTTGGGTCATCAATAAAGATACTCAAAATATTTGAAACTATTGAAGCAATCTTGTAAATTAAAGCCAGAAATAACAAGTGAGTAGAATGAATCATCTATAGTACAAATATTTGCTTCAGTGCCTGTAAGGCCTTTAAAGACACACATAGAGGCCAATGCTCTGCACCGTCTTGTTAGTGGGACCGGGGTCTACCTTTTGTGTTTTTGTTGCTTTTTGTAGTCGTTTTGAGTCTATTTGTAGTCGTTTTATGTCTATTTGTATCAATTTTGTCTCACACTATAGTAATTTTGTATCTCTTTGTAGCAGTTTTGTGTCTCTGTGTAGTCGTTTTATGTCTCTTTGTAGTATTATTTTGTCTATTTGTAGTCTTATTTTGTCTATTTGTAGTAGTTTTGTGTCTCTTTGTAGATGTTTTGTGTCTCTCTGCAGTCGTTTTTTTGTATTTTTTAAACCATTTTGTGTCTATTTGTAGCAGTTTTGTGTCTCTTTGTAGTTGCTTTATGTTTATTTGTAGCAATTATGTCTCACATAATAGTCATTTTGTATCTCTTTGTAGTAGTTTTGTGTCTGTAATAGTTTTGTGTCTCTATGTAGTTGTTTTTTGTCTTTGTTGTCTATTTGAGCAAATTTTATAGTTCTTTAAAGTAATATTGTGTCTTTTTGGTAATTTTGCATCTCTCTCTGGTTTTTGCTGCTTTTTAATTTTTTTTTGTCAGATGATTTAAGTGACATTTTTTATGCCAGGGCTTGTTAATAAAGATGTAAAGAGGGAGTTGCCATTTTATCCAGGTCATCAATCAAGAAACTCTAAATAATTGAAAGTATTGAAGCAATCTTGTAAATTTAAGACAGAAATAATACATGAGCAGAATGAATTGTGGTACAAGTATCTGCCTCAATGCCTGTAACACCTTTAAAGACAATCATATAGGCCAATGCTCTGTGCTGTGTCAGGGGGGACAGGAGTCTAGTTTTTGTGACTTTTGACTAAATGTTAATTTGAGTGCTATTTTGCAGGTGAGGGCCAGGCAGCCCCCTTTACACTTTAGGCCCCTTTAGATGAGTCCCCTTCACTGGAGACTTGCCAGGAATTGATAAGATGTGTAGGGGCCATTTTATCCGGGTCGCTCAAAATATTTGCTACTATTGTAGCGATCTTATAAATTCAAGCCAGAAATAACAAGTGAGCAGAACAAATCATCTATAGGACAAATATTTGCCTCAATGCCCGCAACGCCTTTAAGGACAATCATACAGACCGATGCTCTGTACTATGTTCACTATGGTACAGAGGTCTAGTTATACCTCATAATAAACTTTATTTTTATGGAGCATTTCAACGAGATGCAAAGTTCATGACAAGCGATAAAAGGGTAATAAATTAAAAGCCAATAGGATGAGCAGTAAAAAGCCCAGAAAGGCAGAAAAAGGTTAGAGACGAATAAAACAGGCAAATTACACACAGTACCCTATTTCAGGCCTGGGAACACCCTGGCATGTTTTATGACATGCTGCTAATGAAGTCATGAATCGTCCTCATGACCTCTGGGCACAATGACATGCTGATGTCCTCAGGTGAACAGCCCTGCAGCCCATCTCCCGCCACGTCATCTCCCTCAGCTGCCCCTGCCTTTCCTTGGCTCTAATGAGTTATTGACCCCCCGCGGATGTGTAAAATAGAGTAGGGCTTCTTGGTTCTTTATTGCACATGGCAGCTGGTGTGTCTCTGTGTCCATGCGTGTGTGTGTGTGTGTACACAAGCACGCATCCATGTGTGAAGCTATTTATATGTGTGTTCATGTGTGCTGCAGGGAGGGGAGTTGCCGGGAGGGTTTGTGCTTGAGGACCGTATGACTAGTTTTATCCCTGTCAGGATTGCTGGGATAATCTGTAATTTAACAACTGCTGCTTGTCAGAAAGCTACAAATGGGCCATATGGGTGTGTGCGGTTCACAGCACTTGTAATGCTACCTGTGTTTTATTTTTAGCATTAAAAGCATATTAATTATTGTATCTTAGAGACAACCGCATATGTTACAGCACCATTACAGGCTGGCAAATACACAAAAGTGCTGTTTAAATATGGTCTTACTCATTAAATATTTCCATCATTTATATACAGTACATTGTAGATGTGAAACAGTGAGATGGGGACAAGTGTTCCGCCCACCAGCGCCTTTTTAATTGTTTTTCACCTAGCTCTTTCTCGCTGTGTCTATAGGGAAAGTAGCTCTCGTCATCTGGTGAAGAGGTGTAGAAGGGATTAGAAGAGAAGGGGGGTGTCTGTCACTGTGAGTGTTTGTGCCTATAGCTAAAGCACATACACTGCAGCATGTGTCTGGGGCTTTGAGGACTCCTCGAGTGCAGTGCATCACTGCACGATCACTCCCTTAACTGCCACCGCACACGGGCAAATGTAAAGTGTGGCCATGAAGCTAAACTGAACCGTACTTTTCCTCACCATACCTTGTCAGTTCAACCTTGTAGTATTTCTCCTGGCCTTGTAGCAGTGCTGCAAAATACAGATGTGCGTTTATCTCATAGTGTGTAATTAAAAGCGAAAAGGCAGCATGGCGCCCGACCGGCAAACCCTCACTGAAACAGTAATTCTCTTCCAAGGACGTTGTACTGTTTACCTTCCTCATCTGTTGAGCCCAATCCCCACAGCAGAGGTGTTGAGCAGATGCTATGTGAACTTCTAAACACGAGGCTTTTAACAGGTTCACACTGTCAGTGCAGCCGCAGCCCCAAATTGAAAGGAAGCTCTTTTTTTCATTGCAAGTGCTGAAACCTTTATGTTCCAGCTGCTTCTGTGCACTGAAGTGACGATGACTAAAGAAAAGACAGGAATTAGATGTAAAGTTCAGTTCAGGATCAGAACAGACATTAACCAGCACAATCAGAGTTCATTGCTCATCATTGGGGTACGGATTTGTATTATAGTTATGTTGGAGCACACAGGATTGCATCCAAGAGAGAAAAAAATATGATCTAATCTGCTTCGGCACTGAAATCGTATTTGTTTGGCAGATGTGAGGTAGCATTTCACTGGATCGTGTTCAGAATTTCATTGCCATTTCAGCTGATTGATACTTAAATGTCACTGGCTTTAATACATTTGGCTCCGATTTTCAATCTATTGTTTTGGATTTGCTCTCTGTTGTCTAAGCGGGGTGACAGTCCATGAATGCCCAAAAATAAACTTCTCTCTAATCCCTGAGTCTTCAACAGGGGGTCTGCTACCCCTAGGGGGTTTTTCACAGTTACTGCAGTGGGGTCCCAAATAAGTGTTTGATAACTTCAATGTTTAATTTTTTTCATAGATTAAAATATATATAAAAGTACACATTGACATTAATTCAACATATGATTAGCAAACACAAATGTGCTTATTCGTTTTAAAAAAGCATTTAACCCTGAATGCACAACACAGAGTGGTGCAGGAATGAGTCCTAAAACCCTGAAATGGTTAGTGCTTTTGCATTCCTTGTTCTCTTGTCTCAAAGACAATTGATTTTTTAAATAAGTTTTTGGTTAGACTTTCACATTTTGTTAAAATAAAATAAATGTAAAATAAAATAAAATATATCAGTAAATAACCCACATGAGAATTTGGAAGCTTTTAAGTGTCTTGAAAAAGGAAGTTGCTAACAAGTGGCTAAATGATGGCATTTATATTTCAAAAATCCTGAAAGTGTTCGTTATCTTACTGAAGAAAACGTGTAAGTATAAACTTGTTTACCACAGAGCTTATTTTCTGCAGTAACCCTCAATCCTATGGAAAAATCTCATAGGCTTTTTGACGAAGGGAACGGGGGTGATGCTAACTTCTGCATAAGCCTGTAAGTGTTATCCATGGATCCTTATACAGTTATGTGAGCTTACTAATTCAAAATTACTTTGTGGCATTTATTATTTACATATTTACTGAAACATATTGACCAATAAGATGTAAAATTATTCCACATGTACAGACCTTACTTTCAGACCTTTGTGAAGTGGATCCGCCCACTTTACTAAGTTCAAGTTGACTTATTCTGGTCTGGCATTGTGCTTTGAAACAGCTAACCATTGTCAAGCAGTGCGCTTGAGCCAATGTGGAGTAATAACAAAAATTATGGGAGCTATAGACAAAAAATACACTTCTATTGAGGTTGTTTTAAGTTGACATGCTTTCGCAATATTGTCCAACACCGTAGCTTGTCTTATTCTGCTCTGCTCCACTACAAAAAACCCTGCAAAATATGTATGTTGGCATTACTATTCATCAGGTTTGCTCCATTTCAGTATATTCTTCAATATGATTTTAAGTAGGCCTGTATGACATAAATCCGTGCTCTGTCTTATCAATGTCCCTTTACTTGTTTGTGTTTGTGCTGGCCATGTGGTTGTGGCGACGAAAACGCCTCTCTCACAGCTGCTATTTAGCATCAGATCCGGCGTATCTGCCAGCTCAGATTACTGTTAAATGGTGTGCAGACTCCACCTATTTGGCACACACCAGCATCCTAATGGTGCTGACCCACAGAGAACTTAAAATTGCATTAGATTCAGGTAAATAATGTGGATGATTGGTTGGGAAAAAGTCAAATCTCCCTCCTCCTGTGGAATTCAGTTAGAGTGGATGCAAAGTCAGAATGAAGATGGAAATGCCATGTAGCGAGTTGACAATTCTGTCTAATATGAGGCAAGTATGGACATCCTTGTGAGCCACAAGGGACTATTTTTTAACTTTTTGAGCAGTACATTCTTAATCTGACACACAGTCCACTTCAGAAACCACTGGCAAGAGTCCAGATGGTGAGGCAAACGCAATTGCCATGCTACAACTGCTACAGACTTAGCAGCTACAGGCCAGTGCACAGGAGCGAAAAGACAGGAAAATCTGCAGAGAATCATCTCAAGTGCAAATTGAGCATAGCATTAGTTCAGGCAAACCACGGTGTCAAGCTCAGCTCACATCGCAGCTACATTTGATGGATCACATGATTCTTTTCTATGCAATCAATTGGCAAATATCATTCAGGGCGTCTATCTAAATTGCTTTAGCCTGTCCACATATGCTGCTTCCTCTGCAAGCCTCATTGCAACCTGTCTCCACCCCAGCTCCTTCTTTTCATACTGTGTCTGACTTATCAATGTCAATTCTGTTTGTCATTGATGCTTGCGCTGCTCAGTACCCGTGGATCTTTGCAGCTGCTCTCCCTGCCGTAGGCTCTCGATGCAGGTGCATGGAAAGGGCAGGGAGGTTTTCTCTCTTCACCTTCAGCTTTCCACGTGAGCACATGGAGTGCAGAGAGGTTTGCTCTCTCTGCTTTTGGCTTTCCACTTAGCATTTCCATTTTCCCAGGTTTCCTCTCTCCATCTTCAGCTCTCCACGAAGGTGCAGGGAATTGGGGAGGTGCTCTCTTCGCCTTGGGCTTTCCACGTGAACGCATGGAAAGGCAGAGAGGGCCCTGATCCACTCTGCCAAAATATGATATTGCAAATAGAAATAAAATTGTTTTTGTTTTTTTTTTCCAATGTGGTCCTGACTGAACTTAGTTTCATACAATGTACATAGTAGGAGATCCCTGCTCTGTCTCTCTTGAGCTAAGGGGTCCTTCGCCTGTAAAACCTTAAAAGACCCATGCTCTAATCCCTACAGACATATATTATAGGCATTCAGTTCTTGTTTCCACAGGGACTGTCTAGCCACGCTAGGATAAGCTTTAATTCTAAGATCACCATCGCCATCATTACAAGCAACCGACAGTGAGGCAAAGGGTCAGGAGGGGATCGGACTTGATGGCAGGGCTGTTTGTTTGGGCAGCGACAGTGTGGGCTTCTCCTGACGTCATTTGTCGGGACTTGGCATTGGTTGGCCTGACCAGTGACATTTGCTTTCCCACCATGTGGCCCCTGTACTTTGAGGCCAGATGGCAGATGATGCCTCCAAAGCAGACGACACACAAACACTCATGCGAGCATATCCACACACACAGACACATTTACATAAGTGCACGTGCGCATACACACACACACACACACACACACACACACACACACACACACACACACACACACACACACACACACATACACGCACTCACACACAGAGTGCTCACAATCAAGTTTCCCTTCACTCAGCAGAGAGAGGGGCAAAGCAACAGATCGATTTGTCACCCAAAATAATTTATAAAGTCCTGATAGAATGCCAGAAAGTAAACTTGGGGAAAAGTGGATGTATTATGATTGGAGCCGGGTAGATCGATGCTTTCCTCTCTCTGTGAGGCTCAGCTTGTTTGTTCAGGGTGAAATATCATCATGAAGGCGCAGCACACAGCACTTCCACCTCCCCTTTATCTGGACTGCAAAATTTGTTTCTCTTCTGCTCTCTGTCTCGTGTCCCCTCCTTTTTTTAGCTTGTGTTCTTTAGTCCCAAATGAAGGAATCGTCAGTCATGTGTGAATAGTATTCAGTGGAACAACCAGTGAGCTGAGATTTGTCATTGAACCAGATATCTTGTGATGTAGTCCAGAGGCCCAGGGAGACACGGGGTGAGAAGCAAACTGAACACTTTGTAGGTGTATATGAGCGCGGCCTATTAATCCTGCCAGGAAGAGGCAAATCAATTTACTCCCTTTGAAAGTTTTATCAATCATGAGCATCTCAGCTTGGAGGAAGACTAAATGAAGGAGGGCTTTCTCTAAATATATCATATCAGTAAACTGCGATAAGCATCGTCACTTTAATCTAAAGCTTCTTTGAGCTGCTTTTGTAAAATCGTTTCTGCTTTATAAGAAAGTGCACAAGCCACAGAGTCACAGGAAAGGATATGGACAGAGAGGCGATGACAGGGGATGCACATGATGATCAATCCATAAGAAAGCCCACTGCGAGCTGCTTCTCTTTGCATATTTCATTATTTCCACGTTCACTTCCCACTGCTTTTGTTGTGTAACTCAACAGACTATGAATGAACAATTATTTTCTGCGGGGAACTGAGCCCAAGCAATCTCACATTTGACCAAATGAGTGCACACAGCATCACAAAGGGAGCTGATGTTTCCACCAGTGACAGTAAAAGAAATAGTTCGACATTTTGGGAAATGCACTTCCTGGCAGAGCGTTAGATGAGAAGATTGGTACCACTCCCATATCTAGTGCATTTAATATAAGGCTGCAGCCAGCTTAGTATAAACACTGAACATAGAAGAAAACAACTAATCCACTCTGCAAAAAGTCAGCTTTACCACACTCTATCTACACAAATGTACTTGTTTTAGTGTAGCTGTATCAGCGTATTCTCACTCCCATGTTGTCAAATACCACCACGTGACATTCGGCGTCACACACCAATGCACAGAGGTACCCCTTGCGGCGGAATGACACATACCGGACGGCGGCCGTTGCTGACGCAGCAGGCAACAGCCCAACTCATCAAATACTGCTGCTGTATCAGGGGACCTCGGTGTCAGACACAGACACACAGAGACACCATTTGCAGTGGTATGACATGCACCAGCCAGCAACCGCAGTACAAAGAGCAAGAAAGTCCATAATGGGTGATAGGACGGGTAGGTGGATGGGTCAAACAAACTCTGCACTTACCTAGTGGACCAGTTTGTGCAGCATACTGTGGTAGTGACATATGTCAAAAACTGTACTTTTTTTAATCTAAACCATGGTGTTTTTCTTTATTTTCTATTGTTTATTTTTATTTAATTTTCTGAGAAACATAAACATATGTCTCAGCAGAAGCAAAAAATATGCCACCCCGGACAATACTTGCACACACACTTCTGCATGTAGCTCTAATACTTTGCGCAAAACCATACTTTTGCTGTTAGACATTTAACTGATGAACTATAAATGAAAGATGTATTAAGAAAACAATAAAGAACAGGAAGAAAGAGAAAGGAAAGAAAAAGATGATACTGTAACTGAAAACAAACCTAAACCCAGCTATCAGTTTTTTTTCTAAACCTAACCATGGGCTATAGCTTCCTAAATTTAAGGAAGTAAACCAAAAACAAAGTGCTTACCAACATTGTGTGAAAAAGATTGTATGCATGTAACAATCAGAAACTGTACATTTCCTGTGAAAACTGAGGTATATTTCGGAAACACGCATGTGCCAAGCATGCGTTGACATGCTGTCCCTCCAAAACTAACGCGGGAGCGCAAGTGCATCATACTTTGTCACGTTTTGTCAACTGACAAAGCAGTGGTATTTGATGAGTTGGGATGACAGCATGTTGGCTGTACTGGTTTTAAGATACAATACATAAACATGTAGCCTTATTTTAAGACAATGGCACTAGCATCTGCCACATTTAAGCAAATTTTCCTCCAAATGGAGAAAATAATTCCTAAATATGAATGTGCTTGTTTTTTGATCTGGCTGCACTAGTTTTAAAATATCTTTAAGACTAGATATTTTTACTTGTTTAGAGAAACTACAGAATGTTACAGAGCAGTTGAAATGACTCATGGTGTATTCCCCCGAAACGGAAAATGTCTTTGTTCTGTATTTTTTCTGTAGGAATACATGATCGCTGTGTTGTGATGTAAAATTGACAATAAAACAGTGAATTCCATTTTGTCATGATCTGCTCTCAGCATGTGAAGAGATGAAAAGAATACGATGCTTAATCAAAGTAGTTTTATAATTGTCAGTGCTGATTAAACAGCTTTATAATTCTGGTATTTCTAGTTTCAAGCATCAAGTTACATTAAACAAGTGAAATATGCTCTTAGATAAACACAGCCCCACATCTTGTCAGATGAAAAACAAGCAGATGTTGCCTTGATTGAAGATATTTCATCTTACTTAGATTGTGCTTTTTGCAGTGTGGCAGCACCTCCACTAAAGCGCACTAATTAACACATTATATCTGTTTGTTAAATCTGTACAAAGACTGAAGTGCAAAGCTTCAGACCAAAGAGTCTTGACGAGACGAGCTGAAACTTTCAACTAGTTGCGCCGCTCCAGTCTGCAACGTTCTGAAAACCTGCCAGTTTACACTAATGCAACAAGACAAGACGTATCATCTCCATAGCAACAACTCTCCAGCTTTTTGGGCTTGTTGTGTAGCTGAATAAAATTTGTAGCTTCTTAAAATATGAATGAGGGTAGTGATAGTGAGATACTTGCTACAGTTGCATTTCTAGTAGTGATGAAACGGCGAGATTGATTCAAAATAAATACGTCACAATAATAAAATTACCTGTGCCAATCAATCAGTCAATAGCTGCTTTCACACAGATTGCGCTATAGGGACGCAACAAAGTCCCTTCTTTAAACCGCCCCTGCATTTTTACACAGAACCAAACGACAGTGGCATCACTCCACTTCAGTGTGTGATCATACACTGCATCACAGGAATCCCACAATCAAAGGAGGCATGATGGGCGTGACATGTCACATCACATCACACAACGCCTGACATAAAATATACACGTCAGCAGCACTCTCTAAACTTTAACAAAGGCATTACATGTCAATCACAATCATTTACCTTCTCTGTTACATAGCAGTGAATCTCATCCTCTGCTCGGAGGGAAAGGAGCTCCTAAATCTCGTTGCTGTTTGCTGACATTTACGCCTGCTGTCGCTACTTGCTAACAGCTGCTTTTTAAATCTACCGCGGTGTGTTTGCATACATAATACATCATCACAACGTCACACCTCCACATGGTCATGTCTGTCCGGCTTTAAGTTTATACAGACATTGTTAGGGCGCTGTTACTACCTCCTGTCCAAGCTCAGAGGCGAGACCACTCTGTCCCTACTTTCCACAATCGTACATTACATACAGAACAGCTAGGCGGCATAACGGCGTGATTTTCCCACCTTGAACAGGCAGTGTAAATGTGGCTAAAGAGTATGTGTGTGTGACATATGAGCACAGTGTATGCATCCACACAGCACCACCATCCAACACCTACGCACAATGAGAATGACATGCATGTCAACAGCCACGGGACGTAAATGAGACGGACAGAGAGCTGTTGTCAGAGAACGACACAGAAAGTGAACACACCATCTGCTGACTGTTTGAAACCGTCTTGGCTAGTGGACTTCACTACAGTCTGACTAACTGTTGACAACGGCAGCGTGCCTCATGTTCTAAAAACAGCCACCCCCGGCTCGATGAGCTGAGATGCAGGTGACACCATCAGTCGGTTTGAGTCCAGCTAAGATGGGCCAGTTCACAAACCTGAAACTTTTCTCTGCAATGTTCTGAAATAGTTTCGTCTTGTTGTGAATCTTTGGTCTGAACTGGGCTTTAAACAAAGATCATGTTGCGGACTATTTCTCTGCTAGGAGCAATAACTACCTATAATTGCTGCAGGTTGCAGCAACTGTAGAAATGATTTATTGCATAACCCCAAAAGATTTATTGCATAACCCCAAAAGATTTGTTGCATAACCTCAAATGATGCGTTGCATAACCCCAAATGATTTGTTGCATAACCCCAAATTAAATGAAGAATTGCTATTTTAAATTAAGAATTACCATTTTAATATTTCAGTTTTTGTACGGATGGTGCTGCCTTCACATGGAATTCAGCAGATGGTAGGATGGACGGCAGACTGGCGATACCTCTTGGTTGTTCTTGGAAAAAAGAAGGAAAATCTGACGGAATGACAGCAAATACAATACACATGATGATATGCTGGTATGGTAATGAGTCCAAAAATGGATAAAATGTATTTTTAAAAAAATAGTTAGTATCTATTATATTTTGTTATTATTGTAGCAATTTACAGAGCCATAAAAGAAGGTTTCTCTTCATAATCTTTTGCAAACTTAAATGTTAAATTCCCTTCATTCATTTCTATCAAGGATAATGAATTACTATCAATTATATTTACAATTATATACAATTTCGGGTGTTGTTGCACCAAAATTACTAGCTTTTCGTTGTCCAATTCGGCCATGTTTTCTCCCTGTGCTGGAGCTACGCAATATCCAGTTGAAAATTCCATTCTGTAGGACGGCAAAAGCTAAAATGTTTGCCGTCCACTGTTGCTGTTTTGGGTATTCTCTGTCGGTCTCACCTAATTTTACTGTCCTGCTCTTGTTCACTAAAATGACATCTGGTTTGCCAACTGCCTGATTCCATGTGAGTACAGCATTAAGTATGTGAGGTATAATAATGAGTCATTTGATGAATTTTATAGGTGCTGGTAGACAGATTTTGTTACAGTCAAACAGAGCCATGCTAACTGTTTTCCTCTGTTTCCAGTCTTTGTGCTAACCAGCTGCTGACTGTAGCTTCATATTAAATGCAGGGTTCCACTGCATTTTCACAGGCAAAATTTCTAAAATTTTCCATGAATTTTCAAGGACCTATTGAAAGATGAACAGAACATTATGGCATACTTTACTCCAAATGTTAATGATTGCGTGAAAACTAAACAGTAACCTTTTCTAGTCTCTAAAAGTTAGTTATGTTCGTTACATTACATGAAGGTTATCCATGATAAAAAAGTATTGACATAATTGATTTCATTACGCACCATCATTTCCTCAGGCCTGGAAAATGAGAAATTTTGAAATTCCATGACTATTCCAGGTTTTCAATGACTGTGGAAACCCTTTCAATGGACAGATGTAACAGTGGTGGGAATCTTCCCATCTAACTCTCCATTTTTTTTTCCATTCATTTTCCAAAACATCAAGCTATTCATTTAATTTTATTGAGGTTTAGCAATTTTCATAGTAATATATATTAATGGAAACCTTATAATCAGTATCTTTATCGATGTTAGAGTGTGCAGAGAAAGTGAAAAGACCAGTGTAGATAGGTTATGTGTCATAAACTCAATTGAAATTCCATTGAGTGCACGATTGTGTTACCCTTTAAAGAAAATCTTTACATGGAACAGCTTGATACAAAGATAATGATGTATTTCAGTCTTGCAGAACGAGCAATATAGCAAATGAACGGGTGAGCTGCAATGAATAACGAGATAACCTGCCTATTAAAGATAAAGGGGAGGCATTGAGGTCATCAGCTCCGGAGCAGCTGCTATTGGATGGCAGTTCAATTTAAGAGGGGGTGGACCGTCCTCTGAGAGTTTTGTAATTAATCAAAGTCCCCCTTTAAACTCAACTATTTCACGTTCAATTTTATTTGCCCGTCTCCCACGTGCAAAGCCCTTGTGTGATGTGAGACCATATCTTAATTACTCTCAGATCACTGATACCCCCCCACACACACTCCCGGTATCTCTCGAGGAGACAGAAAATCATTTTACAGCTGAGCAGATAAGTCCCCGTGCTCCCTTTAACAGCCCCCCCTAGCCAAAGCACATCTGACAGTGTTGTAATGACAGACAGGCAGCAAAGGGCCTTGTTCCGATAATTCTTCAGCTACATACTAGTAATGAGCCCCCACACACGCGTGATGGATTTCAAATTGAGCCCCTGCAAAAATATTATAATTTCAAAGCAGACATACATCGTTAATATGTTATTAATGGCATCGGCTGCTGGAACTGGCCTGCTGCTGCTCAAGAAGTTTTTCAAGATGAATGAAGGATCATTATCGAACGTATGTTTGGGCATGGATATGTGCATTTCTGAGCCTCTGCTGAAGATGTGCCCCGCTTTATCACTGACCTATTTTGAGGCCACTAATAATCACTGAGTCTAATTTGATGACATTTTCTACTTAATGCATTAAAATGTGATCATATTCGGCGGTCTGCAAGAGAACAGTAGAGTCACACTCTGCGGTTCACTCCATTTCGGGCGCGGATCAGTCACCCGACGGCGCATTCAAGATGTCACGTGTCAGCTTTTTTCATGCTCTTTTTTCTTTGGCTCTGCAACTGTGATGCAGTCAGCTTTCATTATAATGATCAGGGGAATGCGGGTAAAACTTAAAGGTATTTAGGGGGATTTAGTTGCATCTCACGGATGGAGGATTATAGATTGCAACCAGCTTCTCCCAATCAAAATACCTTCAGTTTTATTTATTCAGGAGGTTTTTATTGGTCTTTCTTTCCAAAAGAAATGGATCAGGTGATTCAAACCAGTAAAAACAAAGAATAAAGCAGTCTCATGTTAAAGATCAGTGTTTCTCTGACACTGTTTGGCATGTTGGAGACTGGCTGATAACTAGCATCTGCTAACTGAGTGGCCAGGGATGATGTTTTTCTGTAGGCCAACCCGGAAACGCCACCCTGGTTCTCTCGGCAAAAAGTCAATGGGATTTTTCCATTGGCTTTTGGATCAATGCAGAAAAAAAGAAAACAAATTTGTGGCTAACAAATGTTTATGACACTTATACATTTTGTTCTGCAAGATAATCTTCACAAAATAAACACCACTTTTCGGATTTTTGGAGCTTAAATGTTATCGCCAGAAGTTAAAAGCTAGGTAAATGAACTACACTATGGTCACGTTGCCACAGGTACGAGGTGTAAAGCTGTGTTCGCCGCAGTTTCGTGTGATGACATTCTGTAGTCTCATTAAGCCACTTGTTAGCAAATGTCTTTAAGACACATAAAAGCTTGAAAGTTTGCGAGTGGGTCATTTACTGACCTATTTAATGTTGTAGAAAAAAATGAGAGAGTATCTTCAGCTTGTGTTAACCACAGACCTCATGTAAGGCTTGGAACCAAAAACCCATTAAAAAGAAAACCATTGACTTTGAGACAAGGTAACTGGAGGTGTTGAACTGCCAAATGATTTTTGGGTTTTAGGACTCATTCCTGGGGTTTTCTATGTGTGCTTCCCTTTTAATTATTGACAGAGGTCTCTTCCTCTCCAAAATAAACACACCCAGTTAATGATACTGGTTAAAACACATGAAGCAGTTTAATATTTTTTTTAAAAAAAGTCTGCTAACAACAGTGGCCAACGAGCAAACCAAGCTCCCAGGAACAGCATTGGGCTTTGAAGCCAATTTTACATATAATAACATTGTGAAAGATGTCTGTAAACCAGTTGACAAGTCTTTGGAGCGTCAATAAGAAAGGGTCTAATAACATTTCAAAAGTCTGAAAGAGCCACACAATGATATCATTTCATTTTTTCCACTCAGTCACACGCCACCGTAAGTCTCGAGTGTGCTTGGGACAACACAATGCGGAAGATTTTTCATACTGCGGAAATAGAGCTGTTTTGTCTGCCGTGGAAGAGGACCCTATGTAGATATAAGCTCCTCATTTTAAGGTAACGAAAACACAATTCTTATGTTCAGGTGATTATTCACTAAAGAAAACATACTTGTTATATTATATTCCATTTCTGACAATACGTTCCTCTAAATCCTACATGCTGGAACTTTAATGCAACATTTGATTGCATTCAGTGGCCTGCAAAGGAACAGCAGAGTCCCACTAGCTTCATTTCAAGTACATCAGTCTCCCAACACATTCAAGATGTCATGAGCCTGCTTTTCTCTTGCTCTTTTTTCTTTGACTCTGCAGCTGTGATGCAGTCAGCTCACTTTAAAACGATCAGAGGAACGCTGGTAAAACTTAATGTATGTTTCATGGGTAATTAAAGATTTGTGCCCCTGTAGGAGCGACTGTGGTGGCTGTGAAAGTGATTGCAAAGGTATATTTCTCAACTCATAAATACAGAAATGGAAAAAAAAAGTTTGGACAGGGAGCATTATTGAAATCTCACAAAAACACTGTCAAAATTGGACTCCTGCTCGCAGCCCACAAGTGAAGGGCCTGGAGCTGCTTGTCAGATATTATGATGGCGAGTAGCACATACGAGCTGTAAAATGACACAATCCAGCATATCTTCTGATGCTAAAATAATTATAAATCCTTCATTCTATAAATAAACCTGCCACATTAAAGTACAATATTTTGATATGCTAAGCCAGGGGTTTCTTTATCTGCAAAGGGAAAAAAATGCCAGAGGGCAATGCTGGGGCTTTGAGCGTAGCTCAGGGGCTACGCTGACAACACAAGCTTTCGGTTAAATTAAACAACAGACTGAAATAAACACAAGGTGAACCACCCAAACTGAACTGCTGATATTAAATAGATTTCGACTTTCTGATCTGCCTGAACACACTCTGCTACACAAAAGCACTTCCATTTCATCATGCCTTGGTGCGCCTTCTGTCTAAATTAGTGTAGTAAAACCACATTTTATTACATTTTAAGATTCTCATTATGGTCGGGCTTACCACCACAAATGTAAACATCATTAGAGCAACTATTACTGCATAAGGCAACACAAATATTCACCTGCAGCGGTTTGGTTTTTCCCACTGGCGGGTGAATCAGCACGCAGTTGTCTAATCGCCTCCTTTCACTCTTTCAGCTTGTTACTGGCTAATCATGCTCATTTAAATGGCTCACATGTGTAATTACTGCCGTCAAGCAGTCCCAGGCCTAACAGGTCAGCTTGCTTAGAGGGCCAGGCCCATTACGGAGACGTTAAGTTATGATCACAGCTGTAGGCCAGCTGTAGTAATACAACCCCGGGGAACAAATGCCAGCCCTTCTCATTGGGAAAATAAAGTGTTTGTTTAACATAGAGTGAGGTGTGTGCAGTGTGCAGCTCTGATTAGCATAAATGACCATAACTCATTTATGGCTCATCAGTGGCTGCTGTTTCCCAATCAGACCATTTCAGTGACACTCAGCAGGCCCTAATGATGAAAACAGTGATTCTGTGCTTCTGCATAGAAAGTCTAATTGTGTTGGTGAAAGCTAATGATGGTCATGATGAAGCAGAGCTCATGTGGCTGATTGTTAGTGTTTTTTCGAAGGCTGCGCAATGGAAAATAGAAAGGGAGGAGGGGAGGGGACAGTCACGTCTTGGGAAGTGTCTGTACTTACCGTACAAAAAGGTTCTGATTTAGGATGCGGAGAGTGCAGTGACACTCGGAGGATTAGCCGCAGCATTTTCCATAAAGCAAAAGCGCTCTCAGGACACCTTCAAGTCTTTCTCACTTTCTCTTTAGCTCCCTGTTTCTTCCTCTCACTCTTCTTTTGCTCCGTCGCCATGCTCCCAGGAGGTGAAAGAAATAAGCCCCCGAACTGTTGAGAGAGAGGAAGAGGAGGAAGAGGAGGAAGAGGAGGAAGTGAGAACAGGGTGAACATGAAATTCACTAGGTGTTTTTGCTGAGATGTGTGTGTGCTTGCTGCATGGGTGTGGGAATACACAGACATCTGGGGACGTCATGCTTCCTGCAGGCTATAAAGCAACGTTAAAAAAGTAGCGCAGATCCGCAGCTGGATTGAACCAGTGTTATGGCTGCTTTATGGACTGTGCCCGTCCAATCAGAGCTCTAATTAGGCAAGAGCGGTGTGGGAATGGTGAGAGCGTAACACCCTAATAGCCCTCAAGATTATTTTTGTTGTTTACTAGAGCCAAAAGACTTTGCACTGTGTGGCTGCTGCAGCGCCATGTTGACACGGCTGCTTTATTATGAGCAAATACAGGGTTTTTTTTCTCAGCGCCTTCCCTGCTTAAAAGAGTCTTGGTGAGACGGACCCAGGAGGCTGTACATTCTATTTCATTTCCATTTGAAAAACAGTGCAGTGGAAATGACAAATGTGTGAGGCCTATTGAGAAGCCTTCAGGGCAGTAATGTAAATAACAGAAATTAATCATCTTCTCCAAAGAGGGAGAAACACGCCTCACAGTCACAACAAAGGTCACAAATCCGGCCTACGCCTTCACATCTTCCAAACAAGAAATGACAGACTTCTGACACGCCACTAATGTTTGGCTGTGTGGTCTGTGTGTTTTACTGTGCGTGTTTACTGACCGTGTGCGTGTGTGTGTGTGTGTGTGTGTGTGTGTGTGTGTGTGTGTGCGAGCATCTCCCGGTGAGTGCTTTCTGTATCCGCCTTTGAATTTCTTCGCTTTATTTGTGTGCGAGCGGAGAGCCAGTGCGTGTGCATCTGCATCCGCGCGCATAATGCGCACGCACGCCTCTATTGTCTGTTTGAGTGAGTGTTCGGTCGCAGATTCGCAGGATACCTTTTTCTCTGAGGCTGAACCATCTACTTTTAGCTGACAGCAAATAGTTGAGCAGAACCAATTTAATCTTGTTTTTCAGCCCAGGATGACATACGGGAGAATAAAGCACTGAGGCTTGTCCTAACTCTCCTGGTGGAGGCAGTCACTACGAGCGGCCGTACACTGAAGAATAGATGGTAATTGCAATGTGTTGATTTGAACTTTATAGGCATCATGGGAAGCTATGGCAACACTGTGGTATTACCAAACACCGAGACATACTGCAACCTTCTCATAGCTAGTCTAACAGCTTCCAGGGAAACTAATTTGCAGCTCGGGAAAATACTACCTGACAGATCGATTCACCAGTTGTACCCACAATTAATGGACGATTCACTCTCACGGAAAAAAAGGATCCTCTGGGTAGCTTTGGCACAGGAGAAAGAGAGCACAAATGTTGCTCTCCCCACATCTCATAAATGTCACAATTAAAACCAACCACAAGCTCTGTGTACATTACAATGCCTCTCGGGGGACAGCTTGACATTTGGACAATCATGTCGAGTTTCTCATCACGAGAGAAGTTGGATTTTATGTACCCTGAAGAGCTTGCGCATTGCAGCATTACTGGACTCATTTGGAGAGAAAGAGGTAATTGCATTGGAAATAAAGCACGGCAGAATGTTGCACCTATATTCATAGCAGCAAGAGCCACTGAAATAGGCTTCTTCAATGACGGCGATCTATACATAGAGCTGGTCTGAGCTGAAGTGTTGCTGGTGAAGAGCACACACACCAGCTGTCAGTGTGGGGAAAGAGAAGAAAATAGCTTTCATCACGGAGGGGAGAGGACTGTCGGGCCACGGGGAGGCAGAGACTGAATCAGTCATACATTTTCAAATAAATTCACATGGGTAAACTAGAATTTGACTGCAGGAGTGCTACGTAACCGAACTGCTCATCCTCCCCGGAGAATCTGCAGATGAGCAAAGTAAAGCTACAAACAACAAATCCTTTCAGCTCCCAGAATTCTGCAGAGTCCAAACCAGATTAGCAAGTAGCTTTGCACCAAGTAGTCGATGAAAATTTAAAGGCAAGGCCTCCCGATTGTTTTACGTAACACCAGGGCGGATGTAACTGAACTAGAGTCGACTCTATCTAGACTTCCTCCGTTTTGAGCGGCTGGAACTGGGTAGCTTAATCGTTGCCCTGTTGCTTATGTTTTTGTTGATGGACAAAATTATGGGATTTGACTAAGAGGATTAAAATGACAGCAGTTAATGAGACACAGCTGGGACTGGATCACAACAGACAAAACTGTACCCCCCACACCCCCGTCTGAGTTACAAATCCATAAACACATAAACAGGCAGCACATGCACACATGGGCATACACATCAGCACACAAACACATATGCTGTCTCTCTCTCTCTGTCTTTTTACACTCCTTAACACGCACACCTAGAGGCCGAGAGACAAGCTGCCACTCACTTATATATATAACACTTATTACACAGGGTTTATTATCCCATCCAAATAAACCAGATTAATTTGTGTCTCTTCTGCTGGATTTGAAGTATTTAGCCTAACAGGACACACTGGGAATAATAGCATCATTGTAAGCTCTCCCTAACCCCTCCTCCTTTAAGTGTTGGTTACAGGGACAGTGAGCGCACACTACAATGAGGCTTCTGATGCTCTGAATGAAATTCAAGGTTGAGCCACAGCACATTGCCACCTTGATCCATGTTATTATGTCTTATAAAGTCAGCTACCGTGACAGGATAAACAGGAGTCGCTGGCATCTGTAAGACAAAATATGACAACACCTTATCCCCTTACTCTGATATGGACTTAATACATACATAAAGCAGAATTGATTGGTGCTTTTTTGCCACTTGGGGGCAGCAGAACAGGCTGTGATCCCAATACTGACATATGATCAAATTATAAAGTTAACATGGTGAGAGGAATGCGTTGGCAAACAGTCTATTTATGAATCCAGCAGAGCAACATTAGCATACATTTGCAATTATGTGTCTGGGCACCCAACAGCAGATGTAATTTTCATTCACATCATATTCACTCTCCTTGTAGCTCTGTTTTGGTCTCCACCAACCAAAATATCTGGCTTTTTAGCTACTTAAACCTTCACTATGTTAGATGTTTGGTGCTGGGCCAGCAGCAAGTGGTAGCAAGAAAGTTTTTACACCCAGTGCAATTTTCTGCCAGTTCCCTTAAGATCAAGATGACACCGAAGATAACACAAAACGGCGATGGCCAAAATGGGTCCTGCAACAAAACAGCAATGCCTTTTGTTTTTAGCAGAAACAAGTTCTAGAAATTCATTTTGCTCTATGGTATTTTGTCAGCCCAATCACCAGAGAGAAATGTTGGCATTGTACATTTATGCAAACCACTGATATGTTAAATTTGCATGTTATATGTAGCAGATATATCAGAACTCACTGGAAACACAGTGATGACTTGCTAAAAAACAACCAGTTTTATTGTTAGTTGGTTTCAAACAGCGGTCTGCAGCTTGGCAGGCATCTCGTTAAGGTAACCTGCAACCCGCCATCCACGCCACCTCCTGGTGACAAAGTCAGGTCATAATACATCACTTTAG
This sequence comes from Plectropomus leopardus, assembly GCF_026936395.1. Taxonomy (NCBI): domain Eukaryota; kingdom Metazoa; phylum Chordata; class Actinopteri; order Perciformes; family Serranidae; genus Plectropomus; species Plectropomus leopardus. The sequence continues at coordinate 29,271,570 of NC_142182.1, read as the reverse complement.
AAATTTTGATACTTATTAAACATGTAACTGTAACCTATTTGCAGTTTGCAGAAATGTACCTAGAAATATTTTCTTTTTGCAACTGGGCTAGATTTTGTCTCACAATTGCGCCCCCTACTGACCAGTTTCAAGGAGTGTGGAGTCAGGAGCCAAAGACGGTATAAAACAGTCAATAAAACAGGTTTTACAGCAGTTGTGAATCACTGCAAACACAAGAGATCCTTGAGCTTAAAGTCATAAAAGTGCAGAATAAATAATTAGGCTGATGGGCCCAGTAGTATGCAGATTGGCTGCTGACAGACAGATACGCGGTCTCACACATGCATACACATGACCAAATGCATCATTCCCTCCAGGCTTACTCAAGGTGGTGATAAATAATGCCTGTAATTTATGGCTAAAAATGACTGCCTGGGCCTGTAACATTTTTATGGGCACAGCATCATCTCATATCTTCTATGTAAATGTCACCATGTGATACTAGATGCAGTAGCTATAGGATCCTGCATACAGAGCAGAGCTTGCTTTCATTAAATGGTCACGGATTGATTTTGTACGATGATCAGTCATGATTGTCTCTGTCTCAACGTTCGGTCTCCGATCTCACCAATAAGTCAAACTCAACATCACTCCACCTTTATCTTTCCACTCTTGTATAATGACAAGTCTACTGTTTGCATATGATGGGGGTGAAGGACGTCTGATGTACATAAAATGCTAATAACATTCCCGGACCTCATGAGTAGCCTGCAGCAAACCCACACACACACACACACACTACAGACAACAGACAACATGCTTAATTTAATTCATGGGGCCCGAAATTCATGGGGCCTACATGACACTAATGTGGCCTCAACTTACACGATAATGTAATATGCATGTTAATAAAGACGCATCTAGTTTAAAGATTCTAAATAATGTAAGCAACACATTATTAATCACTAGCTGAGAGCACGTCGAGAAGACAGAGTGCCTGCAACGCATGCATTTTGAAGCAATCCTGATGAAATAACTTGAGTGTGTGTGTGCCTGTGCATGTATGTGTGCGTGTCCATCCGTGTGGGCGTTTTAATCTATGTACACCTTGCGACTTTCACACACAGCAATGATGCATTATATTACATTTGCTCATACAGCAGTCAAAAATGACATTCCCAGCGTCAATTTGCCGCGGCACATTTATTGTGATTCCTCTCATCTTTCAATCTCACAGACAGCCCAGCGTTCAGTCGGTACATTCAAAAGGGGGTGACTGTGCTACAATCAAACTTTGATAAAAACTAGCTGAGGCTCTCCCACAGATGCATGCATTAAAGTGAGCCCTGCTAGTCAGTCACATACAAAGGACAAAATGCAGGGAAGGAATGTAAATCAGAGGGACATCACAGCACCAGGCCGCGGCTGTGAATTTCACCATTACGTGGTGTGATGTGGGCTGAGGAAGAGGCGTCAGAGATCAGAGGGATAACCTGTTCGTTCGCAGCTTTCCTACGGTCAAGCCTGCATGACAGACAAGACACCCACCAAGCACTGCTGCCTGCTTGTGTTATGATTCAACAATTTAGGGGATAATTTGCCAATTTTTGACCAGCTTGTTGTCATAACAATGTGTGTAGCGTGCGTAAATGAACTATGGCAAATCTCCCTCCATCTAACCAGCACCCAGATCTCCTAGCTCATCTCAGGTCTAAAGATTTTGGCGTATTCTAGGACTGTGGCTCAAACTACACACTTAACTTTCGCATTTTTGTCATGGAAACTATAAAAGAAGGAAAGGTCAATATGTCAGTGACAACGTTTGAATTTTACATCTGTGCTAGACTATGGTGCCTTTTCTATTGAAGTCAGTGGAGAGGGCACAGCAAGTCACACTACAACCCGTCATATCTTTGTTGTTTTACCTTTACCTGAAAAATCCTTCCACAAAATTAAAAAACACACATTGCGTGATATTGACTAATTTATTATTTTTTTTAAATATAACTATGTGTGTTTGTTTTCTGTCCGTTGTTTGCTCCAAGATGGCAAGTGTTACATCAGGATACATGACCAAACGGGGCAGATCCGACACAGGTCTGACTTGTTTTTGCTACTCATACTGTAGCAGGGATGCACAAAATATCAGCACACCGTCGGTATCAGCAAATATTGACTTTAAAATGAAATATTGGAATCGGCCACTATGCTGATTTCTGCCGATATCTCAAACCGATTTTTTTGGGATGAAGTGAACATATACAAAACACCTATCTGAAGTTTTTTTTTCAATTTGCACAACGAATGAATACTACATAAACTAAAAAGCACTGTATTTTATGTCTCCATCTGCTGGTGAGTCATCACAATAAGAGTATGCATAATATGATGTTAATTCCACTGCAGAAGAGACTTGATGATCCCTAAAATTAGGTGGAGAAGAAAGTGGAGATATCAACAATGCCATCAGTTATCAGCCAAAGAAGTTGTTATATATATTGGATATCTACAAAAAGTCCAGTATTGTGCATCCCCACAATGCGGTGCTGACCACTGTGTTTGCCAAAAATGTCATTTAGTGCATTGTTTTGCTGTAACACTAGAATCTGTGATAAAGAAGCGGGTGGCAAACTGTTCCTGTATTGTCAAAATGGAGGTTGAAAAAACTGAGATTAAACAGTAAAACTCAACTACGCTGCCAAAATATATACCAAGACTCTGTTACTGTACTGTCTATATCTTCAGTGTCTCCAAAAAACATATTTAGAGCACTGTTTATGAGACTTAGTAAACAAGACATTGGCAGTGGTGTAATGTAACCATGAAATAATACTTGAGCTTTTATATTTCAACTTTCACTTTTACTCCATTAAATTTCCAAAATAAATTGTGTATTTTTACTGAAATCTATTTCTCCCCAGGCATTTTAGTTACTCACTACAAAACAGCTAAGAAAGGAACAGACAGACACATGAAGGAACGAGAGGGAAGAAAAAAATAGATTTAGTCCTTCAAATCCTAGAACTTGTAAAAAGGAAGATATTGTTTTCCTTAGGCTGCATTTTCAAGGTGATGCATGTATGTATTTTAAGTAAACGTCATACTTCTCTAAATTCTGCCATCTTGCTTTTAGTTGTGCTTTTACGTTCAATACTTTAGTGCATTTAAAATTAAAATGCTTTTGATACTTAAGCACAGTAGATATCAGACACTGTAAGACTTTTCCTCATGTAATATTCTAATGGGTGACTTCTACTACAGTCATTTTGGTAGGAAATCTGTACTTTTACTTAAGTGTGGCTTTCAGATACTTCCTGCACTGTCAGTGGGCATCTTTCTGTTTCCTGCTTTGTAAAAACCGAGGCGGAAAAGCTGACGTCAAACCGTAAAATAAGTCAAATATAGCACAATTATATTACCGCGCTGCGTATTTCTCGCTTAAAATGCGCTCAGAAACATATTTCAGCTTACCATTATACTGTCGCTCCAGGTCGCTTTTTCGCTGCAGCCCGCCATACTGTTTTGTTTCAAAACGACCGCGATGCATTGCGGCACTCACCGGGCATTCTGGTATTTGTAGGCTTCCTTCCGCTTGAGAAAAAGCAAAAGACACATTCCGTTTCCTCTATTTTGTTTTGTTCATGCAGCACCATTTTTATTATTTTTTTAAAGCATCTTTTTAATGCATAGACAGCCCGGTTTTATGAAAAGAATCTCTCCAGCAGCAAAATAAGTCTCCAAGTCCAACGTAAAGGAAAGCTTTTGGAACCATCCACTAGATGCATTAAAAAATCCCAGTCTCAGTGAAGACATATAGAGTAAGTATATATAGGGTATACCAGGCTTGATATTTGCTGTAATGGGTCTTTTTGTCTTCTTATCTGTTTTTCTTGCAGCCTATATGTAAAATGCTAAATATTGGTCCTATCTTCCATTTATGATGGATATAAATATTTTATTTTGTTATTTTGTGTTTTCATTATTTTCAGTTTGTCTGACCTGTCATGTTATTATCCAGGTCATGTGATTGTCTCCCATTGGTTGTTGCTGCTATATGGGTGAGGCCATACCTGTACTGTCTGTTTTTTAAAATCTCTGATGAAGACATACAATGGATGAAATGCTGGCTTTTCTAAATGATTTAGTCACTACATAAAAGGCTTTTTCATATGACCTTTCTTATTTTGGTATATATTGGCGTGCCTAGATTGCCCTCCCCTTCAGCCTGTTTTTCCCCATTTTCCAAGAGCCCCCAACACACTTTTTATTTAGCTTGAGCTCACAGAGCAACCAGTATTCTCTTTTCCCCAAGTCCAGCACTTGTTTAGGCTGTAAACAGTCAATCTGCTCTAATATTTGGAAACACGTCGCCCTTTCAAAGCTCAAGGGCCACAGCATTATTTAGCTTGGCTTGATGCTGTGATGAATTAGTGAATTTCTGCGAGTGTGCTCTGAATTCCATTATGCTAATATTAACAGACGGCCCATCTGCAAGGAGCACCAAATAGTATGTATTTCTGCTCAGCCCAAGCTATTTCTATCTATCTGTTTAACCACCTGTACGCATATTCTAATGCAACATGATTTTCACAGAAGCACTGCGGACATGGCTGGAGAGATATTGTGTAATAAGAATTGGCATACTCAGTGAAATGTAAAAAGCAGTGCATGTGATGACCAGTGACCCACAGGCCCCTATCATCTCTGGGTTAAAAGCTGATTGAGACCAATGACATTGACTCTTACTGTAAGAGAGAACAAAAAAGTTACGCCTCCATTTCAAATCAGCCTGAGTTTCAACCCACACACAGGACATGCTTCAGTGATCTGAGAAATTACAGGATACCACCCCTTCCAATTTCGCCATCACTGGACCAGACTGTTGCAGGCTTTTGAAACAATTACCCCAAGGGGACCAGAGTAACCTTGTTTATAGCTCATTGAGCATCCACAGTTCCAATTTCGCTCAGGTAATTACAACATCGTTATCTTCTCCTAAATCTTCACCAAAGGTGTTATCACGAAAAGCTACCTCTGGCTCAGCTGTTTGCCTTTTGGACATTGATTGAAACAAACACAGCATCAGTATGCCCGTGCATTTCTTGGACGGGCTTATGTTCGTTCTGCAGGTGTCGGTGACCCGGTGCAGGCTGCTCACCCAGAACGCATCAGTCACACTAACACACATCTGTCACACCGGTCCACCCACTCCATCACAGCCGTGGCTGGTCTCTCTCCTTGGATGTCCCGCCCTGCTTGGAGAGGACAAACACATCTTCTGATTTGCCTCTAATCTGCAGTCTACCCTCAGCGTGGGCCACCGTCAACCCAGCACATCAAGGACAAGCACTCCACAGGGGGGGTATCCATTAGCACAGCATCCTGCTTCCACCATAGTGAGATAGGGACAGGGCAAAGGGATACGCTCCAATTAGAGATGGAGACATGGGGACTTTGCCCCTGACACGTCCCTGCTGCTCCACAAAAGGAGTGTGAGCACACCTTTCTCACACAAAAGGAAGGCTTTCCTTCCTGTCCAAGTCCTGTCATGTCTCCTGCCTCGAGCTGTTGCTGCTCATTCACCTCATGAAGCCAAACCATTTCGCATCATGCTGTTTCTTTTCATGTGTGTGTGCTGCTGCCCGTGCGCCTGAAGTATGAATGGCTAGTCGAGCTTATGTGTGTCTGGGAGAGAATTGTGTGTGAGCGTTGTGTGTGTGGCCTTGCTCTTTGGCACGAGGGTGAAAATGCTATCTCGGGGTGGTCTTTGGCATGCATCTCTCGTCCGAGGCTTCCATCAACAGAAATCCATCCCTCTGTATAGTGCAGCATGTTCAGCTGGCCTGTACTGGCTTGAGATAGGTTGGACCAGCTTCATGCTTCATGCATTTGCATGCTGCATGAACACAATCTGCCGACGCCCAGTGGGACCTCCCTCCGTCCATTTGCATTGTTTTTACGCTCCTGCGCGAAGTGAACCAATTTGCGGTCATAGTGGGTCTGATTTTTAATCAGGGTTTGTGTACATGAGAGGTAAGAGACACAGAAGAGAGCATAGCAACAACACTCTGCTATGAATATTTCATCTTTGTTCTATATGAATAAAACACAACATGTTCCTGATTCAACCACGGCACAGCATACCTTTCACTGGTCCCATGTGTACCTGTCCATTCTAAAGGGGAGAGATGAGCGCTCAGATATGAATGAACTTTTCCATTACAAGATGCCCCCCATTGAATCTAAACTTCACCAATGGCCTGCAAATAAATGCAAGTGCAGTCTTTTACATAAACACAGAAAAAAAAATCTAGTGTATTTGGTTGATTATGCAGAGTATCAACTATGCATGAAGCAATTACATACCAAGGCCTTGAGGCTCGGATGGAAACCGAATGGATGAATTCCTACAACGATCCCTCCCTCCACTCTCTCTACATGTCCATTCATTAATCCAGCCAGGCGGCCATTTGTTTGTGCAAACATTCTTTAAGCTGTTTGTTTGTCTGATCACTCAGCCATGGAAGTTTTTTTTTCTTATCTGCTTCAAGGAACATCAGTGTCTTATGACCCAGTCTATAGGGATTTCCATCTGAGTTTAAGAGACTGGCTGCATTGATAAATAAAGGTCAAAGGTAGGAGAAGCATGCCCCGAGAGCGAGGCTTGTGGTGACAGCAGAAGCGAGACGAGAAATAAACCACTGGATCTGCAGAGGCTCGGATTGATTGGAATTTAGAGAGAGGGAGGAAAAATTAAATTGGGGGAAGCGGGGAGGGAGGGAGAGGCTGGATCAGAGTAGATGGAAAGAGAGAAGGGAGCAGGAGTCAGCATGATAGGGGGCAAGCCAGAGAATGAGATTTTTGCCCTCAGAGCACCAACTTCAAAAGCTTTTGGGGGCATGCCTTTACACAATTTTACTCTTAACATAATCCAGATTTCTGAGAGGGAGCGCGTGTGAGAGAGGATGGGGATGAGAGAGATGTAAGCGAGACAGAAGCATCTCCGTGGCAACCCCACCCCCATTGATCCTCCTTAGAACAGAATTAATAAGTCATCACCCATTGCACTAAGTCCAACATTTATGATTGCTCTGAGGGTTAAGCCACACACTGTATTAGCATGTTCTAAATGAATTGGGAGCAGCATTGACTCATATGCAGTGTGTGTTTTAGTCTCAAATGTACTTTTTTCCCCTGTTTGTTTCTGTGTTTTTTTATGTGTGTGTCTGTGTGCTTGTCTGCCTCCCATTCTTCCATCTGGATTCTTTTAATCCCATTCTCTTCCTCTAATCCATCTTCCTCCCACTCTCTCTTTGCCCTCTCCTCCCTCCTCTTTCCCCCAATTCTCTCCCCTCCCCTCTCTCTCTCTCTCTCTCTCTCTGCCTGTTTGCTGTCTGCATATCGAGGAGCTGTATCTTCCACGAGGTTGTGATTCACTTGGCAGCCACTCGAGATAAACATGTTGTGGTGGACAGACGCCTGGGTCCCGGTCCGGAGGAGCAGGCTGACGTGGGTGGGCCCTGCCCAGGCCCCAGCGTCAGCACGAGCAGCAGCGGGCAGCGCCAGCCACTTGGCCAGATGGTCCGGAGTCGAGCTCTCGCCACTGTTCATCAAATGCACCCGCTCGCTCTGTCTTGCCTCACCATGGCCCCCAGCATCGTGTCACAGTGGAACCAGAGAAAATTAGCACCTAATTATAGGCCCCTCTCTGTGAAGAATGGTACTGGTGGTGTGTGTCAGCCTGTGGAGGCTGGGGTGGTTGACTCACTGTGGGACCGAGGCCTGTAGACCAGGCAGAGGACGTGGAGAACACATGCACAGGGCCATGGAGGAGACACACACATATGCAGGGGAACACACGCAGGCAAAAAGGCTCAAACTCCCGTCTTTCTGGTTGATTTGTGCCTCAGCAGGGTCTCCCCCCACCCCACGAGGATGCCACAACAGAAACCACTTGTGTTCCATCTCTGATCCAACAGGATTAATTACACACACAATAGAAGCTGATGCCTCTGGTTTCTATGCTCCGCAGGCTCCCTTGTGTTAAGGATGGAGTAGTTAATCTTCACTGGGAACAATGGAGATTTGGTGTGTTTGGTGGAGACGTAGATACAGAGGAGAGCTTGACTATGCTGCCATCTTGTGATTGCATCTGGACAAGTACAGGATGTAAATGAGAGGACTGGGAGATTATTCAAATGTTTCATCAGTGCAATGCTAATCAGAGATGTTGAACTGACGTCAAGGGTAAATGAAGGGCTATAGGAGACACACAAATAAAATATTAAAAGCCTTAAGATCTACTATCTTTTAGCTACTGGGAGCCGAGAGACTGTGATCAAGAGAAAACACCCTGACAGCTGCTCAGATGGAACCAGCAGTGGTCAGAAAATAGCTGCATGATGAAACCGTGAAAATCTAAAAAGTAAGAAATGCCTCCCGCCGAACTGGTGAAGGGTCTGCCGGCGCTGCGAGAAATCAAATAAATCCAATCGCTTCTGTCTGGAAAGTTAGCGATTCAATCTTTATTAGGTCTGCAAAGACTTACCAAAAATAGGTTAATATAACAAAACAAAAGTCAATATTTCATTCTTAAACCATACAAAACTGTATTGCACCCACGCTTGAATACTGTTGATTACTCCCGACGTCTCAGAACATTCATTTATGATGCAATTTGTTTACAACACAACAGAACAAAGAGAGGAAATTTCATGGACCGAGCAAAACATCACTCAAAGACTCACACTGTTTGCCTTTTACACTCTGAATGTGGTGGCAAATGTAATTTCTGGAGTTAATACAAAACTTTGGCACAATTCTGTCTTGAAGAAAACTGTAAGCAAATGTCCTTGCAGGTTTTAGTGCATGTTTTGTAATCCGCTGGAGAGCGAAGAACAGCGGCGGAAAAAGGAGTACTGGGCTGTCTGCTTGATGCGTGCACATGATGAGAAACAGGTGAGGGGTCAGTGGAGGAGAGGGGACAGGGCACTGGTGCAGTTTGTTTTTTTAGGGTACAACCATTTTGTAAGGGCTCCCAGGGACGTTGTCGTCGCCCCATTTGACGATGACCGTGTAGCTGCCCTTGTCCTTGACGGTATAGGTGACGTTGTAGAGCTTGTTGCCCATGTGCTTGACATACACCTCCTCGCAAGGAGCATGGGGTCCATGCACGCCCACCATCAGCATGTTGGTACCTGGACGGAGAGTAAGAGGGAGATTTAATGATTGCAGTGTAGAAAAGTTGCACAGGTTTGTGTGTTGTGTAGCTTAAAGCTGCACTCATTGTTATTTATAGTTTCAAATGGTTAAGCAGAGGGGTCGATCATAGTGACAAACTCATAAAGAATTATCATCTGATTCTGCAGTTCACTTCCACTTTACCTTAGTGTTTTAGTGTCTTTTAGCGCTTTGTTTTGGTTTTAAAGGGACAGCTCACCCTAAAATCAAAAAGACACAATCTTTTTCCTTTCCTCTCACCTGCAGTGCTATTTATCAGTTCATACTGTTGTGGTGTTATTTGCCGCGTGTTTGAGATATTGGCTGTAGGGATGTCTGCCTGCTCTCCAATGTAAGGGAACAAGATAAAGCGACAAAAAATACATTTGAAAAACTCAACAGCAATGTCTCTTTCTAGAAATCATGACCCGGTTACTCAAGATAATCCACAAACTTCGTTGTGAGCAGCTTCACATAGGAACTATCTTCTTTCTACCAAACTACATCCACCAACCGTATTACTGTGCAGAGGAAAGCGAGCATCTACTCATGGTTGAGAGGCTTGTGACAAAGTCAGATGGAAACGTTAATGGCGTCCTCCTCGGCTGAGCTGTGACATTAGCTAGCTCAGTGGTGTTAGGTGAGCTTAAAGTGGATTCACACTTCTGCCTGGCGGGTGAAGTTTGGTAGAAAGAAAATAGTTTAGTGCTTTCAGGACCACAAGCAGAGTGCCATGTAGTTCCATTATATCGGAGAGAAGGCAGTCATCTCCATGACTGATACCTCCAACACACTGCAACTTACACCAAAACAATCTAGGCTGATGAACAGCACCACAGGTAATAAGAAAATCTGATTTGATTTGGGGAAACCTGTCCCTTTAAGACCCACAACTTTAATGTTATGTTTACTCTCACTCCTTAACCTTGTTTTCAGCATCAGCACCAAACACCAGACAGACAAAGTTAGCAACTAACTCTCAAACACAGTGGTACATTTAGATGCTAAAGAGCCAGATATTTCCCTCAGGAGTTGGAAACCAAATAGAGACTGAATACTGGATTTGGTCAGCCAAAATGCCATGAGCATGAAAATAATACTATTTTTGTTCCATGTCTGCTGAAAAAGAATGCTAACACATTCACCGTAACAACCTTATAAGGTGATAATGTGTCAGTGTTGTGTTGTGTTTACAGCTTGCAGCTCTGCTCAAAAGTGGCCAGAAATCAATCAGCTGTAGTCTGTGGTGTGTGCAGAAACCGTGTGTGTTTGACTCGTATTTTTCACTGTGTGAATGCAAGATCTTTTTTGTGTCTTTTGTCTTTATCTGGGTGAGCGTCTGACCTGCTTTGCTGCAGTCAACTGTAAAATTGTTTTTCTGTCCGACCACAGCTTTGGAGAGCCCCGCTCCACGACAAACCACCTTGCTGGCATCAGACGTCAGTTTTGTTGAGGTGGTGGAAGAAGAGGCAGAGCTGGAGCTAAAGGCACCGCCTACTTTGGAAGTCTTGGTGACTGTTTCGACCAAGACGGAAGATGTCTCATGGAGGCTGTGTCCCCCTGACAAACGGGCGCCTGGAGGAGAGGAAGAGACAGAGAGAGAGAGGGAGGTTATCTAATGTCATCATGGCTCAGTCCAGACATTACATAATACACTCAGTATTGACAACGATATGAGTGGAGCAATGATGCTGCTGCTCTCGGGGAGAGTTTTCCTCCACAGAAAAGTGCAAGGAAGTGGACTAATGTCTTAGCTCAAATAGGAAAATATTTCATACCACTTTAAGAAGTGAACTTTCAGGACTCACAGGAAATCTTTTCTATTGTGAAAGTATTTTTGTGTCACATTAATAAAAAAAAAGGAATTTGGATGCACCAAGCAGTTGTAGGAATATATCAGCATCGTGTAAGACAGCTTTCATGTACACTGAGCAGGATGAACAAAGATGACATAACATTTTTCTGACTTCCACACTTTTTCAAAGGAACATTTGTTTCATAATCGAGACACTTGTCGTGCGAGATCCACAGATCAGATGGCAGAGTGACTGTGGAGCAGACCTGTGATTTTAGCTTTGAATGGGCTGCCCACTATGTGCTGTGGCCCGCCGTATTTAATGGTGATGAGATAGTTGCCGGGCGCCATGGGCGTGTAGGTGATCTTGTAGCCTTCAGGACACTCCCGACAGTCCATCTTGACCTTGGAGGGCCCGTCGATGTTGACCGATAGAGTGGCGGAGCCTGCATTACATGTGTTGACCACAAACTCTGAGGGTGAACCTGGAGGAAGAAGGGCAAAGCAGAAAAAGATGAAAAGACTAGCTCATCTGCTGCATATGATATTTATATAAAAGAAATATAGTCACAAGAAAACCATGCCTAAAGGGTATGTAGTATTTTCAAACCTGAAACCCATTTTCCCATGTTTTTGTGTCTAAGTTACTAATGGAGACAACAATATTTCACACTGGTCCAGTATCGAGCGAGACCTCTGCAGCCAGCAGTGATGAAACAGGCAGCAATGTAATCCCTGCAGGCAACTGAGTACAATCACTTTACCTCCATTAAAACAACGTGTTCATATTGTGATTTCTAAGTGTCCGACAACATCGTGGAAGGAACCCTACAGAGATAGACCTCTATGTGAAAGACTAAGACAAACAGCAATGGCTTTTGCGAGTTTTATTTTGCTTCTGTTGACTTTGAATGAAATGTGTTTAATGATGATAAAATGACTGAGTCTGGTGGGTTTCTCAATATGAGAACAATTTCAAAAATTGTTGTCCCCAATAGACAGAAAAATGTGGGGTCCAGGCTGATTAATCAAAAGCAAATACGGTACATATTTGTAGGGCTGGTTATGATATCTACCTGTGGTTCCTCCCTGCAGTCCAGGGCCGTGTGCTGTCACCATGCCTGGGTCTCCAGCCAGCCCTGGGTCTCCCACTCGCACGTTGAAGGGGCTTCCAGGAATGTGGCATCCATTGAACTTGACATCTATAGAGTGAACTCCGTTCTCCCGTGGAATGAAGCGGATTGCACTCTTGTCTGAAAACAACACAAGTGGATATGTTACTCCTAAATGACGCTTACAGATACTAAAAATGGTAAATTCTTTGTCGTCTGAAGTCTACTTCAAAGTGAGGTTGGTGCGTACCGCTGTCAAGTTCAGTCACATAGCATTCCTCGGAAGAGCCGGAGGGAGTGTGGACTTTGGCGTCAACCACCCCTCGAGCCCCATTGCGCTGCACCATGAAGGATGCCTCCTGGTTAACCTTGATGTCCTTCTCCTGCAAAAGACAGAGTGAATATGATCAGAATATGCGTGCGTGCATTTGTGTGTGCCCGCACCTCGAGGGACACAAAGTGTGTTGTGACTCATCACGCCTGAACAAGAATAGATTGAGCAGTTGGGTGTGAGAGGCAGAAAAGGTCAGAGTTTACAGCGAGGCGTTTAGTGTTTTGGCCCTACAGGCGGACGAGCAGTCCTACCAGACATAAGAGGTAGTGTGACATTTTAAACGTCGGTCTGATATTGCTCTTCACCTGGATTCCAGTGGTAGAAAAGCACTCTGAAGTGGCATTTCAGTCAACTAAAAATACATGTTTTTAGCATTGTAATGGAAACTGTGAAGGCACATAAAACAAGCATCTGTGAAGTGAGGGGAGCAATATTGTGAGCTGTCACAGGTATCTTTAAAGGCGTCTTTATCTTCCGCTCACTGTTTTCTCACTTTTGTCCTCTCAGACAGAAACACAATCACAGACTCGCCGACTGCCCACACATAGCACAGCTTGTGTTGCCCCACATTAGCAAGGGACAGTTAATCCAACCCTTCATCACTGGCCAGCATCACAGTATTATAGTCGCGGATACTGCTCCAACGCTGGCATTCAATTACACTTCAAGGGCAAAGTGCTATTAGACAGAAATATCTGCAGCCGCTCAAACATTATGTTGCATGCAATCTGTTAGACAACCCTGATATTTTGTGACTGTGTATGTGTTGTGTCTCGGCACAACAAATTAATGTGGCTTTTGACAATTCCATGTGTGTGTGTCTGTGTGTGATCTCACCTGAAGGCTCGTGACAGTGAGCCTGCGGGCCTCGTCTGACAGTGTAGCAATCGGAACGATGAATGGGCTGTCAGGGATGTGTTCGTTGTTGAACTTGATTGACACCTCGTAGTCACCTGGGGAAGCAGGCAGGTTATTTACTTTTACCGTCAAATGAACTGGAGGAAGTATGGAAGAATTACTGAAAGATTTAGCAGTTTAGAGGCAAAAAAAGACTCAGAGAGAACATTTAAATGAGTAAATTTCAAAACTTGTGGGCGACTTAAGTTTTACCTGGTTCTTTCACGATGTAGGAGACGCCGCAGGAGCCATCCTTTCTGTCCTCAAAGGAGATTTCAGCCTTGCTGGGGCCCTCGACAGCAATGGACAGACCACCAGCACCTGCCTCTCTGGTCCAGATACTAAATTCAGCTAAAAGGGTTGAAACAAAGGTTGATCTTAAGTATTTCATGAAAATTTAAAAATATCTCCAATGGTATGTGGAGAAAACAGTTCTTCCCCCTGTTTATATCCACAGAGTGAACTTACAAGGTGCTGCAGCCACGCCTCTTTCCAGACCAGGCCCTCCAGCGCGGACCTTGTGTGCTCCTCCCTCCCCCATGGGCCCCACAGTAAACTGGAAGGGGCTACCAGGGACGTGTTGGCCTCTGTACTTGACGTTGACAGTGTGGGGTCCCATTTCCTGGGGGATGAAGCGCACGCTGTAGGTGCTGCTCCCTCCGTCAACTATGTCAGCATCCACTGTTTTCCCACTGGGGCTTGTCACCTGAGCCGTCATGGTCTGCGAGCCGCTCTCAACTGGATGAGGAAGAGCAGCACAGATACAGCCAAGACACTTAGCATACAGATCCTATGATTTAAATTGCAAAAACACCAAATAAAGCAGTTTCATGCTAAAAATCTGTGTTTTTCTATGCCGTTCGGCTCACTGCAGGGGGAATGGCCCTATCTAAAGCCAGTATTTAGTTTGTCTGCTCTGGGCTACTGTTAAAACATGGTGGTGCGCCATGGCAAACGTCATTGGCAAGGACCTGCTCCCTTTGTAAAAAATAAACGTCTCATTCTAAGGTAAAAATTACACAACGATTCTTATTTTCAGGCGACTATGCACTACAGAAAACATACTTTCTGTAATATATCTGATTTCTGCCAATATATTCCCCTAGGCCCTACACACTGGACATTTAAGCCAATGTATACAAGCTTTAACAGTTAAAAACTGGTTTAAATTTTGACTCTCACCCTCAGGTCTGGCAGTGATGCCAGCGAAGCTGCTGAGAGACTCTCTGCCAAGAAAGTCTCCAAAAACATCTCTGAAGGGGCTTCCTCCTCCGCCGACCTGGGTGCTCTCCTCCACTCGTACCTCCCTCTTGGTCTCTCCACCGCGGGTTTTGCTGATCTCTGTGCGCTCAGTGCGGGTGTAGGTGTGGCTGCTGCGGGTGAACGTCCTGGTCAGTCTCTCCTGAGCTGACACCATCTGGAACCAGTTTCCTACGGCGCGGAGAAAGCAGCGGGAATGTAAATGTGTAGAGCAGGTTAATTTATTTTAAGATAGCTGACCACAGTCCTCTAACCACCAATGGCTGGCTCCTGTACTCACCTGGAATCTTGAGGTTAAGGCCACATGTGCTGCCCACTGAGGCAATCGAAGACGCCTGTCTCTTTCTCGTAATACTCTCCTTCATCCTTCCTTCACCGGTCACCTTTACTGTGAAAGGACTTCCTGGAGGGCACAAACACAAATACAGTGAGAAAAACATATATGTTCCTTTTATTTTAACAAGTGGAATGTTGTATTCCTTTATTTTTCAGGTAAAAGATTTCAAACCTGGAATATGTTTTTCAGCAAACTTAATGTTAACAGTGTAATTTCCAGGCTCTGTTGGACAGTAGGTGACTCTGCACGTCCCGTCCTCCATATCTTCACAGTTAATATCCACTTTGCTCGGACCCTCGATTGACAATGCTAGACCTCCATAACCTAAAGCCGGAAGTAGAAAGAAGATGAAAATGTGTTGCCTTTGTTTTTGTCCAGCCAAGCTTGCCATAAAGATTTAAACATACCATCTGTAAATCTTACCTGCGTTCCTTGTATCCACAAAGAATTCAGCCATTTCGAAAGTGTGTGCCTCCACCAGGCCTTTACCGAAAGCCTTGACTCTGCTGGCCTCGCCTATCTCTGACTGGCCAACCATGATTTTAAAAGGGCTATTGGCCACATGCACACCATTCTTCCTAACGCTCACTTCATGCTCGCCGACCTCCTTAGGGGTGAAAGAGATACCTGTGAACGTGAAAAAAGGCAGAGAAGGGAAAAAAAATCAAAACAAGAAAGCAGAAAATTGAAATCTAAATGCATTCGTCTTATCTGTGTTTTACTCTTCCTGGGTTTTTTTTTTCGTGTATCTTGCAAGTGAATATCTCACCGAGGTGTCTGTTGGGCAGCCTCTTGAGCAAGCAGGGCTCCTCATTGCCTGATGGTGCTCTGATACTGGCAGTCAGAGAGCTCAGATCAGTCTCTGCAATCTTCAGGGACACGTCAGCCGCTGTGCCGACATTCAGCTGGGATGTCCTGGTTATGGCGTCGTCCCCTTGAGATAAAAAAGGTGGTTTAGAAGTTTATCAACTGCTAAAAACTGATTTATAATGAACACATCCACCAAAATATATATTAGCTGTATAAAAAAAAGTGGGGGGAAATGATTTATTTCCTCACCTGTAATCTTCGCAGTAAAGGGACTGCCAGGAATGTGCTTGTTGTCAAACTTAACAATGATGTTGTAGTCTCCGGGAGCTGTGGGCAGGTAGGACACAGTGCAGGTACCGTCTTTGTTGTCCTTACAGGTGATCTCAGCCTTAGAGGGACCCTCGACTGCCAGTGAGAGACCACCTGAGAGAGAGAGAGAAAAACACACAGATTCTTACTTATCTGCAGTGTAAGATGGTTTAACTTTATCACCAATTACTACTGGGAAAGTCAGGCACGCTACCTTCTCCTGCGTTCTTGGTGACCACAGTGAAAGTGGCAGCTTTGTTGACCATCCCATAACTCAGACCTGGACCATAAGCAGTGACCACCCCGCTGTTCACAGCATCCACAAAGAACTGCAGAGGACTTCCTGTAAGGGATTGGCAAACAGAAATTAAACTTGGACCTGTGAAGAGTATGGCACAATCCCATTTCTTATTCTTAACCCTTGTTTTCGAGTGCTCCTTTGCCTCTAAGGGAAGAGTTACAACTGGTAGTGGTCAACCTTTAAGACCATGACACATCATCAGTAGCTGTCAACTGCTTTTATGTCAACAGACATGACTTTAGCAATAACGGTATTATATCATTGACATTTTTCATTTATCTGATGGAGCATGGGCGCTCACAATTCCTTCCTTTTTGTTTCACTCTATCAATTTAATCAAACAAGTCATCAAATAATAAAAATAACGCGTCTATACCAGGCCACTCATGGTGTTCTGCAGGCTAACGTTAGCAACCCGTGCTCCTCCCTGACAGTCTTCACTGATATTAGAGTAACAACTTCAGCAAATTTACTTTTGGACTTCTGGGCATCATGTCATCAAAAGTGGGGAATGTGACATAGAAATATGTCCCAATGTGGGAATATCATTCATAAATAAGCAATAACAATGTAATATTAGCTAGCTAGATAGCTACTGAGACATCAGCATGCCACTAGTGTTTTTTTTATGCTTATTATAAAGAAAAGGACCACAATACAATGAAATGACATTAAACTAAGATAATATTGTGGTTATTTAAATATTTTAATCCTTATTAAGGAAGAAAATACATTTCTGGGTTTTTTTGTTGCTTGTTCAGTCATCTTGCAGATAATTTGTCATAATGTTTGGTTTGGAGTGTGCCGCTGAAAAACCTCAGTTTGGAGGACCATGTAGTCCCAAAAGTCCTAAACCTCAGCGTGAATGTGCAAATCGGAGGGAAAAGAGCTCTGTGGTAGGGGCAAGAGGTGTATTGGGACTGAACTTATCCATTGTATTTTGTTTACAAAATTAAGAGAGCAGAAAATTTGGAAACAAACCAAACTTATTTTTAAAGTTACTTTCAAATGTGGGGTGTTTCTGACCTGGAATGTGGTTGCCGTCATATTTGATGTCCATCTCGTGCAGGCCTCTCTCTGTGGGCTGGTACTTGATTGTGATGGTGCCATCCTTATTGTCAGTGATATGTGGGCGGCCAGTCTTGCCCGAAGGCATCCGCACCTCACCTAGAAATGACAGCGGTTTGGTGAAATGTCAGTGACCTAAAATAGATGTTTTGTGGGTGTGTGTGTGTGCAGGATTTTTCTTTCTGTCTGGGCGGTGTTTGTCACACCTGTGATTTCTCCTTGCTGTGGCGTGAAGGGGACGAGGAAGTTAACGGGACGGAAGAGAGGATCCACAGTATCGCGCGGAACTACCGGCTCATTTGTGGCCTGTCAATACAGAGAGGAGAAAAATAGCTCGTTTTATACAACTAAATGCCAGAACGAGAGTGAATCTCAAATATGGCAGCTTTAACTCACCACCACATGGAAGGGGCTCTTAGGGATGTTCTGTCCCCCAAAGCGGATGGTGATAACATATTTCCCAGGTTCAGGGGCTGTGTAGTAAATGTCAAAGGTCCCATCACGATTTTCCACCACGTCCATGTCCAGCTCCATCCCTTGTGGGGTCTGCACCTTACAGGTCACTTTGCCTTTCCCAGCAGCTTTTGCGTCCACTGTGATGACTGTGTCCTCAGAGGTCTGCAGCTTCTGAAGGCTTGCTGTGATGGGAATAAGGATAAAGCATAAGAAGTGTGGCATAAATGCATGGATTTGAAGATTTTCTAGCAGTGTCAGAAATAAAAACAATATCCTCTGTAACTCACACACGCCGTGTCCTCCAATTGAAACTGGAAAGAAAAAAAAGTGCAGCTTTTTAACTAGAAATATATAAACGATACCAATTAATAGAACAATTATGGCTTCACAGTTGTCTTACCTGTGACGCGACATTTGCTGGCGTCTCCGGTGGGTAGAGATTGGATGCGGTATGGGGAATAAGGGATCTCGTCTCCTCCATATTTAATGGTGATGGTGTAGGGGCCTGTAGAGTCAGGTACATAGGAGACGGTGTAGGTGCCGTCCCTGTTGTCCTGGATGGTTGCATTCTTTGGCTTGCCCTCTGGGTCCTGTCAATATGCAATATTATATTGTTTTAAATGGTTGCTTATGGTTTTAAAAATCTACATTGTGTGAAAGGATTCAGAACCCACCAGAATCTGCACAGTTAGCAGTCCCTCTCCAGCATCACGAGCATCAATGGTGAACTCAACTGGCAGGCTCGCAGACACACCTTTTGTGTCTAGACCAGGACCACTGGCGCGTACCTTACTGGCGTCATGCCCAGGCTGAGACATTACCTTGAATGGACTGTGGAGGAAGGAGAGAATATCAAGTGTAATTACTAAACCCAGTTCAACAAAAGGAAGAAATGGGAACAGAAAATTTGCTGAACGACACTTTTCTTTTTTTAAATCCACCAAGCCAGACAGAGCGGAACTTTAATTAAGACATATCTGCACATACTGCCTGGCTTGGTGAGCTTATTTTTTTTTCCAGAATCATGCTGTACCTGTGTGGGACTTCCTGCTCTGCATATTTGACAGCTACAGTGTAAGGGCCATCCTGGGCCGGGGTGTAGTGAACTGTGTGCGTGCCATCGCCGTTGTTCTTCACACCAACTGGCTCCGCAGTGCCTGGAAATAAGACATTATGGAAATAATCATATGCTGCCTACTTGCTATTATTTGTCAGCTTAAGCTAAACTTGGACTACAGGAGATTAACGATCCTATCTGATTCTGAGATCAGGTTGCATCACGCACATAAGAAGAATCTTCACAGATGTTCTCTCTAATCTTTACCATGCAAACGCTACAAGATTTAAAAACAGTGGTGCATCACACGCTATAAGATATTGAGATCAACACGCGCCACCTCACGTGATCTTGTGGGGAAGCAGATGCAAACAAGCAGAGACTGACATGGTGCAGCAACTTGCTGTAATGTTAGTAATGCTTTGCAGTCTGAAAAACAAAGGCTATATGAGTTGGCTAGATGGTCAACTCTCCGTCTATTCTTTGGCGAGATTTTAAGATTAAATATCTGGCAACAGTGGTACGCTATCCTACATTGGCTAATCAGCCTCAGAGGCAAATGTTTGCCTAGCAAAACCATCAGCTGCTCTGTAGTCATGTAATTCTAACTATAATCATCCAGATTTTGAATCCTAAATATCAACCCCGATGAGTCTACGAGCAATTTGAGTGGTATTTAGATCTGTGAACCTCTCACATTATCTGATAATCTGGGCTGATCATTGGTACTGACCAATATCCAAGACCAGATTCCTCCTATCATTGTTGAGAGCGCACCAAAACTCCTGTAATCTGAGTCTGGCTCTATAGTGGGAAAGGTTTATAAGTATTAATAGCGCGCACATCCTCACCTGTTGGGCCATAGAGTTTGACATCCAGTGGGGCCTGTCCAGCTTGGGTACAGTCTACTGTGAAGGTCTGAGGAACATGAGCTCTCACTCCGCTGCCCAGACCTGGACCTGTGCACTTCACCTTGCTGGGGTCCACTGGATCCTTCACTGGTACACGGAACGGGCTGCCGGGGATCGGGTGACCTCCATAGTTAATGTTGACGTCATAGTCTCCGGGAGTGAAGGGGATGTACTCCACACTGCAGCTGCCATCTTTATTGTCCTTGCAGGATATTTTTGCCTCTGAGGCTCCCTCGATGGTCAGGCCCAGGCCTCCTGTGCCAGCACCCCTGAGAGAGAAGCCAGCACTTTAAGCACACACAGTTCAATTCCAACAACACCTCCAATGACACCTTTAAATGTGATCCAACAGTACCTGGTCTCAACAGTGAAGCAGTTGGGCTTGTTGGTAATGCCTCCCTCCAGACCTGGTCCGTAGGCACGGACCCGGGTTGGATCACATCCCTCTACTACAGACACCCTGAAGGGACTCTTGGGAACAGGCGCTTCGTCGTACTGCACCTCAATCAGGTGCATTCCTGCGCACAATCAGATACATCAGTTCACTGTCTGATGGCATACCTCTCTGCCTGAATGTTCTCAAAGCACGCAAATATATTCTGTTATTGCCGCTTGCTTTTAATTATGAGCCAGACAAATTCCTTTTTAGGGAGATAAACATCTGTTTATTTATAAAAGGAAGCATCTAGAGCGCAGACGCTCTGGTGAACGAACAAGGCATTACATCTGTTCCCTATTCATTATTCTGTTACAACATTTTTCTGACAGAGCCCTCTCAGTAGGCCTATATGCCAGATTCCCAGCAGCACTGCCATGATATTAGAGCGCGTCTGGTGGTGGAGAAGTGCTCTGTGATCTCTTTGCTTTGTGTTATAGGTCTCTATTAATATCTCCTGTCATTCCCCCGCTGTATAGCTGTGTGCAGGCAGCCCTCAGCACACATACCTGCCTGGTTAAGAGCCTCTTTTCCAGAGCACACTATTTATAAAACAGAGCCCGTCTGCCTCTCCCTGCTCTTTGCCCCTCACATCATTGCTCCACTGCATCATTCTGTATTTATACCCCTCTCTTTCTCATTTCTTTTTTCCCACTCTCCTGCTTTATTCCCAAATGGCGCCCAACACGAGCACCTGTTAGTGATTTCTCTGTCTGTTTGCATGCTCTCTTTAAGACAGGCTGCCTGATGTAAACTCCTATTTCTTTCAGCAGCAGGTTGGGCTTCTTCATGTTAAAAAACTGACATAGATCTCTCCACCTTACAATCCTTTAATTGTGTGAACTAACACTGCTGAATGGAATGAAGATGTATTTTTCTCCTACCATCCTCGAATGCTGTGTACTCCACTCTGTAGGTGCCATCTCCCTTGTCAGTGATGTAGGAGTCTGGGCTGGTGCCGGAGGGGCTGATAATGCGAACCTTCACATGATTTCCTCCAACCTTGTTGAGGGCGCGAGCATCAACAATGAAGTGGGTTGTGACTTCTCTGAGGACACCTAGAAACAGAAAGACCCTTCAGGTGATTTGTTGCTGAAGACAATGAAGACCAAGTGGGCTCAGTATTTTGAAAATTTTACATTATAAATCTTTATCAAAAATGTATGAGCTGTTTCGAAACTAGTTAATACAGTATATACTTGGACTGCAACTAAGAATTTAATTTAAAAAAAAAAAGATTTTTCTTATGCTGCATTCAAGTGGAATTAAGCAAACCAAGCAAACAGTTTAACAGAATAGCAGGACAAAACATTCATGACAATATGTTTCGATGGTGATACTGCATTGTTTAGAAAGAATGGAATAAAACACATTAACTGAAATTATTTGTTTCTTATTTTATGTAATTTTTTTTAGTAATGTCCAGTTATGCTCAAGTTTGCACGTTTCCTCCTTGTGTGAAGAAGCTGTATAGCATCTGATTGTAAATTCTGTTGCAGAGGATAGTAAAGAGTTAAAATATTTTAACTTAAACCAGTGATGGCATCTACCATTACAGCTGCCAGTATTCTCTGGCAGCCTCTACTAATTTTAAAGTCCTATTCTCATCCACTAAAACGGGGGGGGGGGCTTCATCTCTCTATTATTCTGTGTTTAATAAAATGACTGTTTATCAGAAAATACTGTTATATCGCCATTAAAATCTCCCAGAGCCCAAGCAGACACCTTGAGAATCTTGTATTTTCACAATTAAAAAGTAGTAATTTAGTAATTAAGTAATTCAGGAATTTTGGAAAGATATAAATCAAAGAAAAGCAACCTGTAAATGTTGGCCATTTTACTTGATAAATGACTCTAATTGCTTCTCTCACAACTGACTTATTAATCAAGTAATTATTTAGTTCATTCAATACTAGTACATATCCTAGGGCTATTAAAAATATGAAGGGCAAGCTCAGTTTAAGCTTTATGTTCTCGGTCTCGTTACCTCTGGGCTCCACTCCTGGCCCATACACATGCACGCCGCTGGTGTCCACAGAAGGCTCGACCTGCAGGACCTTGGGAAACTTGGGGATCATTTGGCCACCATACTTGATCGTGATGGTGTGTGTGCCATGGAAGGATGGGATGTACGTAACAGAGAAGGTCCCCTCTGCAGTTTTCTGGATGTGCACTTCAGCCTTAACCCCGGTCTCTGACACAATCTCAATGGTGAGCTCAGCGTCGCCCGCCCGGGTGCAGTCCACAGTGAAGGTCGCTGGTTCGCCCGCCTTGGCTTTCTCTAGGCCTGGCCCGCTAGCCGTCACCTTGCTGGGGTCCAAGGCTGGGCGCACTGCAGCCTTGAAGGGAGAGCCGGGGATGTGCTGCTCGGCAAACAAGATGTTGATGGCATACTCGCCGGCCTCAGTGGGCAGGTAAAACACTGAGCATGTGCCATCACCGTTGTCCTGGCACTCAATCTTCGCCTCGCAGGGACCCTCCACAGTCAGGCCCAGCCCGCCTGCACCAGCTCCCTTTGTGTCAATAGTGAATGGAGCTGGTTTACCCACAATGCCTCCCTGCAGGCCCGGGCCAAAGGCTCGCACCTGTGATGGAACACTCAGGTCAGTTTTGACACATGGTATACTATAAAACTTCAAATATTCAAATGTTATGTTTCATGAGTCTCAAGTATGAACTAAGATTTGGAAAACATGCAACTTTCATGAACTTTCACCTTTGAAGGATCGGCAGGCATCACGGCTTCAACCCCAAAGGGGCTTCCCATCACTGGGTTGCCATCATAGCTGACATCAACCTTGTACTGTCCCTCCTCTGGGGGAATATACTTCACACTGTGAGTGCCTTTGGCTTTGTCTGATTCCATCTTGCATGGGATTGGCCGCCCAGAGGGGGAGGTCATCTTCACACCCACATTGCCCTGGCCACCGGCACCCTTTGTGTTAACTGTGAACTCCTGATCCTTTCCAACCTCCACTTCTGCAAGAAACATTAACACAAAACACTTAAACTGTTTTACTTACTATTTTTACACAATAAATGCATGAGGATTTAGTGTTTGTAACTTACTGGTGTCTAATCCCTCTACTTTCACCTTTCCAATGTCCAGAGGTGGTGCCACTGTGATGTGGAAGGGGCTCTTGGGAATAGGGTCTCCTCCGTGAGTGACTGAAATTGCCATGTTACCCTGAAAGGACACAAGAGGAGGATGGAATATTGATTTGAGGCTTTATTGTGAATAATCTGTGCATCCTGTTCAAACAGAGGCCTACTGTACCTGTTGAAGAGCCGTGTACTTGACAGTGTAGGAGTAATCGTGGTTATCGATGATCTCAAAGTCACGAACTGCCTCTCCTGGGCCTGATGCTGCGAAATGTACCTCAGGCTTGGCCTTGCCAGCTCCCTTTGTGTAGATGGTGAAGTGGGTTGGAGTGCCCACCTCCACTCCTGCAACACACGTGTTTTGTCAGTGCTACCAATCCTGGTCAAATCATTTCTATGACATTGAAGTATTGTAGTTGTGTGCTTGGTACTTCTACAAACTCTGGTTCGTGTCCTCAGTGGATCTCACCTGTCTTGTTGAGTCCGGGGCCCTCTGCTCTCACCTTGCCAGCATCATGGGAAGGATCCACTTTGACTTTGAAAGGACTGATGGGAATTTCCTGACAACGCCAATCATAAAATAATCATAAAAATGCCTAAAGACTAAATAAAAGTTAAAAAATGATTCATCTTGGACTTGAAACTGTATTCTCACCTGGTCAGCAAACAGCACCATGATGGTGTATCGGCCTGCAGCTGGGGGAGTGTACTTGACAGTGAAGGTGTCATTGTCATTCTTGATGATGTCAAAGTCGATGTCTGCCTCGGCAGGGCCAACCACCCCTGGGGCACACTTGATTCCAATGCTGATGTCCCCTAATGGTGCATAGCAATGAGGAGAGTTCAAGAAGGTCATTCAAAAGTAGATGATGTGAATAAATAGAGGCAGGCGCTCATCTGCCTACAGCTTTATTTTTAAGTATTTCAAACAACTTTCCTCAGCTTTTTAGCCACACAAATATTCTGCTCATTCTGTGATAGAATTTTTTTTAAATCCACATAATTAAGCACTAATTTCATTAAGACTCAGACAAACTCAGAAGTGTTTTTGTAACCATCCAGACCCTCTCCTCATACATGCTCACCTTGACCGGCCTCACTGCAGTCGACTGTGAAGTATGTCGGCTCGTTAGCCTTAAGCCCCGTCTTCTCCACTCCGGGCCCATAGACCTTGACTTTGTCTGGATGACAACCCTCTCCAACCAGCACCTAATGAATTCACAGTGTACTTGAGGCAAAATCAGTTGCTTCAAGTACAACTTCTGCAGTCCTCTTACTTTAGTGAAGTATTATTATATTAAACTGACTCACTTTTAAGTGCATCCTAGTTATAAATGTGTGTGTGTGTGTGTGTGTGTGTGTGTGTGTGTGTCTGTGTGTGTGTGTGTGTGTGGACTTCGTTAGTGTCTTACCCTGAAGGGGCTGTTGGGCACGTTGACGTCCCCCCAGGAGATGATGATGGTGTGTTTAATGGGCTTGACAGGGGTGTACACACACAGAAACGTGCCGTCTCCCTTGTCAGTGATCTTGATGTTGATGGTGCAGCCTTCAGCGTCCTGAGCGAATATTAAAGCATGTCAGCTCTGGTCTGTGCAGCCACATGCAATATAAATGATGTGTTCCTATGAATAAACAATGACAAACGGGTGTTTTCTGTACCTGTGCGTAAATCTTGAGGTGGCCCTTCCCAGCCATGCGGGCATCAATTGTAAATTCAGTTGGTTTGTTCACAATGACACCAGTTGGCTGTAGGCCTGGACCGTATGCTTTCACCTGCAACATGTTGTATACTGTTTAGAATATGATCAGGTCACCATTGCAAACTGCTTTATAGTTATACATATCATCTATAATTCAGTGAGTGGGAATTACCTTCTCAGGGAAGACGTCGTTGGCTGCAGGGAGGATGTGGGCCATGAAGGGACTGTCCTTGATGTCCTCGTCATCACAAATGACATGGACAGCATAGTCACCGGGCTCAGTGGGCCAATAACGCACATCACAGGAGCCATCACCCTTATCATCGCACTCAATTTTAGCCTGTGATGGGCCTTCAATGGAGAAGCCTAAGCATCCAGAGAATTCAAACATTCAGATATCACAATAAAAACTAGGTCTGGGCAATGTATCAGTTTTATACTGATATCTTGATGATGGCTAGATATCATCTTAGATTTTGGATATCTAGATTTTGGGATATTTAGCCTTGACTGCTCTGCAATGCACACCAGCTAGGTCAGATGGGATCACCGTTTGTCACACTGCAGAAACATGGAGCCAATCTCCAGTCTCCCCCCAAGTCACCCCATTGAGTAAGTGGCTTCATTTTGAGCTACAAAACCCCTTTAGCATTGTTAACTAATGTGTGTTAGCACCACTAGCCGTGCTTACACTGCTAACAGATAGTTAACAGTTAACAGTGCTAAAGGAGTTTGCAGCCAAAACTCAAGCCACTTACTCACCTGGGCGTCCTGGGAGGAGACCAAAACTTGGGCACAATGTTCTTACAGCAGTGTGTAGCGACAGCATTACTAGCAGTAATCGCCAAATGAGTGGTTCCACTAGCTAACATAGTAGCTAGCAGCAAACCATAGTCTGTGGCGCATAGTGCATGAACTGAAGAGAAACAAAAGTATAGTCCAACATGCGTAACTGGTCAAAAATGTTCTCCGCAGTTCACCAAATAACGGTTATCTTATCTTTTCTTGGTTCAAGCCGGCGTTACAGTAAAGGAATGTAATCATCTAACCTTAGCAGACTATTTTATTATTTCCCTTTACTCACTTACTCATACTCAACATAACTGATGATTATTTATCAAAAATCTCATCATGTAAATATTTTGTGAAAGCACCAATTGTCAACCCTGCAATACCGTAAATATCTGCATCAAGGTGTGATATTTTATTTTCTACATATCACATAGCCCTATTCAGAATGCATTTTTTTAAAAAAAATTGTTTTCTTCTGTAAAAGCAGATATAACAGCACATGACCCACCTAGAGTTCCAACTTCAGTGCCGATGGCCTCCACCACAAAGTCAGCAGATTTTCCCACCATGCCAGTTTTCAGACCAGGACCCCAGGCCCTCACCTTCTGAAAACCTGCCTCCTCACCCACTTCCACTTCGAAGGGGCTGCGGCACACAACAGAACACAATATTACCAGGCGTAAAAGTGAGTGTGCATTGTTAATGAATAGCTAAAGGCAGCAACAGGACCCTACCTGCGTGGGATGGGCTGGCCTCCCCAGGTGATGCTGACTGTGTATTTGCCTGGCTTAAGGGGGTAATATTCACATTCATACACACCGTTTCCTGCATCTCGCACTTTCACTTTCTCCTCTGCACCAGCTGAGAATGAATAATATAGTCGATATGAATTCTTATCAAGTCATGGAGACATTTTATGCATTTTGTTTATCATATGCTTATGTGTATGCTGCTTTTAGACAAAAACCCAAACAAAGTGAATAATGCTGAAAATGTAGGAGGAGGAGGAGGAGGAGGAGGAGGAGTGGGGAGTGATGCAGAGAAGAGAGAGCTGTCTGACTCACTTGGTCCTTTGACTGAGACGCTCAGCGATCCACTGCCAGCTCCCTTGGTGAAAACTTTGAAGTCTGCAACCTCCTTTACTCTCACGCCTTTAGGCTGAAGGCCCCTGCCTGTAGCTCTGCAGGCATTTGGGTTCATTGCTGAAAGGAATACCAACAAGTGTGAGAGGGAAAAATATTTAGCGACGCAAACAGCAACTGAGAGTGGCCAGCAGCTGACAGCAATGTTAGTAGCAAAGACATTCAAATATCCGATTCAAGTGGGATTCCTTAAAGCTTGACTGACACAACCTGCAAATGAGAATGATGCTTTCTGCAGCTCATGAAACAAAACAAATGCACAACACTGAATGGGATATTGACACATTTGAGAGCATCAGGGGAGCATCTGACAACATTTCAGTCAGTCGCTCCGAAATGTTGACTGCAGGCTTAAACCGAATGCTGGCTGATGCAAATTTGGATGTGATAAAAACAAACATGTCAACAGCACAAGCAAAGATATTTAACAGAGAAGAACAAAGTAGGCAGAATGCAAAGTGGGACAAACTGTAAACTATTTGTTCAACATCTTTCTCTGAACATAACGAAACCATCAAGCTGCAGGCCGCAAAAAGACAGAGCAGGCCATAAAGCACGGCACTGGGCCGCGGCGCCTTAATCTCACAGAAAGCACAGAGTTGCATCTGCAGGACGCGGCATAGGGAAAGGTTTGGGAGGATCTAGCTGAGCAATAAGCACAGGCTCCTCCCAGCAAACCATACTAACTTGGGCGGCCAGGTTTTTTGGGGGGTACCCCCTTCACTCCAGGAGGGGTACGGACTGACTGAGGGACTATCTGTAGTGGAGCTCCCGTGGGAGGAGCAACGGGTGGAGCTAGAAATGACAGATAGGAAGGGTTATGGCCTACACTGGCTGGCTGTTCTCAGGGAAAATAAAGATGACTGATAGACTGTGATGGATAGATCACCCTGACACTAACAGCATGATAAGAAATCTGATTTGTCCGACAGTAATTTACAACACAGACAGATGGCTCACCCTCTGCGATGTTGACAGTGAAAGGGCTCTTGGGGATCTCCTGGCCTGCAAACAGTACGTGGATGGTGTGAGGCCCTTCCAACATTGGACGATAGGTGCAACGGAAAACGCTGTCGCCTTTATTCTCGAGGATGAGCTCAACTGTGTCCTTTTTGCCCTGAGGATCGACGATTACTACGCTGACATCCCCATTACCGGCACCTTAGTGTGACAGGAAAATTACCAGTTATCAAAGGTCAAAGTAGACGCTGTAGCTTTCGTCTCTCTTTATTTGAAAATACTGCAGGCCTCTCATCAGATCACATTCCTGCTGTCTGCATGTGTACATGTCAGTAAGTAAAGTGGTTGAATTATTCATACTAACCAGCTGTGTAGATGTCAAAGTAGGTGGGTTTGTTCGCCACATTGCCTGTAGCATCCAGACCGGGTCCCCTGGCGTGGACTTTGCTTGGGTCGCCCATATCCTTCGCTACATTCACTGTGTAGGGGCTCTTGTCAATGTCTTGACCAGCAAACAGCACTTTCACCTAAGAAGAAAAAAAGCAAGATAACATTAAGATGCCTTTAAATACAATGGGTTCGTTCACAGTGTGCTGAGATATTGTGTGGACTAGGGGTGGGGCGAAAAAGTCGATCAATAGATGCATCGCAATTCTTAAAAGATTATGTCTTGATGCACCAAAGTCAATTATCGTAAAATTAAAAACCAACGGGAAAAAACTGCAGCTTGGTCTTACCTTGTGAACACCCTCAACTTTAGGAACATAGGTGACAGTGTAAGTTCTGTTTTTGTCTTTGTTAGGTTTAACCTTAGCCTGGAGAATAAGATGACAAAGTAAGAGAGAGTTAGATTAAAGATCAAATGCCACACATTGCAAATCTTTGAAACTTAGAAGGATTGTCTTAGTTGGCTAGCAGGCTTAGTGCTTAGATCCGGGTATAACTTGCCTCCTCTTTGTGTCCTTCAGGATCCTCCACATAGACCAGGACCTCACCACTGCCAGCTTCCAGAGTTTCCACAGTGAACACAGCTGGTTGCAGGACCTTGTTGCCATGAGGCTCAATACCTGTATTGTAAAAACAGAGACACAGGGTGTGATGATGATATTCTGCAACACAGCATTACAAACTAAGCAATCTGCCGAACACCATTGATTTGGTATTCAGGACCGAAAAGGTGAACAGTATTCATTATAGATTCATCTGCTGTGAACAGTGCAGGTGTCCACACTACTGTTGGGCTACCCACCAGGTCCGTAAGCTTTGGCCTTGTTTGGGAAAAGCTGTTTGGGCCTGAGAGGAGCTCCGGGCTTCAGCTTTGCTTTGGGGAATTGGGACAGGTAGGTCATCACTGAGTGCTCATCCACATCTGGGTCCACAATCTCCTCAGGAGCAATCACCTACAGCACACAAAGACAACCAGGAAAACAGAGGTCAGGACTTTGTATGCAGCATCTGCAACTAAAATGAAAATTAAAAAACAATTTATGCTTAAAGTGACAGTATTGTCATTTGTAAGACGGGTATGGTAACTCTTTTTACAACTTTCCCTTATTAAGCAATGGGATTTAACAAGGATTAAACTTATTTATTCCCTCTACCTCTGACTCTTCTCCCCCTTCCAGCACTTGTTTGCCTGTCTATCACACCATGGCACAAAGCCATGCACCACGCTGGTTATATTTAACCCCAGGACAGGGTTAAGGATTGTTGCCCTCAATAAGCCGGCCAGGGGGATTTATCCTGAGCCAGACCTTTCCCACATCTCCTTAACACCACCACACTGTACTGCAGCCCCCCAGGCCTGCAGAGCCATGACATACACCCCCGGCTATCTCACCAATGCTAAGCCTCATGGAGAACAGCTAACCCCGTGCCTGAGACAAACAAGCAAACAACCTGCATAGAGCACATTACAATACGGAGACTCAGAGTCTCACAAACAGGACTGGAAATATTGCACTCTGGCTCTGTTCACATTGTTATTCTGATGAGCGCAGGCATATTTACACCTCTGTTTCAGGGGCTGGCTCGGAAGGTGTTCAGAAATCTCACACCTCCACAAATTCACAAATCTTCTAAATGAAACTCCTACAAACTCACTAACTGAGAGCTACAACAAAGTAAATGGAAATATTAGAAGTGAGATGGGTAATAAATATTTCATGAAACCCTCCAGCATGATCTCCTTGGAAAAACACTGGGCTCTGTGGTATATGCAGACAGTACTACCTTTGCCTCACAGGTGTGTGTGCATGTGGTGAGGCATGTTTTCATTTGCAAATGTGTGTCTCTGTGCTTGTTTTAAGCACAGCTTGGAAAACATCGGTGCTGGTCTATCCACTGAGTATAGACTATGTTGTGAATCATAAAACTGAAAAAAAAAAAACCCATAACACCATGATGCTTATCTTACTGCCCTGTGAGAACAACCCCACCCATGTGAGCTGAGCTAAAGCAAACTAAAAAGCACCTTGTGACTGACATCCATCATGCATCTTACCTGAGGCACTCCCAACCAGTCGTCAGCCTGTTGCATGGCTTCTTTGGCATTCTGCACAGGCTGGTTTGGGTCCCACTCTGCCCAATCAGGACACAAACCTAACAGAATGCAAACAGGACGGTTAGATGAATTCAGCACAGACAAATGCAATCAGTGTTACACCGCTGTTGCAATAATAAGGCCACTTGGGCTGTCACTACTATCTGTCTAACACCTCCAACTACAACATGGCATGACCTTACCCCCACACT
Organism: Plectropomus leopardus; assembly: GCF_026936395.1. Lineage (NCBI taxonomy): Eukaryota > Metazoa > Chordata > Actinopteri > Perciformes > Serranidae > Plectropomus > Plectropomus leopardus. Next base: position 29,240,839 of record NC_142182.1, on the reverse strand, counting down.
GATCCTGTGAATCCACTTTATGTGACAATAAGGTCTCTCTCTCTCTCTCTCTCGATTGTTGAAACGCCTGAGACGCTCTGGCACTTTCACTGTGGCTAAACCTAGCCTCTTCCGCGCTGCTAATGCCTAAATTGGATTAGGGTATTTGATGGAGTGGCCACTCACTCAAAAGGCCCATACAGGCACAACATAGAATACAATCATCCAATTAATATAGACACAGGTCCACACTATTAACAGGGTTGAGTTTACATGTGTCTGCAAGGGAGGGGTGTGCTTTAACAGAAAAAAAAAACAACTCTATAGAGCTGTCAGCTGGGAGGCACCAGGGTGGGACTCCCATCATGTTACAATGGGAAATCAGTGCTTTTCAAAGTGATGTCAGCTCTGGAGTAAATCCATAGCCATGTAGTTCATAATGCAACATCTCTGTAATACCAAAAGAGGCAGATGTATGCTACAATTTTATAAGAAAACACTGGATATACTACCAGGAATTGTAACTATCTGCCTGTAAGATATAAATTAACGATGGTTTCTTCCTGTTCCGGCCAGTTAACTTGTTTTGCACATTTGTGTGTGTATTAAAAGCAGAGCTCCTGTGTTTTAGAACAGAGTGAGTTTCGTCAGTTACCCCGCTGTTTGGTATTAGCTGATGAAACAACAGAACCTTGTATGGTCAGCACTGCAGCACAGTGTTTGAAAGATGTGTCTCTGCAGATCAATGGCTCGTATAAACACTCCTCTTGCTACTTCTCCACCTTTTGCTCTGTGAAAACAGCGAGGAGAGGACTCTCTAATGTTCAGTGTTGGAAGCAGAAGCTCAAACTGGCAGTGACTCAAACTGTGGCCTTGTGGTCCCTGGATCTGTGGCTTAGGCACCTCCCTGTGACAGATAACTCTGCATTTTGATGCGGGGCCAAGCATCCCCCTTGACACAAGAGGAGGAATGGTGCCCAAATTTGGGGGTGTTGTGTAGCAGTGAGGCTATAAACGCCAAAGCTCGGCTTGGGCCTCAGGGCCCGAAACAGTGAGAGTGAAAGCTTCAGTCATTGTGGGACAGCTGGCAGGGACGTCCCCCCGGCTATCAGCAGTCCCTCTATAACCCACTGACACTACCTGCCCTCCAGAGACAGATTACACTGGTTGACATCTGAATCTGTGTGTGTTGGTGAGTGTGTGTGCTGCAGAAATGTGTGACAGATATACAGCCGTCATTTCTAGATGAGGAGCAAAGGAGACAAAATCTCGGGAGAAGGTGATACTGTTTCAGACACTCTGACTGACACATGCCTGACCCCGGCCTCCATAGCAACCAAGGAAAACCACAATATACAGCGAGCCTTTTAACATGCACAGCACGTAATCTGACTCAGCACTAGCTCCGCCTGGCCTGGGGACTCGGCCGACGTCACTACACACTTCTTACCGGGTGCACAATTGTCGACCAGAGCTCCCAGAGCTTTGCCATCACGCCAGTCACGGTTGAAGTTGTTGATGGGCAGCTGGGGCACCTTGTTCTGTATCCAGCCCAACAGGCGCTGTTTGGGAGTGAGCTTCTTAGTCTCCTCATCATCCTCATCGTCCCACATGGGCATGGAGATAGAGTAGTGGAGGATGAGTGTCCAGATAAGACCCAGGATCAGCTTTAGATTCCCATCCACAATGGCTTTGCTATCTGCAGTTGGACAGTAGAGACAAAAGTGTTCATGAGGATTTGTAACTTCCAAAAACTTCACATAATGCACCATGTCTGACAGCATTTGGTGGTTTACTAGTTAACTGCATCGTCCATCTGTATCTTCATTGCTAAGTGTTTATTAGCCCTTCTGGGGAGATTTGTGCAATCTACTATCAAATTGGCTTACATTCAGTATATTGTTATCACTGATTAAAGCACCCCAAAGCTGAACAACCAGAAATGAAGATCTATACATAAGTGCATCATATCAAAAGAGTATTCCTGCAGTGTTCTGCAGAGTTGACCAGAAATATAAACAATGATGATTGACTGCTGAGGAGACAAGAATCTAATGCTCCACGCTGCTCACCCCCCCCCCCCCGAGCCCCTTTCTCTCAGACAGCTGTCTGGCTGAGGACCCCTGACAATCTGTCATCTAGTCACAATGGCACTCTGAAGACAGTGACAGCTGAGGATATGTGGAAGTGGATCCCTCTCTGCATAAACACTGCTTGGATTTCAATTACGTCCAAAACTTGTAGCACCAGAGTGCGATAAATCACATAGGTGGAGATTAGATTTCATTGACAGTGAGCATGCAGCTCATTTCCGCAAGTCCTCTGAGGAAAAGTTTGTCAAATAAGCCATTTCAAATCTACCTTAATTTAGAAATGCAGCCATTTAAGCCAAAAAAACCTCAGAGGAGCGCTTCACTTTAATGTTTCATCGACTAATCTTGTGCGATACACTCCGCTTAATTCAGCAAGGCTTTAATAACTGAGGGACGTTGATGGCAGTTGTTTATCACGAGACTGTTTTATGAGACTATTTATCTCTTCATAGATGAGTGCCTCGTATCAGAGGGTAATGTTTGACTGGCACAGGCAGGTGGCACGACATGGCACAGTGTGTTTTTGATCCCGCCGTGTCCGGATTTAAGGGCAACTGTGTGCTCAAAGAGACATCCATCAAATAGTATCTAGTTACACACTGTGACACATGTGCGACTAAGCCTGTGGGGATTTTTTTAGTGTCTCTGGGTCACTGTAATGAGGCTGAGACATTATCTTAAGAGGGCTGCGTTGACCCACTAGAGCTGAATGTGGGGTGAGGGTGCTAGGAAGTAAAATGCCAGGACTTCTATTATCACGCCCTGTTTCTGTCAAAACAGTCTGACCTGGTGTGTGTCTGCACAGCTGGGACAACTGTGTCAGACACACACTGGCATATTAAGTCCAAGACACATTTTCCTAGACAGACTTTGAGGTGATATCTCTAGTAGTGACCTTTGCCCTCACCAGGACCCCTGGGATTAGATCTGGCCATTGAGACAAACTAAAACATTCAGTGTATATCCAGAAGGACACACTGTGGCCTTCACAGTCCGCCGGCCAAAGCCTCAGCCATGCCGGGAATTTCACTCAAGTGTGTGGCTGCATCATTAGTCACCAAAACAGAAAGAAAAACTGTCAGAGTTTTAATAACTTTCCTCCTGTATGAATTGTGGGTTTGTCTGCAGGTGTATAATTAAGCCATAACTCCCCATTTGACAATACTTGTGCTTGTAATATTAGCACAGGTGTAGATTTTTTTGTTTTTGTTTTGAGGGTGGTTGGGGGGACTGCAAGAAATGAAGTGTTTGATGCTCAAGATTTTCT